>NC_081183.1:141335096-141680096 GCF_029867415.1 Vicia villosa
AAAAGTGTATTTAAGCCTTATTTAAATTTAAATTTTAAACATGCATCACATACAACAAAATAATACAAAACACAAAATCAAAATAAATTTTGAAAAAAATATGAAAAATAAATTAAATAACAAAATAAATGAAGTGTCTAATAAATCTAATTTAAAAAAGAAAAAGTTAATACTAAATAAATTATAAACAAATTGTACTTACATTTTAATTTTAAAAAAATTATCAAAACGACATCATTTTGTTTGAGAAAAAAAGTATTTAATCCGTCGATTTTCCAAAATCGTCGATTCACCAATTTTTATTAATTTTGGTCGATTCTAGCCGGCTCTCACTAGTTTAATAGTTTGTCCGATCGAACAATCAAATCAGACTGATGACCCTTTCAATTCTCAATTGAAATGATCAGTCAAGTTTAGTTTTTAAAACACTGCCATTATATTTATTAATCTCTCATATTTATGAGACGATTTTCATTGTAAACATATTGTTCTAAAAAATATTATTTAATATTTTTGATATAATTTTTTTTATATTTAGCCACATAATAATATATCGTCTAGATCCGCCCCTGGTACTACTATTACTTAATATTTTTTGGTTATGCATTTCAGTTTTCATTTCAATTCAACAAACAACATGCATGGGACCTGCCTCTAGTTTTTGGAAACAAGGATAAGGAAACATAGAATAATAGAATGGATCCTAAGTAGGAAAAGAAACAATTAATTACAATAATGGTTGTGTGTAGGGTCATAAAATGCAGAGTGTGGAACAACAATGCATGTGCAAATGAGAGTACTTTTGAAAACAGTGGGAGGATTTATACAAAGAAAAAGAAAACAGAGAAACAACCAGCAAAGAGGTGTTTTTTATTTAGGCATGTTTAGAACATAAAGATTTGCATGATTGGAGGAATATACAAGTGGACCAGCTTTATATTGTGTAATATTAGAGGAATCCAATGTTTTTAACCAATTAATTCAACATAAGACCATATAAGCTTTCTTGTCTTCACTTCTTGTGATGTTTTTTTTTTTTGGAAATTGATTCTATTGCGCAAATGAGCTTGTCCTTCTCGATTTTTGAAAATGGCAAGAAAGATAAAGAGATTAATACTGTGAAACAAAGAAAGCAAAAAGAGCAACTAACCTCACACCCTCAAAATATAAGTAAACAATGGCTTCAAAATCTACAATCAATAATCAAGGAAATATTTAAATATATATGATTACCGGCCCCGATCCGGCCTTGGTTCCATAACGGCACTAGAGCATACTCAATCACTCTAAGGGCATCACTTTCCTTCCCTGACTTCTTAGATCCAAACGGAGGTCCTTCCAAACGTCATGTTTCAGTGACGAGACAACATTTAGTGTGTTTACAAGGCCGCCGACTCGCAATCAACTAATCATTTGTCTCTCCCCTTGCCTGGATAACTCTTGCAACGATCAAGAAATTTTAGAAAAAAACTCCCGTGAGGCCGGTCTCAACAATTATACAACAATAATCCAACCTACGTATCCGCTAGAAAGGATTTGAGAGGAAATTGTTTCGAATCGATCACACAACCCAATAAGACTGGTTTAATATGAAGGTACAATTCAAAACAGTCTTCTCATACCAACAATGTGTACTCTCACAGGAAAACTCTGCACTGAAGCCAAACAATGTTCTCACCTAAACAATCAGAACCCATCTAATAGTCCTTTGATTAGGGCACAACATTCATTAAAGGTGGTTCTAACTATTGTTTTTATATAAATTTGACTCTCCTTCACACTAAGGTACAATTCAGTATACATTTGTAAGTTTCTTCTCTCTAACTTTACTAACTTAAATGTAAGAGTGATAATATTGCAGATATATTTTTCTCTTCGTCTATAAAACACCTTTACCATTGTATCGTAAATCTTCTACAATAATTTTCACCAACATTCTATCAATTCTGAAAAAGCTTGATATTTATGTTTATAAAAATTCCACATATTCATATGCACGATTAGATTATTATTGAATGGCCGTATGCACGGTTAGATAATTAGTTATTACAAAAAAATTAAAAATTTATTATTACTAGGTGAAAATAGAATAGAATTCTAGGATATATGGAATGGGAAGCTAGAAACTACTAAGTCCTCATGAGTCAAGAGTACGTTGAGTCTACATGTTATTCCCTCTGTTTTTTATTATAAGTCATTTTGAAAAAAATATTTGTATTTAAATATAGGCTAAATTACAGTTTTGGTCCCCCTGTTTTGATATTTTCACGATTTTGGTCCCCCTATTTTCTTTTTAAACAGTTTTGGTCCCCCATCCCAATTTTGAACCAACTGTTCATGTACGGTCATGTACTGTTCATGTACGGTCATGTACTGTTCATGTACGGATCATGCACTGTTTATGAACAAAATTGGGATGGGGACTAAAACTGTTTAAAAAGAAAATAGGGGGACCAAAATCGTAAAAATACCAAAACAGGGGGACTAAAACTGTAATTTAGCCTTAAATATAAGTCGCTTTACAATTTCAATGAATAATTAATGCTATTTTTCCTATTATATCCTTAAATATTTATTATTCTCTCCTTTCAATTATATAAATTTACCTTCCATATGTCATTAATGAAGGATAATTTTATAAAAACATTTGTAATTTCTCATTTTCATACAACAATCATTATTTTTCTTAAACTGCGTGAAAAGTCTAAAACGACCTATAATAAAAAACGGAGGGAGTATTGTTTACTCGGTCTGTAGACATATAAAGTAAGTCTACAAATTAATAATTGTTGATTTTGATTAATCCAAGTGTGCAAGACTAAATAATGTCTTAATAATGTCTTATAAAGTGTGCAAGAGATATAAAGTCTATAAAGTAATTTCAGAAAGTGATTATGGGTGGAAATTTGACGTATTTGTGGTCCATGATAAGCACTACTGTCCTCAGACTAACAAACAATTATGATGCATTTACAAAAAGCAACAATCTCATAAAGTGAGTCTTGCATAAAAGTTAGTAGTCAGAGATCATGATAAGCATTAAGCACATGTTGAACTATTTCTATCCCTCTCACATTCGAGTAGGGGTGATCGCGGTGCGGTTTGGGCGGTTTTGACGAAAAAAATCATCCGAACCGCAAGAGAAAAAATCATGCGGTTTGGTTTGGTTCGGTTGGCTTTTAAAAAAAATCCGAACCAAACCAAACCAACCTAATGCGGTTTGGTTCGATGCGGTTGGTTCGGTTTTTTAGAAATATTTTATTGAACCATTCATATACATATAGATGATAACATAACTTTGTATTTAGACATTCATACACTATCAAATAACAACGAAACCCGTCATATTTTGATAATAACTTTCTATTTAATATGTAAAAATTAAATTAGATAAAAGTGGAATAATAAACATAAAATAATAGTATAAAATAATATAAAAATTATTAGAATGAAACGAAAAAATAGAAGATACGAGAGATTAGTGAATGTGAAAAAGAAAAAACAAAAGAGTTGAGAGATTAGAGAAGAAGATGTGCGATAAAAACGAAACTGAAATAGGGAACATTTGCATAAAAATGAGAAGGTGAAAAAGAAAGAATATAAGAGAGTAAAGATTATAGAAAAAGAGGGAAGATGTATGTGGCAAAGAAGAAGCGATAATGCTATTAGAGATTTGAGAAGATCGGGACTAAAATCATGTGTAAGGATGAGAAAATTGTTCGTAATCATAAGGTTAAGGTATTATAGATTTAAGTTTGGGTTGGATGTGAGTTAAGTAAAAGTTAGGTTGTAACATAATGTGGTTTGATTCGGTTTGGTTCGGTTTATAAAATACAAACCGCAAACCAAACCGAACCATGCGGTTTTGTTAAAAGATGACCCAAACTAATCCGAACCAAATGCGGTTTTTTGCGGTTTCGGTTTGGTTTGGTTTGGTTTGCGGTTTTCTATTGGGTTGGTTTGGTTTTGATCACCCCTACATTCGAGGAGAAAGATAATAGAATTAATTTAATAATTATTTATTTATGATATATAATATGCTAATTTATTAAAACTTAAAAGAATAGAACTAAAGAAATTTTGGATCAACAGAAAACTCTCAAATAGTAATTTTAAAATAAATAGAAAGATAAAGATAAATAATGAATACTCGTTGACTCGTAATTCTTTTCTAACCGGTACTTACAATTGATTTATTAGCGATTCATTAGGTTTCCATTATCCCTTACATTTATTTATATTTTGACTCATATCAATCAATTAAATAAATAATAATTAAATAATTATCTTGGGAGATATTGGATCGAACTCTAGTATGGCCGAATGATAGCTTCTTGGTTCGACAGGATTAAGCATGAAGTCGAAGGCTGTTCACATGCTTGTGTCAAAGATGTTAGGGTTGTTAGCTTGTTAAATTAGGTTTTAGTGTTTAAACCCTAATTTGTTAAGTTAGCTTGTTTATTAAGTTGGCTTGTGTAATGGGCCTTGTGGAAAAAGCCCATTAGCTAATATGTGAGGTTTTATTATAAACTAGTGGGATACCCGTGCATCCGCACGGGTACTCGTGTTGTGTGCGCATTTGTTTTTCACAACGAAATAAAAAATATATTTAATTGTAAAAAAATACCGTGTTTAATTCCAATAAAAATTAAGTGGAAAAGCATTTTATATATATAAAATTACAATTACGTAAAATAAAAAGCATTTGCCATAACATGATCGCAACTTTTTTTCTTTACATGTTATAAAGGTTCAAAATAATCTTTCCTTAACATATTAAAGGATAGTCTTTTACGGCATCTCTTTTTAAAATGTAATTTTTAAAAGAAAAATATAAATTTGAAAAAAAATCCTAAGTTGATGAACACCTTAAAAAATTCTAAAGTTAATAAAATAGTAATAACAATAAAAATATTATATTGATAATTAAAAATATTACACAAATATTTAGAATTAATATGCAGGTTAAAAAAACAATTACCTATATAATCTTGTTTTAAAAAAAAAAAGAGATACACTAAAAAAAGTTGTATGAATAGTTTTATTGTCTTGCTCAAAGTACTTCACAGAAGATAAAATGTCAACACCAAATTTACAAAAGAAATACTCTTTGGACACAATCTCATAGAAATGAATAACATAAAAGTGTCTTTTATGACAGTTAGCAAGTATAAGAAAATAATAGTATTCTAAGAAGAGCTTGTATGTTCGGACATGACTATAGGGTACAATGCTGAAATTAATTCTTAATTATAGGTTTTAGGGAAACAAAGCCACTTAAATCAGAAACAAAATTCAATTCAAAATCATCCACCTAATGCCAATTGACTCTAAAAATCAAGTGGAAGACCTGCTCATTAAACCTTTATAATAGATACTCCCTCTGGTTACCATTTAAACATTTTATTGTATTTTATTAGTTAAAATTATTTGACTATTGTTTGTAAGAGAAATTCACTCTAACATACCTATATATTAGTTTCAGCCCGACCTGTAAAGCTTGGAAAAAATAAAATTTTAATTCTCAGTTTTTAGTTTTTGTATTCTTCTTTAATGCATGATGTGCATATCTACTTTAGTTGCCACTTGTTT
The DNA here is from genome assembly GCF_029867415.1 of Vicia villosa. Classification (NCBI taxonomy): domain Eukaryota; kingdom Viridiplantae; phylum Streptophyta; class Magnoliopsida; order Fabales; family Fabaceae; genus Vicia; species Vicia villosa. Next base: position 141,340,689 of record NC_081183.1, read on the forward strand.
AACAGACTCCATAGATATTCCCGGGAGTCGCATATTCTGAGCATTTTTTGATCAACCTTTACCACTTGTTCCTCTAGTTATGATTTCCTTTATGTCCCCTTAATAAAATCAAAAACACTACTGCACACTATTTCCATGTATAAAGAACAAAATACACTTTTTTCAACACACTTCCTAATAAAACATTGTAACCATTTTATGGACAAACCTTGAACCACTTATTAAGAGATAATTTTTTAGATACTTTTATGTTTTATCCATTCAAGAGACTGGACTTCTTCCAACAAATGATTTTTCATATTATAGTGCTTCTTAAAAAGTTTGTAACAACTTGAAATTCTTAATCAAAGAGCAGGTTAAAAAATCCATTATAAATTAAAAACTCCAAGTGCTTGCTTACTTAAGAATAAGATTTACATGCAAAATAACAGCCCTTCACCAAAGTTCTTAATTAGGCAACACTGAATGAACTTGCAGTGTCCTCCACAAACTTTCTTGCTCCCTTAAACATAACAAAATCTATATTAATGATTTTCTCAAAATTTTAGTATACATAGAAAAGAAGCAAAAGTTTGAGAATATTTCAAAACCTTAGATAGGAACTCTTCAGGTGAACCATAGTCAGTGATGGACTTCTTGTCAGTTGTTTGGACTAAAACTGAAACATTGCTTGTTACATCAAAGTTATCCTCATATCTAAGAACCTGACCAGGGAACTCTCTCTCTCTTTGCTTGGATTCCACTTTGCTGGCACCAACAGTTTGAATCCATCTCCATTGTATGGCAAGTAGTCTGTGTTTGTCTTTGTCTTTCCAAACACATGAGCTGAAACCAAAATAACCAATCAAACAATGCATTTTCTCAATAATGAATGAGAAAATATATCACTTTAAACTCACATCATATTCATGAGTTATGATCACCATGTCAAGGATATAGTTGCTTCAATTTGGATTCTATGCAGTCACATAAACTCTAAATTGTATTCAAAGTAAATATAGTAAAACTCCATGTCATCTGATCTTCGTCAGACGGTGAAAATCCAGTGACCGCGTAATTAGTCACGGATCTCAACCGTTCGATAAGAGATCACATGACTCATATCCAAAACTATATTCTAATCTTAATAAAATGGTTGAAAACTGTGTCCCTCATTCAATACACATGCCCCTCAAGTGTCTGCCACGTCATCTCTTTCCGTCTTTTTAAGAGACTTTTCCTACAAATCCAAATAACCATTAAACTAAAAACAGTTTACACCCTTCACCTTCACAAGATTTCCCTTACTTTACACATGTAATGACTTCTACAATCACCTTGTTCTCATGATCTTTTTGCAACTATCATTGTTATAACCATAATCTTCATGTGAATCAAACACGTTCCAGAAGAGAACACAGTTTTCATCACCATGTCCTCTTGTCATGATAATAATAATAATCAAACCAACAATATTAAAGGAGGTGTAAAAGACAACAAAATCAGGAAGAGAAATTGTTCTTCATCCTCTTCTTCATCATTGGCAAGAAAATACAGATTCAAGAGAGCTATTTTGGTTGGAAAGAAAGGAGGGACAACCGCACCAGTCCCACAAACTGCATCGATATATGCCTGAGTTTCATTGGATTTCAGCTTTAATTCTGTATACACATTGAAATACAAGAAGCTAACCAGATAGAAAAGTAAGCACCTTATTTGCAATTATTATAGCCTAAGCAATACAAAACAACATGACTGACATATAAAAACTCAGTTTAGCAGCGCTGATATAAAACAGAACTGATTACATGAATTGGTGTTTACCTCAAAGAAACCGAATCGATGCAAAAAAGACACCGAGTTTAGGTCTGAAATAGGAAATCATGAAACCAACACCGAGTTCAGCTGATGCAGCTACACGATGATGATTTTATTGGTTGAAGCACGATACTAAGTCACTTAAAAGCAACGCTGCCGCAAACATAACTTCTAAACTATAATAAAAATCAGAAATCAATTGAACATAAGGAAAGAAAGTTTAAAATAAAGCTACAAATAAAATTGTTAAGAAATATAAATCTTTGTAAAGAAAAACCTACAAGATGCACTGCTCTGTTGACTTCACGTCCATACTGTTGTCGAAAGTTGCGATTTAAGCTTATAGAACTTTTCAATCTGGTGACAATCTCTAATAAAATCCTTGGGAGTCAGATCTTGGTATTTTTATTGTCACAAACCTCGATCTTGATTGTGATCTTGATTGAGCCTTCCAGGGTGATAGTGAAGGGGACTTTGAAATCCTGATATACCATTATGCCCAAAGAGAAAATAATTTCACAATGAGTTGAATCCAAAACAAATGTATGTGCAAGTGTAACTTCATAAGCATTAAATGTCATGCTCAGAGAGAACAATTTCCATGAACCTTTAAGAATCCAGTAGAAAATTTCTTATCGTTCCTTGTCGCCGATGGTAGTGTGACTCATGTATTATTCTGGTTTGAATGATCCTTTTCGCACTGCAACAGGTTTTAATTCGAATATCGATATCATCCCATGCTCTACTGCTCTCAAACCTGACTGGGTCTTTCAAACCTCAGACCATGAAACGCAGCAACGACAACCACTGTGTCATTCCTGCTTTTCATCAAACATATGGAGGGCAAGCTCAGACATGCCTTAAATTGGGAAACTGAAACTGAACAGGTTGTCAATATTGCAAAAATAAACAAAATAGCAGCTCTCTTTCACCATCTCAACATGACCAAATCCAAAAACCATTCAGCACATATTGGAATATTGGTTAGGTTTGTCAATGATAACATAAAATCTGCAGATTTGAACATTTTCAATATCAAACAATATTCAAGGTAATCAACATGACATCAACCAACGAAAAAAACCCACATTATAAAAGGTCTAATCTATGCACTAACCTTTGAGTTGTCCATACCTCAGAGACCACTGTTCACCCGAAATCAGCCACAAAGAAACAAACAATGAAACCCTAAGATTTTCATTCTTCATTTTCCAGAAACCCTTCTCAAATTGTTGCAAAAACAATAATTGTTCACACAAACACACAGCCATAGCCACAAAGATCATAATGAAACCCTAAATGTTACCGTCATTTTCCAAATACATAAAATCCTTTAGAAATTTTTGTAGAAGAAGAAAAAAAGACAACGGATCCGTAGATCCAAAAACACAAAGAACAAAAATCAGAAAAATCTCACCAAAGTTCTGGAACCATAACATCATCTTCATATCCTTCAACACATCAGTAAACTGAGAACATTAAAACCCTCTTCATCACCACTTAGTAACAACAAAAAACCCCAGATCTGAAGAAGAAGATGCTCACCTTATGTTCTGATAACCGCACCATCAGTGAAGCTTCCCTCTTCCGCGTGAGTCAACACCACCAAACCTGAAACAACAAACACCAAATCAAAATCAAAATCGAACATGTCTGAAACTCAATAATAACAATGAAGAAGGAGATGGATAAGGAAGAAGAAGATGAAGGAGGAAGACGAATAGGGAGAAGACGAAGAGAGGGAAGAGAGAAGAAAGAAGAGAAAGAGAGGGAAGAGAGAGAAGACGAATAGGGAGAAGAGGAAGAGAGGGAAGAGAGGGAACATTTCTTCTCTGCAACATTTGTACTGATGAGAATTTTATGGTTCAATTACATTACAATGCAAATTGGATATTGTACATATGTGGCCCAATGGTAACACAAACAGACCAAACCATTAGTTTCAATGTAGCCAAATTCTGAATTTAGTTACAAAAAGTAATTTTTAGACACATTTTGCCCCCAAAACAATTAGGTGTAATTTTTTAACCAAAGGGCATATTAGTATTAACCAGGTACTTGTGTTTTCCTATTTTATAGATAGCATACTAGTCTCTCATCATTGCTAAGCTGCAAATCCTAACTTAGGGTGAGAGAGGTTATTTGTTATTCTTGTAAACTTGTAATCTTGTTTTAAGAGAAAGTAAAAGAATAGCAGTTATAACCAATTCTTGTGTTCTTATCTTCCCTAATTCCTATTATATTTTGTTCTTGACATCGTTTTTCACAACAAATTGGTGCGGTGAGCATGGAGAAGATGCCTTCAACAAAGTATGAGATTGAAAAGTTCACCGGAGTGAATGATTTCGGTATGTGGCGCTTGAAGATGAAAGCCCTACTAGTTCAGTAGGGTTGCTTGGAAGCTTTGAAGGGAGATTCAGCCATGAATGCATAATTGACGGCAGCGGAGAAGACGAATATGATTGAGAAAGCACACAACGCAATTTTGTTGAGCCTTGGTGATAAGGTTCTCAGACAGGTATCAAAGGAGACGACGGCATCAGGGTTATGGGTGAAACTTGAAAGTTTGTATATGACCAAATCGCTGGTAAATCGACTCTACCTGAAGCAAGCTTTGTATTTATTCAAGATGATTGAAGACAAAGTGTAAGCTGAGTAGTTGGAAATGTTCAACAAGCTGATTCTTGATCTTGAAAATATTGATGTGAAGATCGATGATGAAGATCAAGCGTTGTTACTATTGTGTTCTTTGCCTCGATCACATGCTCACTTCAAAGAAACTCTCTTGCATGGAAGGGAGTCCCTGACGTTTGAAGAAGTTCAATCAGCCTTGTATTCTAAGGACTTGAACGAACAAAAGGAGCAAAAATCTTCGACTGTTGGTGAAGGTTTGGCCGTTAAAGGAAAATTCTTGCGAAAGGATGGTAAGTTCGATAAGAAGAAAGGCAAAAGCCAGTCGAAGTCTTACAGTGGCGAAGCATCTGGCATTCGATGTTATCATTGTAAGAAGAAGGGTCACACAAGAAAGGTGTGCCCTGAACGCCTGAAAGATCATGGAGGTAAGGATAATGGCAATGCAGCCATTGTTCAAGATGATTTCGAATCATCTGATGTTCTTGTGGTTTCAAGCAGTGACTCGAGAAGAGAGTGGATTATGGATTCAGGTTGCACTTGGCACATGACTCCAAACAAAGACTTGTTCGAGGAATTATGTGATCAAGACGGTGGATCAGTACTGCTGGAAAACAAAGAACACATGGATCCCTTGACTACATCCATGCTGATCTTTGGGGGCGTGCAAGGTGTGCATCACATTCTGGAGCGAGGTATTTCCTATCCATATTAGATGATTATTCCAGGAAGTTGTGGGTATTCATCCAGAAGACTAAGGATGAAACTTTTGAGAATTTCAAAAGTTGGAAGACTCTGGTCAAAAATCAGACTGGCAGGAAGGTCAAGAGGTTGAGAACCGATAATGGCCTTAAATTTTGCAATGAGGCGTTCGACAGTTTTTATGCGGGCTCTGGTATTGCAAGGCACAAAACTACTGCAGGTACTCCACAGCAAAATGGTTTGGCTGAAAGGTTTAATCGAACTATTTTGGAGAGAGTCAGATGCATGTTGACTAGTGCGGGGTTAAAGAAGGTGTTCAGGGCTGAGGTTTTTTCGACAGAAACATATCTGATAAATAGATGTCCTTCGACAGCGTTAGATATGAAGACACCTGAAGAAGTTTGGTCGGGACATCCACCAGATCTCGACAAACTGCGAGTATTTGGCTGCGTAGCCTATGCTCACATTAGGCAAGACAAGGTCGAACCTAGAGCTCTGAAATGCATGTTCATGGGATACCCTAAAGGAGTCAAAGCTTATAGGCTATGGTTCCTAGATCCAGGTCACAGGAGGTGTATCACCAGTCGAGATGTAGTTTTCAATGAAGCTGAAATGGCTTTCAAGGAAACTGATGATGATAATGATGGTCGAAGTGCAGAAGAGCTGGAACAGGTAGAGATTCCTGGTTAGGTGGAGCATGTTGATGCTAAATTGCATATCTCTGATGAAGTTGAAGAAGAAGCTGAAGATGCTGAGGTAGTTGAGGAAACTATCGATGACTACTTATTGTCGAGCGATAGGTCGAGAAGAGTCATCAAGCCACCTCAGAGACATGGGTATGCAGACCTTATCGCTTATGCCTTAATATCTGCAAGTGAGGTTCTAGACGAAGAACCTAGAGATTATAAGGAAGTTATGAGGAGTCAAAATAAGACTGAATGGCTGAAGGCCATGAATGACGAGATGAAATCGCTTCATGATAATCACACCATGGAAATGATCAAGAAACCTACCGGAGCAAGGTTAGTTAGCTGTAAATGGATTTTCAAAGTTAATGAAGGAATCAAAGAAGTGGCGTCGAAGAGATACAAGGCAAGGTTGGTCGCAAGGGGTTTCACTCAGAAAGAAGTTGTCGACTTCAATAATGTTTTTTCTCCTATTGTGAAGCATAGGTCCATTGGAATGTTGCTTGCCATGGTGGCCTAGCTCGATCTTGAACTGGAACAAATGGATGTGAAGACTGCATTCTTGTATGGTGATCTAGATGAAACAATCATGATGAGGCAACCTGAAGGGTATGTCGAAAAGGGGAAGGAAGATTATGTGTGCAAGCTAAAGAGATCTTTATATGGGCTGAAACAATCTCCTTGACAGCGGAATAGGAGATTCGACAAGCTCATGGCACGCATAAGTTTCATTAGAAGTCAGTTCGATCACTGTGTTTACCTCAGATTCCGGCCTGGTAATTCATTTGTTATTTTGTTGCTTTATATGGATGATATTCTCATAGCAAGCAACAATGTCGAAGATGTAATGAGGGTGAAGGATGAACTTAATAAGGAGTTCGATATGAAGGATCTAGGAGCCGCTTCCAGGATTCTTGGAATTGACATTCGAAGAGATAGATAGAAGTAGAAGTTATGCTTATATCAATAGGCATATCTACGAAATTTTCTCGAAAGGTTTGGTATGTAGAATTTGAAGCTAGTTGTGACTCCAACAAACCCTCAATTCAAGCTGAGTATTAATTAGTGTCCCAGTACTGATGTTGAAAGAGCCCATATGAATAGAATCCCATATGCTAATATAGTTGGTTCTTTGATGTATGATATGGTCTGTACTAGACCCGACATAATATATGCAGTAAGTCTTGTAAGCAGGTACATGGTGAATCCTAGAAAGGCTCACTAGCAAGCATTGAAGTGGATTTTAAGGTACATAAATGGGTCTCTGAACAGAGTCCTAATTTATGGTGGAGCCTTGTGTGAAGATAGTAAAGCAGTAATCGAATGATATGTCGACTTTGATTATGCAGGTTGTATGGATTCCAGAAAATCTATTTCTGGATATGTTTTCACTATGTTTGGCACTGCAATTAGTTGGAAAGCAACACTTCAGAAGGTTGTTTCTCTATCAACCACTGAAGCGGAGTATATTGCCCTAATTGAAGCTGTGAAAGAAGAATTGTGTCTTGAAGGTGTGAGGGCAAATGTGTGTTTTCATGATGTCAAAACATTGTGAACTTGACACAATTGATGTGGAAACAAATAAATCAAGTGGAGGCAACAAGGAAAGCAATTTTGGCTAAAAGATCTCAATAGGTCGACACACCAGCACAATAGGTCGACCTACTGCTATCCCTTGTGAAAGGATCCATGTCAAGGCACAATGCGTCGACGCATTACCTCCTCAGGTCGACGAATGGTATTTTGAGGGAACCTCGGGTATGCGCACGCTGACCCTTCAGGTTGACGCATCCTATCTGGTGACTTAAGGATTCAGTGTACGAACAGAATGCGTCGATGCATTGATGGCTCAGGTTGACGCATAACATTTTGAGGAAATCTTGGGTATGCGCACGCCGACCCTTCAGGTTGACGCAAGTATCATGCTTGGTCCAAAAACATGCGCAGAACTTCAACAGGTCGACCTATGCAGGGGAGCAGGTCGTCCTATTGCTACTTTGACTGGAAACGTGAAAGATATACTCAATATTCTTCTCATCTTCAACCTTTCGCTTATTGATCGAAAATCACACATAATCATCTTTTTCGATCGAAGTAAGGAACGTGCGTTGATAAGGTTCGACGATAGACATTCGTCTTGTTCGAGTGAAGATTATTGAGGGTGTTTCTTGTATAAAACCTAAGGGTTTTTCCTTCTACATCAAAGGTTTGATTCAAAGGTTTTTGACGATCACTTTGCTTTGGTAATCAATTCAGCCGAGCATAAGGAATTGAGGGATTGAAGATCCACTCATCAAATTTGCTACAACCGGAGGATTGAAAAGGAAGGATCAGGGTCTTGATCGGTGAAGATCATTGACATTGACTTGTTTTTACTTGAATCAAGGAGAGGAAAGAATTGTATTCAATTTTACTGCATATGTGTAGTTAGTGATTGGTAAATTCTATCCTTGTTAAACATTTTGCAATCAAATAAAACTTTCATAATTTCATTTGAAATTAGGGGCAGACGTACTCCTGCGAGGACGATAGAGGAACTGCCTTAACAAATCTCGTGTTCTTTATCATTCTTACTTTTATCCTTTTAATATTCGTTTTGTTAAATTTCCATTGTTGAGCAAAAATTTAGGTTTGGTGAATATCGATCACCAAGTGTTCGATAAAATTACTCAATCAATTTTTGGTCAAATTTTGGTATAAACGTTCATTGTGAGTAATACTCTATTAAGTGTGTATTTGACTTAATTGATAAATTCGTTAAAACGTAATTCATAATTTACCGTTTTTTATCCGTTCGGTTTAGTGCATATATCCGGTCCCCGATAACTCGATCGTTCGGAGACGATTACGTGATTCAGGGAAGTCACGTTTCAAAAGCTAAAATTTTCTTAAGTCGGAAAAGGTGGTCTATTCACCCCCTCTAGACCATTCCTATCGTCTAACAGATGTTTTTGCGAAGGAGCTGAAACTTCAAGGTCGAGGTATCACTGTTAAATGTGATAGTCAAAGTGAAATATACCTGTCGAAGAATTCAGCCTATCATGAGTGAACTAAGCACATTGATGTGAGGCTGCATTTTGTCAGAGAAGTAATCGAGCGTGGAGAAGTCCAAGTGCTGAAGGTTTCGACTGAAGACAATGATGCCGATATGATCACCAAGACATTGTCGAGTTGCAAGTTTTTCCACTGTATGCTGTTGATAAAGCTGCATGAAGAAAGCTAGTTGTTCCCTTGATATTGTAGAGTTAGGTCCAAGGTGGAGATTTGTGAGATATTGGATCAAACTCTAGTATGGCCGAAGGGTAGCTTCTTGGTCCGACAGGATTAAGCATGAAGTCAAAGGTTGTTCACATGCTTGTGTCGAAGATGCTAGGGTTGTTAGCATGTTAAATTAGGTTTTAGTGTTTAAACCCTAATTTGTTAAGTTAGCTTGTTTATTAAGTTGACTTGTGTAATGGGCCTTGTGGAAAAATCCCATTAGTTAGTATGTGAGGTTTTATTATAAATAGCATACTAGTCTCTCATCATTGCTAAGCTGCAAATCCTAATTTAGGGTGAGAGAGGTTATTTGTTATTCTTGTAAACTTGTAATCTTGTTTTAAGAGAAAGTAAAAGAATAACAGTTATAACCAATTCTTGTGTTCTTATATTCCCTAATTCCTATTATATTTTGTTCTTGACATAGTTTTTCACAATATATCTAAATAAAAATTTGACTAATCTTTTTACACAATATCACTAAATCAGTTAAGATTCTTTATTGATAAATAAATGATATAATTTATTTAAATATATATGCTTATTTTATATTATTAAACATTTTATTAAATAAATGATTTAGTTATATATATATATATATATATATATATATATATATATATATATATATATATATATATATATATATATATATATAAAGTTTTAGGAGAATTGAGGGTTCTTAAACCTTATTATAAACAAGAACGAGACAAAGCTCGACAAAAAGAAAGATTACTAATTAATTGCGAGTTGCGACTCACGATAAATAAAACAAAGGGTTTTTCCTAAATTTGTAGAATTTTCAATTTGGATAACTAATTTTTCCGATGAATGACCATCTCCAATCCAAAGCCTTCATGTTCCAAACGACATCAAGAACATTCAAATCCTCATTTCTAAAGAGAATATCATTCCTCAAAATCCATAAGTTTCAGCACGTTACAAACCAAAAAGCACCCGCCTTACCAATCTTGAACTTCTTACTAATGCAAAAAAGTCTCCATGATAAAAAACTCTCTTTAGAACAATTAAATTGAGAAGCCTCTAAACCAATCCAATCGCATATCTCCCCCCAAATGTGCAAGGGCCTTATTGTGAAAATAATGCCAAAAACAGAGTATAATAGGGAACACATTGGGAAACAAGAAAAACAATAAGGATTGGGTATAACTGCTATTCTTTACTTTATATTTCAAGCAATATTACAAGTGTTACAAGAATAACAAATAGCCCTCTCACCCTAAATTAGAATTTGCAGTATGCAATGATGAGAAAGTAGTATGTTAGTTATAATAAAACCTAACATATTAAACTAATGAGCTGTTTTTACAAATACCCATTACAAGCTAATTTCTGGTATAAGCTAACTTAAACAATTGGACATGACAAACAGGCCCAATTCGAAATACTAACAACCGAGCATTTCAACACCCACATACTAGAACACACTTTGACTATAGTATGTAGGTTTTCGACCCCAACATGTGAAAATACTTCAATGACATGCAAACCTCTGTTGAACCCGAAGCTACTCTTTGACCCACTAGAGTTCGATCCGATATCTCACAAATCTCCACCTTGGAACAAACTCTAGTATCAAAGAACAAACTAGCTTTCGTTATGCAGATTTACCAATGAGTCTTTCCAGAATTCGTCATGTACTGACTTACAAGACTTACTACATATGCTATGTCAGGTTTAGTACATACCATAACATAAATCAAAGAACTTACTATATTAGCATATGGAATGCTATTCAAATAAGCTCTTTCGACATCAATATTAGGACACTGATCTATACTCAGCTTGAATTGAGGGTTTGTCGGAGTCACAACAGGCTTTGAATTTGACATATCAAATTTTTCGAGAATATTTCGTAGGTATGCCTCTTGAGGTAAACATAATTTCATATGCTTTCTATCTCTTTGAATGTAAATCCCAAGAATCCTGGATGTAGCTCCCAGATCCTTCATATCGAACTCCTTATTAAGTTCAACCTTCACCCTCATTACATCTTCGACATTGTTGCTTGCTATGAGAATATCATCCACATAAAGCAAAAAAATAACAAAAGAATTACCAGGTCAAAATCTGAAGTAAACGCAATGGTCGATCTGACTTCTAATGAAACTTATGCGTGCCATGAACTTATCGAATCTCCTATTCCATTATTTAGGAGATTGGTTCAGCCTATATAAATATCTCTTTATCTTGCACACATAATCTTCCTTCCCCTTTTTGACATACCCTTATGGTTGGCTCATATAGATCGTTTCATCTAGATCACCATATAAGAAAGCAATCTTCACATCCATTTGTTCCAGTTCAAGATCGAGTTGGGCCACCATGGCAAGCAACATTCCAATGGACCTATGCTTCACAATAGGAGAAAAAACATCATTGAAGTTGACATCTTATTTCTGAGTGAAACCCCTTGCGACCAACCTTGCCTTGTATCTCTTCGACGCCACTTCTTCGATTCCTTCATTAACTTTGAAAATCCATTTACAGCTAACTAACCTTGCTCCGGCAGGTTTCTAGATCATTTCCATGGTGTGATTATCATGAAGAGATTTCATCTCGTCATTCATGGCCTTCAGTCATTCAGTCTTATTTTGACTCCTCATAACTTCCTTATAATCTCTAGGTTCTTCGTCTAGAACCTCACTTGCAGATATTAAGGCATAAGCGATAAGGTCTGCATACTCAAGTCTCTAAGGTGGCTTGATGACTCTTCTCGACCTATCGCTCGACAATAAGTAGTCATCGATAGTTTCCTCAACTACCTCAGCATCTTCTGCTTCTTCTTCGACTTCATCTGGGATATGCAATTCAGCATCAACATGCTCCACCTCAACATGAATTTCTACCTGTTCCAGCTTTTCATCAGATACTTCTGCACTTCGACAAACATCATCAGTTTTATTAAAAGCCATTTCATCTTCATTGAAAACTACATATTGACTCGTGATACTCTTCTTGTGACCTGGCTCGAGGCACCATAGCCTATAAGCTTTAACTCCTTTAAGGTATCCATGAACATGCATTTCAGAGCTCTGAGTTCGACCTTGTCTTGCCTAATGTGAGCATAGGCTACGCATCCAAATATTTTAAGTCTGTTGAGATTTGGTGGATTTCCCGACCAAACTTCTTCAGGTGTTTTCATATCTAACACAGTTGAAGGACGTCTATTTATCAGATATGTTGTTGTCGAACAGTTTGATTTTCGACCAGAGTCTTCCAACTTTTGAAATACTCAAAAGTTTCATCCTTAGTCTTATGGATAAACACCCATAACTTTCTGGAATAATCATATACCATGGATAGAAAATACCTCACTCCTGAATGTGATGGACACATTGTAGGCCCCCAAAGATCAACATGGATGTAATCAAGGGATCCATGTGTTCTTTGTTTGCCTTTGTTGAACTTTACTCTGCAAGATTTTCCAAGTACACGGGGTTCACAAAACTTCAGCTTTTCGACTTTTTCTTCACCAAGCAGATTTTGTTTCCCTAATTCAACCAGACTCCTTTTAGTAACATGGCCCAATATTATGTGCCAAATTTCCGTCTTCGTCAAAGATTTCGTGGATGCAACATTTGTCAAACCACTTACAACTTCAGCCTCAAGGGTATGTAAGCCTTGTTTCTTCACGCCTCTCAAGACTTCCTTCGACCCCTTCATGACTCTTAGGATACTTTTCTCTCCTTGGAAAACATATCCTTTCTTGTCGAATTCACCAAGAGAAATCAGATTTCTCTTCGAATTAGTAACGTAACTGACTTTAGTCAACAAATTTCTTGACTCATCATGGAGCTTGAATCTCACAGATCCAACACCTGCAATCTTGCAAGCTTTGTTGCTACCCAGCAATACAAATCCACCATCTCGATCACATAATTACTCGAACAAGTCCTTGTTTGGATTCATGTGCCAAGTGCAACCTGAATCCATAATCCACTCCTTACTCGAGTCACTACTTGAAACCACAAGAATATCAAATGATTCAAAATCATCTTGAACAGTGGATGCATTTCCATTATCCTTACATCCACGATCTTTCACGCGTTCAGGACACACCTTTCTTGTGTGACCCTCCTTCTTACAATGATAACATTGAATACCAGATGCTTCTCCACTGTAAGACTTCTGCTGACTTTTGCCTTTCTTCTTATCGAACTTACCATCCTGTCGCAAGAATTTTCCCTTAACGGCCAAACCTTCACCAACACTCGAAGGTTTATTCTCCTTTCATTCGTTCAAGTCCTTAGAATACAGGGCTGATTTAAATTTTTCAAAGGTCAGGGACTCCTTTCCATTCAAGAGAGTTTCTTTGAAGTGAGCATGCGTTCGAGGCAAAGCGCATAACAGTAACAACGCTTGATCTTCATCATCGATATTCACATCAATATTTTCAAGATCAAGAATCAGTTTGTTGAACATATCCAACTGCTCAGCTAACACTTTATCTTCAATCACCTTGAATGAATACAAAGCTTGCTTCAAGTAGAGTCGATTTACCAGTGATTTGGTCATGTACAAACTTTCAAATTTTATCCATAACCCTGATGCTTTCGTCTCCTTTGATACTTGTCGAAGAACCTTATCACCAAGGCTCAACAACATAGCGTTGTGGGCTTTCTTGATCATGGTCGTCTTCTCTCTTTCCGTTAACGCGACATCCATAGTTGTCGCTCCCTTCAACGTTTCCAAACAATCCTACTGAACCAGTATGACTTTCATCTTCAAGCGCCACAGACAGAAATCGTTCACTCCGGTGAATTTTTCAATCTCATACTTTGTTGAAGGCATCATCTCCATGCGTACCGCACCAATTTGTTATGAAAACGATTCCAAGAGCAAAGTATAATAGGGAACACAATGGGAAACAAGAAGAACAACAAGGATTGATTATAACTGCTATTCTTTACTTTCTCTTTCAAACAAGATTTCAAGTGTTACAAGAATAACAAATAACCCTATCACCCTAAATTAGGATTTGCAGTGTGCAATGATGAAAGACTAGTATATTATTTATAATAAAACCAAACATACTAAACTAATGGGTTTTTTCACAAATACCCATTACAAGATAACTTTGGGTACAAGCTAACTTAAACAATTGGACAAAACAAACAGGCCCAATTCGAAATAATAACAACCCTAGCATTTCGACACCCACATATTAGAACACACTTCGACTATACTATGTAGGTCTTCGACACCAACATGTGAACATACTTCAACAGCATGCTAACCTCTGTCGAACCCAAAGCTACTCTTCAACTCACTAGAGTTCAATCTAATATCTCACATGCCTGATATTGGGCTTCTTCGAGTCCATAATTCATAAGTAGTTTTGAATACTACTTTATGAGATACTATATTAAGAATATAAATTATGGTCTCTAATGCTCTCCCCAAATTAACTATCATAGAGAAGAATGACTGGTCATATTCTTCACAAGATAATTAATAACTATTATGAATAGTACTGAAACCATTACTGATATAACAATTGAATCATAATAACAATTGAAGAAACTCTTCATACTCTCTTTTTTTTTTTTTTACTATTTGGATTGCTAATTATATTAGCTCCAAAAGCTAAAGACCATAGCCCAACTCCACCAGCTCCAAAAGATATTTGAGCATCATATGAATCTAAATACTAGTTAGTTCAATAAATTGATTAAATATTCTAGTAGTCAGAATATTTAATCAAAATATATTTGGTTAAGACAATTTTCATGGTTTATGAGGAAAAATATCCACGTTAATTGAGAGTAACCTACATGTGAGAGACATTATTTTTTTTATATAATATGAGTCTTCCAATTCACATTTGTATCTTAATAATCTTTATTTTAAATGTGAGTCGCTCAATTACATCTCTTTAAGGGGAAACTCTTTCATCCACGTATATATCCATGTATATTTGTATTGTCGTTGAAACCCTTACAACGTCATAGATACTTCAACCATACATATTGTCCAAACACCACAATGTCAAAAAGACTTTTGATACAAGAAATTAATTTCTTACTCGAACTATTGACTCTAATACCAGTTATGGGGAGAAGTAAACATCACACATATGAGAGACAACACATATACTAAAGTTCTCCACTTTCCAATTCAATGTGGGACTTTGAAGTGACTCCTAAATCTCTTTCCAATTCAATGTGGGACTTTGAAGTGATATATCTCATAGAAGAAAGCACCGAGAAATTTCTTGAATAGTTGTACTAGCATTGCTAGGAGAGCATAAATAAGGTGCTTCTAAGATCCACCATTAATTAATATTTGCTTTGAACAATGATTCTGCAACTCACAATATTTCACATCATTTCTTTCATAATATCTCCCATATCTCCTCCACTAGCATCAGCACAGGATATATATGGAACCGCAGCACTACATGGTTGTAATTCAATATGTGGAGCGGTCTTAATCCCTTTCCCGTTCGGAATGAATAAACCTCATTGCTATGCACACAAATGGTTTGAAATAGAATGTAAAGTGGACAACAAAACTTCTTCTCCATTTCCTAAGCCTTACATTAAGTTGTTAAATCTTGAGGCAACATATTTTTACGAGCAATCGAGCATGGTTGAGATTATGAATCCAGTTTACCGTTCCGATTGTCATAAAAGCAAAAATAGTGGCAACAGTGACAAAACCGTTACTCTTAAACACAGTCCTTTCAGATTTTCACAGGCTTATAACACGTTTCTAGCTGTGGGATGTAACAATCTTGCTTTTCTACAGTCAAATGGGACAACTGTTGGTGGTTGTGTATCAATTTGTGATGACAATAACAACAGTAACAATTTCAATTTCAGTAGTGACGGTTGTAATGGATGGTATTGTTGTAAGACCTCATTGCCTTCGCGTCTTTCTGAGTTTAACGCAACAGTAAGAGGTTTAAGGGAACAGAGTAATGATGGGTGTGGTTATGCTTTGATTGCAAGTGATTACTGGGTAACATTAGATAGTTCCTATATGAGCACGGATGAGATTGGGAGATTGAATGAATTGAAGTATAAGGAATATGCTCCTGCAGTGCTTGAGTGGGAGATTAAAAATTATATGTTAATAAATTCGACATTTCAACTACCTCCAAATTGTTATGACTCCAACGTTACTTCTTTAAGTAACAGAACCACCGGTCGGCAATGTCAATGCTCCTACCTTGATGAACAACAGTATAGCAATCCCTACGTTGCTGGAGGCTGCCCAGGTTTTTCAACGTTTTACTTTTTATATTCAATTAAAATATGTCATATAATTTTTTATCATTCTCCTTGGTTTGAATTATATCTGGTTCCATGCTCCATTTCTAATTCAATTTCACTTCAAGAAGAAATATATACCAGTTTTAAATTATAAGCTAACTTGGTTCTTTGTTTCAGAAGTTGGAAGGTACATTGTTGATAAAAAACAATCCAATAAGTGGGTTATTGTAGGTATGTACCAATTTCATAAATGAAGAATAATAATTTACACCTCTCAATTACACTCATCGCTAATTTATAATCACCTAATTTATGATGACAAATATGTAGGAATTTCATCAAGTTTCGGATCCATTGGTTTCCTCATTGGTATGTGGTTTTTGTACAAAGAAATAAAACGAAGAATGATCAAGAAACGCAAAGAAAAAATCTTCAAAAGAAACGGTGGTTTGTTGTTGCAAAAAAGAATGTCTTCAGGAGAAGTAAATGTTGACAGAACTACTCTATTCACTTTAAAGGATTTAAAGAAAGCCACTGACAATTTCAATAAGGATAGAGTTCTCGGAAAGGGAGGCCAAGGCACCGTTTACAAAGGCATGTTGGTGGATGGTAAAATTGTTGCAGTGAAAAAGTTTAAGGTTGAAGGAAATGTTGAAGAGTTCATCAATGAGTTTGTGATTCTTTCACAAATCAACAATAGAAATATTGTCAAACTATTGGGATGTTGTTTGGAGACAGAAATTCCGTTGCTTGTTTATGAATTCATTCCCAATGGTAACCTTTTTGAGTATCTACACGACCAAAATGAGGACATTCCAATGACATGGGACATGCGTTTGAGAATTGCCACTGAAGTTGGTGGAGCTTTATTTTATTTGCACTCAGTTGCATCTCAACCAATTTATCATAGAGACGTCAAATCAACAAATATACTATTAGATGAAAAGTATAGGGCAAAATTAGCTGATTTTGGTGCATCAAGAATAATTTCAATTGAAGCAACTCACCTTACCACAATGGTTCAAGGTACTTTTGGATACTTAGATCCTGAATATTTTCACACTAGTCAATTTACTGAGAAAAGTGATGTGTACAGCTTTGGAGTAGTTCTCGCTGAACTTTTAACTGGTAAGAAGCCAATATCCTCTGCAGAAAAATCTAAGGAATCACAAAGTTTAGCTTCCTATTTTGTTCAGTGTATGGAGGAGAATATGTTGTTTGACGTAATTGACAAAAGGATCACAGAAGGAGGGGAGAAAGAACATATCATTGTAGTTGCAAATCTTGCATTTAGATGCTTAGAAATGAATGGAAGAAAACGACCAACGATGAAAGAAGTAACATTGGAATTAGAAGGGATCATGGGATTGAATAAGAAGCTTAATGCACAGCAAAATCACGAGGAAATTGAGTTTTCTGGAATTGAACAGTACCAACATTACGATGGGTTTTCTACATCAAATTCATTACCAATTGACAGCAGCCAAACACACTCCACAGACTCGGAGGTTATGCATATTCTTGCATTAGAATAGTTGATTTTGAAAATTGCTTTTCATTGTCATTGAGTAATGTATTATTTTATTATAAACAAAAGTTTGGCTTAAGATAATGAATTGTATTGGATGTATTTAGTAAGGATACTCTGGAGTGCTCCAACATGTTATCCTGTAAGATGTTGTCAAGTTGTGTGCCCGGTTCAAAGTATTGATGAGTTTATTTGAGTGTTTTCTCTTTTATCAGTGGCCCCTAAGCTTTTGACCAACTTGACAATTTTTTACATTTATATTTTCTCATAACTTCTTACTATCTTGACAAGCGTATCATTGTAATATGGCATTATGGCCACCAGTGTAACATTAAATAAAGCCAAAAACCATGCTTTATTTCTCACACTAGCCACCAAATGGCTTAACCCGACCTTACTCTACTGGAGAAGCAATACTTTGGGGCGGCTCCTTTAGCTCCATCTTAATAGGGATGGTTCAATTGTTCCTAACTTTAAAGTAAGACTCTCATTATGATGGCATATTCCTTTCCATTGACTTAATTCAATCCACTTTTAAGGCTCATAACATAATTAGGAATAAATTGTAATTTATTCATTTATATTTGAAATTCATATATACAGAGAAATGTATCATGAAATATAATGAAGAAGTGTAGTCCAACAGCTATGGAACAATGACGATACATCATTACAAATCGATGAGTAAAAAGAAAAGCATAATTGATCGATAATGGGATCCTCTAACTGTATATGTCAACTATAATTTGACTTCAGAATCCCAAATTATCTTGTTTTTTTTTGTTGCTAAGTACAATTTTACCTTTCACAATGATATTAGTTGTTAAAAGCAACATTTTTTTCATAAGCAAGAGATATAATATATGGGAGAACTAAGGGTTCTCCAACCCGATTATAAAGAAAAACGGGAAGCTCCGACAAAAAAGAAGATTACATACCAATTACAATTACGAGAGAAAAATCAACGGTTCCTTGCTAAACTCGTAAAAAGAGTAATTGGAGTAAGTAATATTCCCACAAAAG
The DNA here is from genome assembly GCF_029867415.1 of Vicia villosa. Classification (NCBI taxonomy): domain Eukaryota; kingdom Viridiplantae; phylum Streptophyta; class Magnoliopsida; order Fabales; family Fabaceae; genus Vicia; species Vicia villosa. The sequence goes on from NC_081183.1 coordinate 141,359,555, forward strand.
GACCATTTCCAAACCAAGAATTTAATATTTCAAATGATATTGTTATTGTTGAAGCTCCAACCATCATTCTGAAAACAAACCCCATTCCTCAGTAATAAAATAGACCACGTAATAGCTAACCACACCACACCCAATTTACAACTTTTCACTTTATGTAACCGAAAGAATGCGTGCCACTCCAAAAAACTCGGTAAACACTCTTTCTCCTTCCTATCTCCTATACCTACCCAAAAAGCTATCTCATTCCATATCTTTTTCATCACCCAACAATAAAAAATGATATGCCTACAATTTTCTAAATCAACATCACAAAAGAACAATTTAAACTATCTAAAGGGAGAGAGATACCTCTATGTAACAATAGATCTATAGTAGGAAGTCAATTGTGAAAAAGTCTCCACCCGAAAGCCTTGATTTTAAACGACACTTCCATTTTCCACAAGAGCCCAAAAGCTTCATCACACTTGTTAGAAGGACCAAAAGGAGTAATACACCTCTTAAAATAAGAGTAACCAGATGCCACCAAAAAATCCATCCCCACATTATCGAACCAATCCACCACAACTCTACCCTCATTCCACCCTTGGAAACCTTCCAACAAATTCCTCAACAGCGCCCCATCTTCCAAAGCAAATTGACCTTCCAAACGAAAATCACCCCATTTCCACCCTTCATCGCCCCAACCGTCCATAGCCGCCACGGAAAAATTCTTCAAACTAGACGCCTCATATAAATCCGGAAAAATAACTTTCAAGGAAACCCATTCCAACCACTTAGCTTCCCAAAACGGTGTATTAAAACCATTATTGACGGTGAACCTACTAAAATCAACAATCGGATCACAAGAGAAGGCGTTTTTTGTTTTAAAATATCCTTCCACCAAAAAGAAAAGAGGGAGAAAAATTCAACCCCTTACAACCACAAAACACATTAGTAGACAAGTCACCATACTGAGCTTTGGAAATATTATACCAAAGAGAATTGTGGCCTTTAAGAATCATCCATCTTCACTTATTAAGGAGAGTCAAATTAAACAAAGCTATATTTTAACACCCAAACCCCCTTTCACAAAAGATAGATTAACATCCTTCCATTTCACCCAATGAATTTTTCTTTTGTCCTCTACTCCCCCCTGTTAGCTGGAGATTTTGACAAGTATAGACGAAATGTTCTAAAGAAATTTATTTGAAGAAATAATAGCTTTATGAGGCTATTTTAAGATTCTTTAAGTCAAATATTTTTTCTAAGTCGAAGTAAGGCACGAGTTGGAATATCTTCAAAGTCGAAGAAACGAAGGACTTAGGACATTTCGAGGTATTTTTGAAAATACTTGTTGACAAAGTCACGTTTTTTCGCACTTTAGAACTTCGAGCGGGAATGTTTTGAACTTCAAAGTGATTCATTTGGTCAGAAAGACACGTGGAAGCTTCGGGGAATCAACTGATCCTTAGGAGTAGTCTGTGACCCAAACAACGCAAAAACTTTCCCACTAGACTGATTCTTCCTTGGTTTCGTACACTGTGGACTGATATGACCTTCTTCACCACAGTTATAAGTCACAATCTTCCCTATACAATCGCTCACAACATGTCCCGCCTTGCCACATTTGAAGCACTTCTTCTCTTCACTCTTGCATTCATGCCTGCGATGTCCAACTTCACCACACCTATAGCACCTAACAGAAGCACTAGAGTCTCCCCCACTAGGCTTTTTCCAATCACTAGCTTTCGGATTTCCTCTGCCATATGGCTACCTCAATCCATAGGTTTCTTCCCTCTTTTTTCAACGAACTCGCGAGAGTGAGATGACTTCACCTTGGTATTATCTTCCTCGATGATCCTACTACAATCAACTAAATAAGCGAATCTGTGAATCATCTGGTACCTGATATCCTGCTTAATATCATCACGGAGACCATTCTCAAATTTGATACACTTCGAGAATTCACTAGCTTCATCATTATTGTAATGAGTATAATACTTGGCCAGCTCTACAAACTTGGAAGCATACTCAGGAACAGACGTGTTATCCTGTTTCAGCTCCAAGAACTCAATCACCTTTCTTCCCCGAACATGTTCAAGAAAATACTTCCTTAGAAACTCTCTCATAAATACAGCCCAAGTGATTGCTCCACCCCAACATCCAGTTCAGCCTTGGTAGCAATCCACAGTCATCAGCCTCCTTATCCAACATGTGAGTATCGTACCTTACCTTCATATTTTCAGCACAATCAATCACTTGAAAGATCCTTTTGATTTCCTTCAGTCACTTCTGAGCACCTTCAGGATCGTGAGTGCCTTTAAACAATGGAGGATTATTCCTTTGGAAATCTCCCAGCTGTTTGTTATTACCAATTCCAACTTCGTTGGGATTTCTGCCCAACACACCTGCAATCATTCCTAAAGCCTCAGCAATGGCATCATTGTTTCTTCCAGTTCTTCCAGCCATTGTTCTGCTAATTCACAAAACAATTTCTGTTAGGACAAAAGTATCGACAGTGTCAACCCACACTAGTCGCATACAAAGGAATAATAATAATAAGACTATGGTCACAATGACCGACTATGCTCTGATACCACTGTTGTAACACCTTTCTAAACCCCTGTGGAATATAATTTTAAATTCAGAGTAAACATGAACAAGGATGTCACAATTTCAAAAGAAATAAATATTAAATCAATTGTCATGCCTTTTTAAGGAAACAAACTCACATTATTCAGTAAACCATGTTCAACACAGCGTAAATAATTTTAAAACTGAATAACATAAACCATCAATTTACCAGTCAATTAAACATAATCCAAAAACCAAATAAATGAGAGTTTATCAATTAACTCTAAAACAAGCGTTCCCTAGTGTTACAAGACTAGAGCATGACACCAGCGCGAAAACTAACAGACTAGCCTACAAGCTATCCTCACCAAGTACAGATGCCGCTACTCCTCAATCTGAAAAATATCAACAGTAAAGATGAGACATATCACAATTAAACTATATTATACGTTCATAACGATAAAACATCATAAGCAGATTATTCACCCAACTGCAACATATTTAGATTTTCCGAATCTTCACCAACAATTACGAAATGCAATCAAACACATCACTACGAAATAAGACTGGAAATCTTCCAATCATGTTATAACAATACATATACAAATGCAACGTCTCTATGCATGTGGTACCAATTCATCATAGGATTAACCCATCAAACTGATCCAACCAACACCGGGATACGGCCTTGCCGAGCACTAATTCCACACAATGAGAATTAGCCTCCACTAATCCAAGCAACAGCAGGATTTAGCCACCAAGAATGATTACGAATGCATGCAAAAACATATAACATACTCACCATCACACCGATTATGATGAACAAAATCATCCCATTATACTCACCGATAGCATATTAAATTCAGTATGTTCATGTTCAGCACCATTCAAAAATCAAATTATACATATTCACAACAATTACAACATTTATATCACAACCATGTTCTCACAATATCACCACATCTCTTAAATCTATCGAACACACATCCGATATACAACGTACCATAACGAATAAAAAATCGGGATTTCAAAATAAAATCGAGCCACTGTCCGTTGAACCATTTTATTATATAAAATATTTCATTATCTTTACAACGCTCTAAACGACGCTTAAAACGAATATTCAGTTTGAAAGATATGAGATTTTAAAATAATTTTTCAAAAAGTGTCAGGTGTAACTGGTTACAGCAGGGAGCGTACCCGGTTACGCCTTTACGTAACTCTATTCACTGTTTTCAAAACTCGCCTGTAATTGGTTACAGCATAGAGGGTAACCGGTTACAGTACTAAAAAATGCCCAGTTTCCCTATTTTTCAACGCTGTAATCGGTTACAGCCCCGCTGTTACCTGGTTACAGCGTACCCAGTACCAAAAAAACACAATTTTAGCAGCACTTTCTCATCTCCAATTCAACCCAATTCGTACCAAACTCAATACATCACCAAAACAGCATCAAATCACACCTTTTAACACATTTCTAACACACTTAAGGGTCAATTAATATCAAACATGTTCCATAATCATTCAGATCCGTCAATTTCATCCAATTCGACTCTACATTCCAAAATCCCTAAACTTAACATACATCCAATTGAACTAACAACCTACATAATCAATCTTATCATCATTAAACTGATAATATAAGCTAAAAGGGTTTAATCACTCCTTACATTAGCCAAAGTTCTTGAATTCTCTTCTCTTCTTCCTCTTGCTCTTTCACGTTCTTCTCTTCTTCTCCTCTTTTTGCTTTCTACTTCTCTTCTCACAACTTTCCTTATTTTATGAAAATAATAATTCCACTTTAGTAATAGGCTTAGTACTTAACACCTCCATTTTTACTAATTGTCACACCGGCCCAGTTATCATACTTCATGATTTCTCCAATAATTCATTAAAATGTCAATTAATCCAAATAATTAATTTAAATTCCAATTAAATTAAATAATGGAAATTGTGGGGTGTTAAATTTTTAATAGCCTAAGTATGCCCTATGTAATTAAATAGGCTTTAAAAAAAGCCTAAGTCTGACCTTTTTATCAAATAGGTCTGGTCTAACCTGGCCTTAAATAGGCTAGGCTATAGGCCCTTGTAAGCCAGTCTGACCTATTCTCATCCCTATATACTAGAGCAAACTACATATATTTTTAAAGATGTAAGTTGATGGATAGAAGGAACATATACAATTAAAATTAAATCACATAAAATGAAGTTATAGGTATCATTCAGCATAGAGATAATCACATTCGAATTTGTGATGTAGTTTATTGTAATTTGCAATTAAAATATTTTATAACAGCAAATTAAGACATGATGGAACAAATCTAAAAGGTATGTAAAATAAAATCCAACTGTATGTCAGTTTGTGTATGGTACAAGGATATATGCTATTGAGGTTGTGAACAAGGACATTAGAGTTATTACACTTCTTGTGTCAAGACTGGAAATTGATGCGGATAAACTTACCAAGGCAGCTGGAATAGATGAACATATGGTCTAATAGATGACGGTTCCAATCCTTAAACTAACAAATTATTGACATCGTAATAATTGTAAAGAATAAAGATGAGTGCAACAGTCTCTGGTTAAAAAAGCATCCTGTGAAGTATCAACAACTATTTAATGAGGATGTCCTCCAAAGCATCTCTGGTTTGTAGGAAAATATATGACTATAATAGCCCAGCTATTTAATGAGGAGCTTTAAAAATATAACTTGGCATTTAAAAACATTACCTGATCCAGAGAATATTTAATACTAAGTGCCATTTGGTCCACCGGTGTCGGCAATCCTTGTGATGGTTCCATGGCTAGAAGAAAGAGAACTAGTGATCTGGTGGAAGATGCCATAGTCATTATTGAAGCTTTCACATGTTTCATAGCCTGCCACGCTGCATAGTTTTTTTTTTTTTTTGATTTACGCTGCATAGTTACTCTTAAAGCCAAATATGAAATCAATCAAGCAGGAAAATTGAAACAAAGGCATATTGATAACAGAACCATATGCCAAAAGTTCAGGGTATGGATCACCTAGCTCAATAATGTTAGATCCACAGGAATCAAGCATTATCAGTGCTTCTGCTGTGGTTGATAGCATCTTTATCAGGTGTACCATCATTATAAAGCAACCTACCAACTATCAGATTATGTTAATAACAGAATCTCACCTACTAGAACTTTCTATAGTGATTAACACTTAAATAAGATGCTTAGGTAGTTCATTAAAATCTTCAAAATTCAATAAAACTAATTAATGATGGATTTAAACATTGATTTTATTGATTGCACCAATCTGACAACAAGTAAATTAACTATTGTTAAGACTACGTGGTTTTCACCCCCAAGGTAGTTCATACTTTTTTTTGACACAAACAAACTCAACGACTATCATTAATCAACTGCGAAACAGTACAAGGAGGAATCTCATTAATAACATGACGCCTAGTCCAAGAATTGGCCGCCTTAGCTAACGTATGGGCAACCGAATTCTCTCGACGTTTGATGAACTTTACCTCAAAGTTCGGAAAATGACAAAATCATGATTCCGTCTAATGTTAAAACCAACGCAAATAAATTAATCAACAAGTTCTCACCCGTGCTGAAGTACTTTGTGGCGTATGAAGTACAACTTGATCAACTCCATTCCAGCCCTTTGTAAGTTCAGCTGCTACTCTAAACTCCCATACAGCAGCAGAATGCCCCATCTATGAAAAAAACCTAATAAGCTTATTGAACTCAGTAACGCCAATGCCCCGATAGAAGAGGAATCAATCTAGTCAACACCTATATGGAAACAAAGAAGTAAAATTATTGTCAACTAGAAGCAAAATCCCAATTGCCAATTAATGAACCTAATTTAATTTATCCTCACTGATACGATTCAGATATAGGGATCCCAAAATCTATCAACATAAAAATACAAGGACTAATGCAAGCGAAAATTCCATTAAAGCCATGAAATAGAAAAACATAAACAATGAGCTACTACTGCTATAGTTCTTTGGTTTTATCTTTTTAAAATATCATAGTAATATTCCCACTTTCTGTAATATGACATGCAGATGACCTGATATCACAAAAGTACTGAATCTTGTAATATATAGAAGCATAGAAGACTTCTAAAGTATGGAACTCAAACAACTTTATCTAGATAAAAGTTTTCGTCTGTTTTAGTTTATAATGATTCATATGTGTCATACCTCAAATTTGATCCATTAAGATTTGTCCATTTTTATTGGCACATCATTTAAAATATGTATATGTTAAAATATATATGTATATAAGTGTGACCAAAATTAAAAAATAGGGGTGTGCGTTAAATAAAAGTGTGTATTTAATTGGGCTTATTATTCATAAAATATGAGGCCCAATTTCAAAATTCTTTAAACTTGTGTTTTATAAACTTCCTTAGTTTATTTATAATATTTTGGATTTTTATAATTATTTATTTAAAAATATCATTATTTACTTGTAAATTATTTATATTTTTATAAATAATAAATATGTGCTCGTCTTTCATGTGCTTTCAATTGGGTTTTATTTCAAGTAAATAACATAGCACAATTGGTAAGGAATAAGGTTTGCAAGTAAGAAGCAACGGGTTCGAATCTCATAAGTGGCATTGTCTCCTTGAATACAAGGGAGGCAAAGGGTGCCTAACACCTTCCTTGCCAAGTCGATTAGTGTTACTTCATACAAGTCTTCCAATAAACTGAAGGCCAATTCGCAAACCCAATTTATAATATCCAACATGTGGTGTGTGAATCATACATAGATATAATGGCATATAACAACCTCTTGAGAAAGCCCAAGCTTTGCGATCTCATGAATAACATCGTCGTTCGCTCTAGATGGTTGTTCTTCGAATGGGAAAAGCTTCGGAGGTATAACCAGCACGTGATGTCGAAGAGGAGTGAAATAGCAAAGGTTGTGATTTGGAGTGGAAGGACCTGGGTGTGAGGACAAAGAGTTGTCGAAGCTCGGCGGAGGCGGTGGAGAAAAGGATAGCCACGGAGGTGGGGAGAGCGCGCTTTGAGAGTGTTGATGAAGCTCTTTGGAGAACAACGGTAATCATAGTGATGGCGAAAATGAAAAAATCTAATGAGTGGGAGGGGAGGAAAGGGGAGGTGATAGATTTTTTTTATTCGAATAAGTGTTTGGTTCAAAATAAGAAAGGGGAAGGGAATGAAGGGGTTTTAATTAGAAATATGTTTGGTTGAGGAGGGGAAACGTTTTATTAATAAATTACATTTTTACACTTATGATCTTATAAAAATCAAATGATATTCAAATTTGAAAAATTTATACATAATATTTTGGTAAAAAAAATTTAATATTGAGGGGACTAAAACGTTATAACTTACCATAATGTTAATAAACTGAATACACTTGATTCAAATTATAACTCTCCGACACAAATGGAATTGTATACTAATAAAAATTTTTAAATCGTGATGAATCATCTAACCAAACAAATACATGGGATGTTTGTTTCAAGTTTAAAAATCACATTCCAGGGAAATCACATTATAGATATCCCCTCATCTCCCCTTCCCTCCATCTACCTCGAACCAAACACATCCTAACGGTGTAATCTAACAAAGAAGAAGATGTTTCAGGTAGTGGAAAGCGTGTGCGTGCGAGACTTTGTTATGATATCATAGGCCCTCGCATGTTGTATTGTCTATGATAACGATACGATTTTTTGAAGATACTAAAAAGTATATTTTCTTGGATTTTAAGAAAGAAAAAAAAAGTAATTTTATTATTTTTATTGATTATTTATATATTAGTTGAAAAGAAAAAATAATATACTTTCTTTAAAATAATTTACTAAAGTTATTTATTCTTAACAAATTTGCAAGAATAATTTTTAAAATTTTGCAACTATTTTAAAAAGTGTTTTGACATATATTATTTGGCTTTCAATTTTTGTTCATAGTAGTCTTTATTTTGTTGATATATTTTCATAGTATTTAAAATTCTGGTGTAACATAATATAAATTGTCTTATAGGATGTCAAGATATCTGGTCTGTTACAAACAGCATACACAAGATATTGATAGTTAAAGTAGTTGTTGAAAAGTAAAGTACACACAAGAATTGTTAACTCAGTCTGGTGAAATTACACCTACTATGGGGGCATACCAAGCCTGGAATGAAGTCCACTATCAGCAGTATTAATTCGAAGCTAAACTCCCAGTCTACAACTTCTCACTTAATCCCTACCCAATGACCCTTCTACCTAGATCCTCTCTAGATATGGAAAATCCCCATCCCACTTCCAACCATCACAATGGTGTTTTAAAGTTCTCCAATCCCAGGAGCTGTAACAACGGCCTAATTTCCACAATATTTTATCCACAGAATAGAAGACACACTTCCATGATGAGGAGACACACTCCTATGCCGGGCAGGAAGCTGCACTTCCCTCCATACTCAGCCTTGACTCTAGACTAAGAACACATAATTGGAGTTACTTAAAAGCTTCCTCCTAGAACAATACTCAACTCATTACCTAAAGGCTTCTGAGTGAGAACACGATGACCATCCCACAGATCGGGTGGTTCATCGACAACGGCAACCCTTATAATTTTACATGTTGGTCGACCTTTGAACCTAGGTTACAATGCTTCTATTTATAGCCTATTACCCAACTGGATTTAGGCTTCTAATCACAGCAAATATGTTGTTACAAATCTCCAAAAGATTCTCCTACAAAATAGGCCTTCAATCAAATCTTCCTAATTAATCTCCAAAAACAGAAAGTCTTCAATCAAACATATTCTGATTTGATTCTTCCAGATTCTTCTTTGCGCCACATACGCTTGCATACTATTATTTAGTAATATTCTGAATTGCTATTAATTGTTGAGTCAGATTCAATCAACAACAGTTCTGATTCAAGCGTGGTGTCGAATGGAACATGTTTCGACATCTTCTTTGACATGTTGCTTCCAGATATTGAAACTCTTCAACACAACATGTTCTTCTGTCAAGTAGATCTTCAATCTGTTTTCTCTTACAAGTATAATTCCTACTTAACTAATTACTGCTATATTAGTTTTACCAAACATAATGCCAATTCAATTAATAGAGAAACAACAATATTCTTTGATAGATATTGTAGCATATTTTTCTTATAATTATAACGTAATGTTTATTTAAGTGGAGTTTTTTTTATAAGTTAATATTATATCTATTAATTAAAATAGTATATGACATTTTTTTCTTTAACTGAATATATTTATGTATTAAAATTCTCTTTTAAAAAAAACAATTAAAAATTATATCTTTAAATCATAGGATTTTCAAGATAGGATACTCCTGAAGAGAGAAACCTGAGGATTTAAAAGAGATAAAATTAGATTTTATTTAGGGTTTAATGAATATGCACTGACATTGTAAAATAGTTTTACATTGTCGTCCAATAAACAACCACCAATTTGCCATGTCATTAAATTTTTTCAAAAATAAAAGAGTGTTTTAATTGAATACATGGTTGTGATTGGTTGACAGTATAAAACTATTTTACACTGTCAGTGCATCAACCCTTTTCTCTTTTATTTATCTTATAAATTTAATGTTTTAATGTATTATTAATAATATTGAAATAAAATGTCATAAATTAATTGCACTATTCTAATTTTAAATGAAATATAAGCGAGTTAAATTCATAGCATATAAGAATAATTTAATTTATTAGAATTTTTTATGTTTAAATTCTATTTAATTTTTTAAAAAATAACTTATTTTTTACAACTTGTTGTTTTAAATATAAAAAACTACAACTCTATAAAATGGAAAGATGAACTCAAGTGGATGATTAACAGAAACAAATGCAAGGGTGCTAAAAGAAACATTACGTTGTGCCTTTGAGACGGTTTACACTTGTTCGAGATTTAGAAATATCCGTTGTTTTGGCCAATCTATGAAGAGTGAAGCTATTGGACCGCAAATTATTGAGATGACTTTATACAGGTGTTGGATGAAATTGAAACTCATCTGTTAGTTTATTTTGGAACTTGGATCGCCTTATTTGTATTATTTTTTTGGCTTGAATAAAGTATTTTCTTTCCAAAAATATATATAAAAACTACCTTTTATTAAATTAAATAAATTACTATTATTTTTAGAAAAATTTTAAATTTATTAAATGTTTTTGAAAAAGAAAAATTTAATTTAAAAAATAAATATTTTACATTATTTTTAAATAAAAAAAATTAAAATTTAATACAAAATAAAATCCATAGCAAAAACCGCATAAAGCTTTCTAGCGGAATTACAGCGGATTTTATAAGGTAGTTTGGTTTTATTTAAAATAAAAAAATCCACAGAAAAATTTTCTACGAAACTACATGCGGATTTGACAATGTAGTTTAGTATTTTATTCAGAATATATTTTTTCGGTAGCAAAATCTGCAGGATTTTCTACAAAATTCTGATTCGTAGAAAAATATATTTTATTTAATGAAGACGTATGAAAATTCCCAGGTTTACCTGCGAATTATTTTTCGCAGGTAAATTTTGTATTTCTAACGTTCTTATCCATTTGTTTTATGCTTTTAACACCTGCTGTCAATTCTCTACAATCCTCTCTTATGCTCTCTTTTTGTGATGAGGATGAACAAATGGATCACAATCACATGATATATAATAGTGTTTCTGAATAACAACCAAGCACTCTTTCAAAGCCTCTATTATTTGGGCAATGCTAATGAGTGCCGCAGGGACACTGGTTAAAAGATTAAAAAGGTAAGTTGAGCATTGTTTAATAAAGTAAAAAAATATGTTTTTATCCAAAATATATGTATTAAATGCATTGAAAATATAAATAATTAAATTTTTTAAAGAAGATTAGATGTATTCAATATATTGAATCTAGAATATTTTCTTAATTTGGAATGCTTAACCAGTACTCCTGGGGCACTCGTTAGCATGACCCCTATAATGTACTAAAAATTTCTGAAAATAACGCATTGTCTCTTTTATTACAACTAAAATTAAAATGATTCTCTCTTTTAGATTCTTTATAAATTTTCTTAATTAATTATACATATTTATATTTTATTTTTTTAATATTTATTTTAAATAAAAATATGAACTCCCAAAGAATTTAAAATTTTATATAACTTTTATTCTTTAATATCTTTTATAAAATTTACAGAAATTTGAATTTATGTAAGGAATGCAAAGCCTAAGATATTTTTTAATCTTCTTTTAGATTCTAAACAATTTGAGAAAGTGATTAGGTTTTTTCTTCACCCACCTCCTAACCTTCTTGCCCACCCCTGATGAATTTACCACAATACCCCTTGTTTCGGAAGTTCATTTCCGAAACGGTACTTTTTTTTGGAAAAAAGGTGTTTTCGGAAATGAACTTCCGAAAACGTGTTTTTTTTAATATAAAATATTGATTTCGGAGATGCATCTCCGAAATAAAGTCACTTTTCAGAAAATGTGGTGTTTCGGAAGTTCATCTCCGAGCGCACCCCCCTTGGAGGAATTCGGAAATGCACTTCCGAAAATAGGTCTGGACAGAAGAAAATGAACAATTCGCTTTATTTAATCGGGTGAAAATTACAACGATAATATTACATAAAATTAAAGTTACATATTGTTAAACACGGGTAGGTGGGGATGAGAGAGTGGTGGGGAGAAAAAAAGGCTTCCAAATTTCAAAAGGTTTATTTATTATTTTAATAAAAATACGTACAACTGAAAGTAACAAATGACGGAGGAGGTGTAACCGGAGCCGAAACATATGACGGAGGAGGTGGATGTCCGGAGGAAGAAGACCCGGAGGTACGTCCACCGCGAGACAAAGGAGCCAATCAATGTAAGCTATAATTTATCATTATCATCAGGGGACGTCATTACAAAAAATTGGAAAAAAAATCTTATTATTTTTAATCTTGATTTTTTAGAAATGACGTCCCCAGATGATAATCATAAACTATAGCTTACATTGATTGGCTACTTTGTCTCGTGGTGGACGTATCTCCAGTTCTACTTCCTCCAGACATCCACCTCATCCGTCATATGTTCCGACCCCGGTTACCACTTCCAAAAACTAACATGATAAATCCAATACAAATACACTGTGCGATACAATCCGAAATCAAAACAAAACAAAAACATGTTATTCTGTCCGACGAGCGTTACAAAATACACATCAAACAAAAAAAAACACGTTATTCTTCCCGACGAGCGAACTCCTTCGAATGAAGATAATTATACCAATCCTCATCCCACTCAGTCTCAGAACCATCAGCGTTGATCACGACTCTCACGCCTGAAGACTGAGCTTGAGCATCCGGGCCCCGGGCCCCCTGGGAACGAGAAGTAGAGCCGGTCGAAACCTTCTTCTTCTCCTTCACCTCCTTCACCTCCTTCACCTCCTTCACCTCTTTCACCTCTTTCTTTGAAGAATCCTTTCTTCCCTTAGCGCCCTCTCTAAAAGACATGTTCCTGTAAACAATTGAAATCGATTAATATGCGAGACAAAATAAAAAACAAAAAAATTTGAACTTCTGATATATTTCGGAAGTTCATTTCCGAAAACTGGGATGGAGGTGTTTTCGGAAATGAACTTCCGAAACACCCCTGCGATGCAATTTCCTGCAACTTCCATGGCAGACCCCTAAATCAACCTTCAAACCAAATCAAAATGCTTCTAAACAACCTAAATACTACTAACAACCTAGCCATATATCATTTATGCAATTAAAATCCTAAATAACATGCATTTGAATAATAGATCTAAAAGTTTCAAAACTTACAAAGTGTTAGGATTGAGGGCTTTTGAATGTTGTTTAGCAGTGTGATTGGAGCCTTGATGCAGCTTTGGAATTCTGTTTGCACAAATTTTCGCCTATGCCACTTTTTGTTTTGATTTAGGGTAAATGATTGGGGGAGGGGGAGTGTTTTGATAAATCTGCAGAAATCGCAGTATTTCGGAAGTGAACTTCCGAAATAATTGTTTCGGAAATGAACTTCCGAAGTAAGTCAATTTTTTTAAAAAACACGCTTTCGGAAATGAACTTCTGAAGCAGGGGTAGTTTTGGTTTTTCGCAGGAGGTGACCACCCATAGGGAGGTGGGTAAAGAAATTTTCAAGTGATTATTAAGTCTTGCATACAAGTTAGTAGTCAGAAATTATGGATGGAAATTTGATGTATCGGTGGTCCACCATGATAAGTCCCATATTGAGAAAGGGACTATACCAACCAAATTTGTTAGTAGGGCAATGGAATAACTCAAACCACAAGTGATAAAATAAAATTTTGATCTTCTGAATAACTGGTTAATAAAATATAAGCATCTCTTTTTACAAGATATTAGAAATTTAAAAAAGAGATGAAATTTACTACTTAAAGAGGGACTTAGAGGAATCTAAGTCACCTCACAATCACACATCCAAGTGATGATTATCCGATAAAACTGCACAATTGTATTTAAAAATATAATTTGAAAACTATAAAAAAAGAATTAAATTTGATTTTTTTACCGTGCAATCAAGATTCAACCGTTTATAACGTCGTAAGGGGTGGCAAAGTGGGTGGCCCGTCCCGTTTAGGCCCGCACCATTTAAACCCGTCCAAAAGCGGGGTGGGGCGGGGCGGGCCTACTTAGGTGTCCGAGCTCAAAAGTCATGTCCGCCCCGTTTACTAACGAGTTGACGGGTTGGCGGCCCGGCCCGCCAGTTTTTTTTTATTTTTTTATTTTACAATTTGATTTACCACATAATTTACAAAAAAATTAATTATAACCAAAAAGGTCGATAAAATATTTTTTTTAAAAACGCACAATAGAACTTCAACATATCTTAAGTCCACACAGTTCAAAAAATAAAACAAATAAAGATCAATTATAACAAAAAAAAAATAACGAAATAAACTCAACCACAATAAAAAAGCGTATCAAAATAAATAATACATATCACTTTAATCCTATTTAAAAACTAACTACTAAAACACCCAATTAAGAATTTACATAAAACTGACTGTGATAACAATTATACCGTATAATACATCACGGTGCATAAAATAGTAGTGCATAAAATATCAACACCTAACTTTCTCACTAATTACTTCATATAAACTTTTATATTAAGTGATTCCTTAATAGTTAAATTCAAAATTTGTCACACTTATAGACTCATCAAATTCCTCTTTTTCTTAAAATCAACATCTATTTCTAAAGAAAACATGTGAGCTAATGTATTAACAACTTAATAATTATGCATGTTATACAACTTTTCTTTTATTTCAAGCTTTTCCAATCAACACGTGTATTAGAAAGTTATAGAAAGAACGTTACAATTATAATTCAATTTGTATGTATAATAATTTAGAATACAATTCAATCAATATAATTTTAAGAGAAGAGTGTTGTTTTTATAGTTAAAGTTATTTTAATTCTAAATAAAAAATAATTTTTTTAACAAAAAGTCCGCGGGCAAAACCCGCTCCGCCCCGTCTCGGTCCGATTTTTTAAGCGGGTTAGACGGGGCGGGCCAACTTAAGGTACCGAGCCGAAAATCTCAGCCCAACCCGCCCAAAATGGCGAGTTAAACGGGCCGACCTGTCGGGCCTGACCCATTTTGCCACCACTCATAAGAGTGTGAATGCGATTTTTGCTTAAACTTAAAAGGAAAAGTCTTGCGAGGTGATTTTCGTAGTAATAGGCTGATCCTAAATGTCTAACCAAATGAAATTTTATCCCCACAGTTTTTTTGTTTTTAATGTAGCTGTCCATTTGGCAAAGACAATTGAACAAAAAGAATTCTACCTAAGAAAATTCAACAAAAAAAATTATTTTTCTCACTGAAGAAAGTACTGAGAAATTTCTTAAACAGTTGTATTAGCATCCCTAAGACAGCATAAATAAGTTAAGTTGCTTCTAAGAATCTAGAATTAAATCTTAGCTCTAAACAATGATTCTACCATTCACAATATTTCATATCATTGTTTTAATAATATCTCCTCCACTAGCCTCAGGTTGTAATTCAACATGTGGAAGTTTGTATATTCCTTTCCCATTCGGAATGGATGAACCTCATTGCTATGCACACAAATGGTTTGAAATAGAATGCAAATTAGGCAGAAATTCTTCTGATATTCCTAAACCTTACTTGAAGTCGTTAAATCTTGAGGTAAGAGATTTTGACGCAAACTCGAGCTTGGTTACAATTATGAGCCCAATTTACCATTCCAATTGTAAAAAAAAAACAAAAACAGTAGCAACAGTAATAAAATTGTTACTCTTAGCGACAGTCCTTTTGTCTATTCACAGGATGAAAACACATTTCTAGCTGTGGGATGTAACAATCTTGCTTTTCTTCAGTCAAACGGGACAACTGTTGGTGGTTGTGTATCAATTTGCGACAACAACAGTAACAATTTCATGGGAATAGAAATTAGTTTAAATGTATTTATTTAGTGTAATTACCGATATAGCCCTGTAACCTTTATATATACGAGAAATAATAATGAGAAAAGCATCAAGCCAAGAATTATTGACATGGTATCAGTAGGTTTTCGATCAAACCTGTGAGTATTAGGTTAATCTTGTCTTTATTCAGCGACACCCCACTGGGTCGCTCTTGAAATCGTCTCGGTAGATCTCGTTTCTCGGTACTTGAAATCATCTCGGTTCTCGGTAATCTCTTCCAAGATTGCGATTCTAATCTCGGGTGCTTACAAATCGTGTTTGCTTTGATCGTGTTATCGTATCGGTGTCGGCAAATATTCTGAATTAGGGTTTTGACTCTGTGTCGGCAATTATTCTGAATTAGGGTTTTGACTCTGTGTCGGCAATTATTCTGAATTAGAGTTTTGACTCTGTGTCGGCAATTATTCTGAATTAGGGTTTTGACTTGGTGTCGGCGAGTATCCTGAATTGGGGTGTTGATTTGGTGTCGGCAAGTATTTTCTTCAGTGTTCCGTTGGTGTTTCTTGTTTCACGTTAACAAAATTGTTACGTTAACAAAATTGTTCTTAAGTCATCTCTGATATTATGGCTTCCGAAGAAGAGATAGATCATATTTGTGTTCGTTTTACCGGAAAGAATTATCTTGTTTGGGAATTTCAGTTTCGGATGTATGTCAAAGGGAAAGGATTATGGAGTCACTTGGACGATGTCTCTTTGGCACCGTTAGAGACAACTGACTTAGATGCATGGGAAATAGAAGATGCTCAGATTATCACTTGGATTCTCGGTACTATTGATCCTCACATGATTAATAATTTGCGATCTTTTTCCACTGCCCAAGAAATGTGGAACTACTTGAAGCGTATCTATAACCTAGACAATGCGGCCAAACGTTTTCAGTTGGAGCTAGACATTGCCAATTACAAACAAGGCAATCTGTCTGTTCAAGAATATTATTCTGGTTTTTTGAATTTGTGGACAGAACACTCTGCAGTTATACATGTTGATGTTCCCAAAAGTCCTCTCGCGGATGTCCAAGAGGTCTACAATACTAGTAGGCGAAATCAATTTCTCATGAAGCTTCGTGCAGAATTTGAGGTTGTCAGAGGTGCCTTGTTGAATAGGAATCCCGTTCCTTCTTTAGATACATGTGTCGGTGAACTTCTCAGAGAGGAACAACGTCTTGCTACTCAAGGATCCATGTCTCGTGATGTTGTCATTTCTGAGTCTGCTATGTTTGCATATGCTCCTCATAGTAGAGGTAAAGGTCGTGATATTCGACATGTCCAATGTTTCTCTTGCAAACAATTTGGACATTTTGCTCAGAGTTGTAGTAAGAAGTTTTGTAATTATTGCAAGAAGCGGGGCCATATTATCTCTGATTGTCCCACCCGTCCTCCACGATCAACACAACGTTCGGTGCAAGCATTTTCTGCTAGTACAAGCTCTGCAGTTGGTCCTTCCATCATCAATCCATCTAATGGTGGTGCTCTCCAACCTGAAATAATCCAACAGATGGTACTTTCCGCTCTATCAACCTTGGGAATTCAGGGTAAGTCTTCGAATGTTTCCCGCCCGTGGTTTCTTGATTCTGGTGCATCCAATCACATGACCGCCTCTTCTGAATACTTGCACAATTTACATTCTTACCATGGTAATCAGAAAATTCAAATTGCGGATGGTAATGCTCTCTCTATCACGAATGTTGGTGACCTCAACTCTGATTTTCGGGATGTGTTTGTAGCACCTGGACTTGCTTCTAATTTATTATCTGTTGGTCAATTGGTTGATAATAATTGTAATGTAAATTTTTCTCGTGATGGTTGCCTTGTGCAGGAACAGGTGTCGGGGAAGGTGGTTGCGAAGGGGCCTAAAGTGGGAAGACTGTTTCCACTTCAGTTTATTTCTAGTCATTTATCTCTTGTTTGTAAAAATGTCTTGAATTCTTATGAGGATTGGCATAGAAAATTGGGTCATCCTAACTCTGCTGTTTTATCTCATTTATTTAAAAATGGTTTATTGGGAAATAAAAGTGTTGTTTCTAATGCCTCTCTTTCATGTTCTGTTTGCAAATTAGCTAAAAGTAAAACACTTCCTTTTCCGCCTGGTGCTTATCGGGCTTCCTCTTGTTTTGAACTGATTCATAGTGATGTATGGGGTATGTCTCCTGTAGTTTCTCATGCTCGCTATAAATATTTTGTTACATTTATTGATGATTATAGTCGTTTTACTTGGATATATTTTCTTCGGTCTAAATCTGAAGTGTTTTCTATGTTTAAGAAATTTCTGACATATGTTGAAACTCAATTTCATGAAAGTGTTAAAATTTTTCGCTCTGATTCTGGTGGTGAGTACATGTCTCGTGAGTTTCAAGAATTTCTTCAACAAAAAGGCATTTTGTCTCAACGATCTTGTCGCAATACCCCCCAACAAAATGGGATGGCAGAACGCAAGAATCGTCATTTGCTTGATGTGACCCGCACTTTACTTCTTCAAGCTTCTGTACCACCCCGATTTTGGGTGGAGGCTCTTTCCACAGCTGTCTTCTTGATCAATCGTCTTCCTTCTACGGTTATTGATCTCGATTCTCCCTTTTTTCGTCTTTTTAAAATTCAGCCTAATTATAATGATTTACATACCTTTGGATGTGTTTGTTTTGTTCACTTACCTCCATTTGAAAGGCATAAGCTTGGAGCGCAGTCTGTTCAATGTGCGTTTATGGGGTATAGTCACTCTCATAAGGGATTTGTGTGTTATGATGTCACTAACCATCGTTTTCGTATTTCTAGGAATGTGACATTTTTTGATAATCAGTTTATGTTTCCATGTGTTTCTCCTGTCATGAATGATATTGTTACTCTTCCTAGGTTTTCTATTATGCATCAATCTATAGAACGCTATAAACCAGGTCATGTATATGTCAGAAAACACAAACAGCAGGTTCCCACACCCCTTCCCGACGCTGAACCGCCACCTGATCCTGTAATGGTTGAACCACGACGTTCTGGTCGAATATCTCGAGCACCAGATAGATATTCACCAGACAGGTATGATTCCTCACATACTTCTCTGACTGCCACACTCTCTAGCATATCTATTCCTACTTGCTATTCACAGGCTGTTAAAGATGTACGTTGGATAAAAGCAATGAATGAGGAACTTCAAGCTCTTCAAGAGAATTTCACATGGGATATTGTCTCCTGTCCTCCTGATGTTAAACCCATTGGCTGCAAATGGGTGTATTCTGTGAAATTGAATTCTGATGGGTCCCTTAACCGTTTCAAGGCTCGCTTGGTTGCCTTAGGAAACAAGCAGGAATATGGAATTGATTATGATGAGACATTTGCACCGGTTGCCAAAATGACATCTGTCCGTACGGTACTCTCTATAGCTGCTTCTAACGGGTGGACTCTTCATCAATTAGATGTGAAAAATGCTTTTCTTCATGGTGACCTGGCGGAAGATATTTATATGACTCCTCCTCAAGGTTTATTTCCGTCATCTAAGGGTGTGTGCAAGCTCAAACGCTCCTTATACGGTTTGAAACAAGCGCCTAGAGCATGGTATGAAAAATTTCGCTCCACTCTACTTGGGTTTTCCTTTACTCAGAGTCAGTACGATTCTTCTCTATTTATTCATAGAACATCTACTGGAATTGTCCTACTTCTTCTGTATGTTGATGATATGATTATTACTGGTTCTGATCATGCTTCCATTCAAAGCCTTAAACAGCAGTTACAAGCAGCGTTTCATATGAAAGATCTTGGTAATTTGCATTATTTTCTTGGTCTTGAGGTTAATTCTACATCCAAGGGCATATTCCTCCATCAACACAAGTATGCCACAGATTTAATTTCTATGGCTGGTCTGCAATCGGCTAATCCAGTAGATACTCCTCTTGAGGTTAATGTTAAATATCATCGTGATGATGGTGATCTGTTGCATGATCCTTTATTGTATCGTCAACTCGTGGGTAGCCTTAATTACTTGACTATTACTCGCCCTGACATATCATTTGCTGTTCAACAAGTAAGTCAATTCATGCACTCTCCTCGCCACCTACACCTGGCAGCAGTTCGACGTATAATTCGTTACTTGAAGGGAAGCTCTCATCGTGGTTTATTCTTTCCTACTGGCGTTCCTCTTAAATTGAGTGCTTATAGTGATGCCGATTGGGTAGGGTGCCCTGATACTCGACGATCTGTCACTGGTTGGTGCATGTTTCTTGGCTCTTCATTGATCTCATGGAAAAGTAAGAAACAAGCGAGAGTCTCTAAATCTTCTACTGAATCTGAGTATCGTGCCATGTCTGCTGCTTGTTCTGAAATAATTTGGCTTCGTGGTCTTTTGGCTGAACTTGGATTTTCTCAAATAGAGCCAACTTCACTTTATGCTGACAATACAAGTGCCATCCAAATTGTTGCGAATCCTGTTTTTCATGAACGCACCAAACATATTGAAGTTGATTGTCACTCAATCCGTGACGCTTATGATGACAGAATAATATCACTTCCTCATGTCAGTACTCAGTTGCAGATTGCAGATATTCTTACCAAGGCTGTTCCGCGTCCACGTCATCAGTTTCTTGTTAGCAAATTGATGCTCATTGACAAGCAGCATCAATTTGAGGGGGGATGTGAATAGGAATTAGTTTAAATGTATTTATTTAGTGTAATTACCGATATAGCCCTGTAACCTTTATATATACGAGAAATAATAATGAGAAAAGCATCAAGCCAAGAATTATTGACATTTCAATATAGGTAACTACGATTGTAATGGAAGGTATTGTTGTAAGACTTCTTTGCCTTCACATCTTTCAGAGTTTAATGCAACACTCAGAGGTTTAAGCGAACTGAGTAGTGGTGGGTGTGGTTATGCTTTAATTGCAAGTAGTAGTTATTTGTTAAGATTAGATAGTCCAATTATGAGTAATTATGAGACTGAAGAGAAATTGAATGAGTTGAAGAATATGGAATATGCTCCCGTAGTGCTTGAGTGGGAGATTTTGAATGATATGTTAACTAATTCCACATTTAAACTACCTCCAAATTGTTATGACTCCAACGTTACTTCTTTAAGTAACAGAAACACTGGTAGGCAATGTCGATGCTCGTCCTAGCAGCAAGACGATGACTATGACTCTCCCTACCCTGATGGAGAATACTATGGCAATCCATACATTGCTGGAGGCTGTAAAGGTTTTTCAATATCTTCCTTTTTATATTACAATATCATATCATGTTTTATTGCTCTAAGGAACAAACTAGTTTTCTAAAGAAATCAATTACAAATTGTCTTGGTATAGATTCTATCTGCTTCCATGCCCCATTTCAAATTCAATTTCACCTCAACAAAATATATATATGAGTTTTAAACTACTCAAGCTAACTTGGTTCTTTATTTCGGCAGATACAGATACAGTTCCAAAGTACTACTTTCATAAGAATAATCGATGGAACAAGTGGGTCATTGTAGGTATGTACAAATTTCTTAAATGAATCATAATAATAATAATTTTATTGCATTTCATCGAACTTGGTTGATTCTAAGCTAGAGTTTGGTGAATTAACATTTAATTGGTACTTATACAACTATAGGATCCCATTAATAGAATCAATTATTTGAATTATACTCAATCAATCATAATATTTGTTTGAGAGTTGGTTTTAATACACACACGTGATTTATTATGACAAATATGCAGGAATTGCATCAAGTCTCGGAT
Organism: Vicia villosa; assembly: GCF_029867415.1. Classification (NCBI taxonomy): domain Eukaryota; kingdom Viridiplantae; phylum Streptophyta; class Magnoliopsida; order Fabales; family Fabaceae; genus Vicia; species Vicia villosa. The sequence goes on from NC_081183.1 coordinate 141,381,263, forward strand.
CCATCGGTTTCCTCATCGGTCTACTGTTTTTGTACAAAGTTTTGAAACGAAGAATGATAAAGAAACGCAAGGAAAAATTCTTCAAAAGAAATGGTGGTTTGTTGTTGCAAAAAAGAATATCTTCAGGAGAAGTCAACATTGACAGAACCACTCTATTCACTTTAAGGGATTTAAAGAAAGCAACTGACAATTTCAATAAGGATAGAATTCTTGGAAAGGGAGGCCAAGGCACTGTTTACAAAGGCATGTTGGTGGATGGTAAAATTGTTGCAGTGAAAAAGTTTAAGGTTGAAGGAAAGGTTGAAGAGTTCATAAATGAGTTTGTTATTCTTTCACAAATCAACAATAGAAATGTTGTTAAATTATTGGGGTGTTGTTTGGAGACAGAAATTCCTTTGCTTGTTTATGAATTCATTCCCAATGGCAATCTTTTTGAGTATTTGCATGATCAAAATGAGGACATACCAATGACATGGGACATGCGTTTGAGAATTGCTTGTGAAGTTGGTGGTGCTTTATTTTATTTGCACTCAGTTGCATCTCAACCAATTTATCATAGAGATGTCAAATCAACAAATATACTATTGGATGAAAAGTATAGGGCAAAATTAGCCGACTTTGGAGCATCAAGAATAATTTCAATTGAAGCAACTCACCTTACCACAATGGTTCAAGGTACTTTTGGATACTTAGACCCTGAATATTTTTACACTAGTCAATTTACAGAGAAAAGTGATGTTTACAGCTTTGGAGTAGTCCTTGCTGAACTTTTAACTGGTAAGAAACCAATATCTTCTACAAAAATATCTGGGGAATCACAAAATTTAGCTTCCTATTTTGTTCAGTGTATAGAGGAGAATATGTTGTTTGACATAATGGACAAAAGGGTCACAAAAGGAGGGGAGAAAGAACATATCATTGCAGTTGCAAATCTTGCATATAGATGCTTAGAAATAAATGGAAGAAAACGACCAACTATGAAAGAAGTCACATTAGAATTGGAAGGGATTAGGGGATTCAATAAGAAGCTTAATGCACAGCCAAATGACAAGGAAATTGAGTTTTCTGGAATTGAACAATGCCAACCTTGGGATGGGTTTTCTGCATCAAATTCATTACCAATTATGAGTAGCCAAACACACTCGGAGGTTATGCACATTCTGGCAATAGAATAGTTGGTTTTCTTAATTGTGTTTCTTTGGTATTAATTATTGTATCATTTGATTATAAATAAGAGTTTGCATAGGGAGGTAGTTATGGACAGTGAATTATATTTGATGTATTTAGTAATCATAAAGTCATTTGCTTGAGGTCTTGTGTGCAAATATGTGAGAATAAGTTTAAAAAAAAGATAATAGCATTGATGTAGTTTCTCTCCTTTTATTTCATTTTTTTAAGTGAATGAACATATGCTATCTTGAAAGTGTGTGACACTACAAAGTTATCGTGATGGTTGATTGGTAGAAGTGGTTGATCCTGAAGTTGGTATGTTGGAACAATCCAAAGATGCAGATACTGAGTCTTCAGTATGCCAGTACACATAGGCCCTTCTAGCACGAGGCTTGAAAGAGAGAAGTGATTAAGTCTGAAATCCGACCAATACGACTTGAGATCGACTTGACTTTGTAGGCGATTTGTTCCTCTATAGTTTTAATTCATAATATTTGTATAGAGTCTCTTGTAGGCGCAATGATGCCTCAGAGGATTTAAGTATAATACAACTAAGGGAGTAGTTTATAGGCACAAGGATACCCCTAAGGGTTCTAGCATAATGTCCCGTAGGGAGTATCCCTTAGGCACAAGGATACATCGTAGGATTCCAGAATAATGCTTTTGTAGATGCAGGGATACCCTAGAGGATTCCAACATAATGCCTAGTAGGGAGTAGCTCGTAGGCACAAAGATATCTCGGAGGGTTCCAGCAAAATACTCCGTATGAAATAGCCTATAAACGCAAGGATACTCTAGAGGGTTCCAATATCTTACCCCGTAAGTACTTAAATATGTTGTTGAGTCATTTGCATGGTTCATAGAATTGATGAGTTTAGTTAAGTTTTTCTTCTTTTATTGGTGTATCTATAGCTTTTGACAAACTTGACAATTTTTGACATTTATCTTTCCTCATATCTGCTTTACTTCTCACACTAGCCATCAGCTGGCCTAACCTGACCTTATTTGTTGGTCGAGCTATACTTTGTGGCTGCTATTTGGCTCTGTCCTAATTTGGATAGTCCAATTGTTCCCAAATTTAAATTAAGAATATAGCTAACAAAACCTCTTTCATTATGATGGCATATACCTTGCCATTGATTTAATTCTATTCCTATCCACTTTAGAGGCTCATATCATAACAAGTAATTTATTCGTTAATATATAATACTCATATATATAGAGAAATGTATTATGAAATATAATGAAGTTGTGTAGTCCAACAAATATGGAATAATGAAGGAACGTCATTATAAATTAACTTCAACATCCCAAATCCTTAGTTATTTAAATAACTTATTTTCAATACCATAAATTAGGATATTTTGTCGTAACCAAAAACTTATCACGTTACTAAAAAAAGAATCTAAGGATTGCTTTTTAGATTTTTCTATCAATTCTGTATCGATATCATCACAAAATGATCCAGTGGATTTTCATGAATATTTCACATTTTAACATATCATCACGAAATGATCCGGTGGATTTTCTCCCAAGGTATCATCAATTCAACCATAATAACATTGCATTTATTTTGCTCTCTTCGACCTTTTGTTTGGTTCCATAATAAAATTTATTATTTCTTTGCTTCATTTCATCTTTTCTATCTACTATGGTTAGGTATTTTAATCGCCTATCTTGTTAATACCTTGACAACTTGTCGACACTTCTCTATATGCATTATTAGCAACGGGTTGTTCCATAATAAAAAATGCTTAACATTGATAAGGACACAAACTAACTTTACACAAAAATGACCACTTACCGACAACCTTAACTAATACGGCTATTACTCTCAAGAATGGTCATTTATTGATAGTAACTGTTATGGGCCGACTACATCTACCTCAATCTGACCATGTCTTCATAGACCTTATTACCATAAGATGAGAATGTCTCGGATTCATATCAGGTGTTCACTAACCTTTAAGAAGATTCTATTGACCACTGGACCATTCAAGATATAGGAGTAGGAGATCTATGCCTCCAACGCAACCAAAGGTCCATCGCATTCAACGTTGGAAAGAGAGAAAGACAATTATTCCTCTTGCTTGTATATACGGGATGTTGACATTTCACTACAAGAAAAAAATAGTTTTACGACACATGAGTTGCGACAGTTCCCATAAAACCGTCCTCATTCTTATATTGTGACAGTTATCACGACAGTTAGAGCCAACTGTCGTAGATATTTAGGCATGTTGAGTAACATAATTGCGACAGTTACCAAAGAACCGTCATTTTTCCACACTCGCGACCATTAGAACAAGCTGTCGCGACTACTTTGACCAATAATAATCATTACTTTTTTTAGTCTTTTATTTTCTCACTTTTTTCTTTCATTGTTTAATTTTCTTTTTCACTTTCATTAATTAATTTTAATAATAGTAATAATAATTACAATATTAATTACTAATTATAATTATATTAATACTAATAGTATTTATAATATAATAGTAATATCTATATATATATTTTCAATAAAAACATAATTGTAGCCCTTAAAAGAGATTCACGACGGTTCAACAACGGTCGGCCCAGTCTTTCTCCATTCCCGCAAAAGTTTTGAGAAATTTTAGGCTACGACGGTTGAAAATACAGTCGTCCCTCTAAATTCTAAAAGAAGGCGCTTAGACATTTGGACAAAGTGGGAAAAGTAGCTTCAGTCTCTCAGCTGTGAATCTCTAAGCCCTGAATCGCACTCTCAACTGTAAATCTCTAAACCCTAAGTTCTCAAACCGCCATCCCTCTGCAACAGTGAATATCTCTCTCAGCCGCGCATCTCTCTCAGCTTCGAGCTTTCCTCTCTCAGCCGCCACCACAAATCTTTCTTAACAGGTTTGTCTTCCATCTGTATAAGTTGTGGATTTGCGGGAAAATGTTCCGTGCGTGATACAGTTTAACGTGAAAATATGATGTCTAAACATGGTTATTAATTGAGTCAAGGGTTTTGAATTTTAGTTAGGATTTGATTTGTTAGGGTTTATTTTTTTACGCAAGGGTTCCATTTTGACAATAGGGATTCCAATTTTTAATGAACTTTTGTTTGTATGGTGTATTGATAATGTACAGGTTTCTCTCTGTGTTGTTCATGAGATTGTATTTTTAAGCCTTTAGGTAGGTTTAGAGTTTTTAAAAACTTTTGATTAGATTTTTATGGTTGAATTGGTTTCAAACCTATAATGTACTTTTGATTGATTGAATTTTAGAAGATTGTTGAGTTTGTCACTGAACAAGTCAATGAAATTAATCAGTACTATTCAACATTGGCTAAGTTACTGGGCCAACCTTATGAAAATATGTACCTTGAAAGCTTATTCTCCATGGCTTGGAAATTTGGAAAGTTTTAAATGATACCGTCGGTACGATACTCACCAATATCATCATTTTATGTTTTTGTTTATAGTGAAGAGAAGGTAGCTCTGGTTGTGTTCTCCAGCCTGTGTCCAGCTCTAAGATGAATCAATTCTTCTCCAAGCTGCTCCTTCAAAGGTTTGTTTTTGGAACTGTTAATGAGCATTAAAGTACTTTTGTTGAAATAAGATGATGTGGGTTCGAACTCGCTCATATAGTTGAATGTCCATATAAAACTATCATTCTTAAATAAATACAAGTGAGGCAAAATAAGCTTCTAAGCACCCTTTCTTCATAATAAGATTTGTTTTAATATGGAAAGAAGCAGAGAAACGGGAATCATGGAAGAATAAAGGTCATGGGGAATTTAGGCAAGTCACTGAAGGGGATTTCTTGGGTGAAGTCACTGGAAGTGAAAAAATCTGTCATTTCTACCACTAGGAGCTCTATCGATGCAAGTATGACTTTTTACTCAAACTATTGCTCATTGAATCTAGCATCCATCCCTATCTCTTAATATCTGAACTAACAGTTATATGTGCATGTTTTTATTGTATCAATATATACTTTCAGGATAATGGATAAGCACTTAAAGTCCCTTTCAACAAAACATATTGATACAAAGTTCATCAGGCTTGATGCAGAGGTCAGCTTGAAAACTTTCTCAGAGTTCATTCAATAACTGTGTCATTTTACATATTATTTAAATGCAAATATTTGTCTTGGCAATTCAGTAAAAATGTTAACTGTTAAAAATTGGCAATCAAAACTTTGACTAGCCAAAAACCATTCATAACTTACTGCAGCGCCAGGTAATGAAGCTCTCTTGAGATTGTCACCATTCTTTGAAGTCTGCACATGTTTAAAAACTTCCCTTTAGTTTATTTTCTCAAGAAATTAACTCTCCACTATGGATTCCATTGTACGAATGTAGTTCTAAATGGAGTCCAAGAATTGGAGTTTAGATATCTGCAGTAGAAATTTAGATTCTGTCTTATAGAGGTATTGATCTAAATCAGGCTGCTCGAAAGGTTACAGAAGTTCATAATCTATTTTTCAGAGGTATTGATCAAAATCAGGCTGTTCAGAAGGTCGTTGAGAGAAGAATTCAGATATAGTCGCATATTCAACAGGTTCTTGAACCCATATTCTTTTTTTAATAATGAAAAATATGTTTCATTTCAGATCTGGTGTAGGAAGCTTTAGATTCTGCTTTGTTATGGTGCATGTAAGTACCTTGGTTCATTTAAAATGGATCTACTTCTATGTGCTCCAGATCAAGCCAGAACTATTGCAGTTTGCTATGCGGACTGGTATGTTTGGAGTTAACTGTTAGCTGAGTTCATGAATAAGGAATTATGGCCAATGTGATTGATGGAATCAATTTCGGTATTGGAAATATTAATAAGCTTGAATTTGATTATACAGTAGAGTGAAAACAAAAAAATTATGAAAATTAAGTGGTCCAATGTGTCTTAGAAGCATACTGCTAGAGAGTGATCAATTTTAGAAAGGTCTAGTGGCTGTTATTTTGGTGTCGTAGCTTCCATATTTTGGCCGAGTTGGAGAGGCATGTCTCAGCTCTGAAATAATAGATTATGACAAATTGGCTTTCGAGGGAATTGGTGGTGTATGGCCAAGATCTTCAGGTGCATCTTCCGATGGCATGTCAGTCACCATTAATGTTATGTTTTTCTTCCAAACTGGTGGTCCTCACTCATGCATAATAGGTACAGGATAGTGTTACCATTTTATAAACCACATGAGCAAACAATGATGCCTAATTATAATAGGAAACAATGGTGCCTTATTCATATGGGAAAAAAGTGGTTTGTTTAAAATCTCAGCATTCACAAAGAACACCTAAGGAACCTATATTTATATGTTATTAGTCACATAAATTTATTCTTATATCTTTCTATTGACTTGGTGTGGCTCGTAGAGTATGAATAAATGATGTTGAAAAGAATACAATCACTACAAGAAAATTTCCAATTTGCAACATATATTCTGCGTTGAAAGTGAAGGTGCGTATATATCATTTATTTTTTAGGTTTTACACTTCTATATGTAACTCCAAATAAATTGTCTCAATGTTTATTTGATTTTTCTATGTTGTGTCATTTTTTTTAATGTTTAATATTTATCTTCTATTTGTTTAATTTGAATATTTAGGGTAATTGATTTTTGTTCTTTAGGGTTAATTGATTTTAGAATTGTATCATGTTCAATTATTGTTATGTAGAAGAGTTTATTTATTGGTCATTATTTCAGTTTTGACATTTTTTTTCTTTTAGTTTGGCATTTTTTTCCGGTTGCACTTTCGATGGCTTGATGCGCAATTGGCGGGACTAGTTTTTCACATCAATGATATTGTATATGGACTGGATTTTAAAAAAAACCATTGTTGAGTTTCATTTATATCATGGAGACTAAGCTCATTTTCATTGTTAAATATAGGAACATTCGGCGAAGAGTCACGACAAGATCGAGATGACCCTAAGTAAGTGGTTATGCTAAGTCTGAAGCTTATATTTCGTGAATGAAACCGAGAAAGAAACCGACTTAAAGAGTTTGTGGACTGAGTTGAAGAACCATGTGCCGAGATGCTCGCAGTTCTGGATTCAGTGTGACTCTGCTAATCAATATCAATATTAGAACATTCTTTCTATGAATCTGCCTTAGATTTTATTGTTGTTTTAGGTTAATTCTGAATTTTGATGTATTTCTTAGTTAAGTTATGTATGATCTTGAGAAATATCTCTGTATTGTTTTTGAATTCTGGAAATCACATTTTTTTCAATATATTTTGAATGCACTAGTTAGCATTCAATCATTGGGTAGTTTGTTATAAAATTAATATATTTACGGGGTTAAACCCCATAATTTTTTTAAAAAAGTAATATATTTAGCGGGGGTTGCAAACCCCCATAATTTATTTTAAAATTAAATATAATATAAATAACGACAGTTTGAAACAGTCGTAATAAGATTTGAAAAATAATTAAAACTGAAATTCACGACGGTTAGTAACCGCTGCTACATGTAGTTTACGACAGTTTGAGACTGTCGTAACTTGAATTGATAAAAGAATTCAAACAGACATTAACGACGGTTTGTAACCGTCGCTACTTGCGATTTAGGACAGTTTTTTACCCGTCGCGACTGATGACGACGGTTGGAGTGGCGGTTTTAACAACCGTCGCAATACACTCCGGCGACACACGTTTCCGCGACAGTTACACAACCGTCACGACTTGTAATTTGTGGCAGTTAAAACCGTCGTAACCCGCCAAAACTAGCCGTCGCAATTCGCCAATTTTCTTGTAGTGTTTTATGTAGGAAGTTTCATATGCAATTTGAATACTCTCTCATAATTCGAATACTGAATTGAGTGTCATAGTGCTAACGTTGCAGGTACACCCTGCTCTGTCACATCGAAAGCTCCCTTTCGCCGCAACTCCACATATTTTTTGTTCTAGAACGGAACATTGGTGCCGTCTGGGGGAATCGACTCTTGATTTATGTGTATCTGTTAGCTGAAGATTTCGTTTTGTAGTATTTATCCTTCGAAGAAGTAGAAAATCGAAGGAAAGATGGTTACTGATGGCCATCCCCTAAAAATAAAAGAATGGCTACTGATGGTCATGCTTCGAGAGTAAAGATTTCTAAGTTCGCTATGAAGATAATGAATACTGAAAGCTAGTGAAAAGTATGTGTCTTCGGGGACTTAGACAAATTTATAAATATATTCAAGTATTACTACTTAGCGTGTGTTTTTTTTAGTGTTTGTTTAATACACTGCCACGCGTCGAAGACAGACTCAGGCGGGAAGATTTGAAATTCGAAGACGGTTTCGTAACTGTCCAAGTAACAGATGGCATCGCTAGAAGTTCTTATGAGAAACGTGGCAGCAGATTAGTATAGGACCGTTAAGGTCGAAACTAGTATAAATAGGAGTCTTAATGTCAGGATTCTGTGTGTTCATTTTGTACAAATCACTCACATATTTACTCAAGTATCAAGCGTTAAGAGAAAGAGTTCGCTGAGAAAATGTACGTATGACACCACCATTTTAATACATGTGTATTATCTTTTGTTTTTAAATATCTTCCAGAATTACTGCATTTCGTTTACTTCTTGCCATTTACATTTCTGTATCTTTACTTTAATGTCATTTACTTTCGAATTACTTTCATGTTATTTACTTTCAAAGTCTTTTACATTTCTGCAGTTTAAGATTCTTTACGTTTCAATAGTCCTTTTAATTTTCTATGTTATGTTACTTATCTTTTCGCTGAAGTCACATTTATATATAACAAAGTGATTGTCAAGACTATTTGTTCTTTAATCGAACAACGCTTATTGAAGAAGACAAATAATGAATATGGTTCGAATGAACGTTGATGACAATCTTCTTGACTATGTGTCCTAGGATCAATCTAGTCGATCCTGCGAGTAACCAAATCATATTTATTATAGTTTGGAAGACTAGCGGTTGTTTACCGGAAATCACCGTAAACAGTATCCTACGATTCTCTATCTCCACATTTAATCTTCTAGCGTGGAGATCTCTTCGACTTCAAATAGAGGATTCAACAAATCGAAGAAAGTTTAGCTGCGCTCAATTACATCAAATTCATTAGCGATAGAGGTATGTTGATTCTCTAGATATCCAATACTCATTACTTATAAAAAAAATTGATCCATAGAAATGGGTGGATCAAGAGCTACTCGTTCTGCCACCGTGCGAGAAGCCGCTCTAGTGGTAGCTATCATAGCATCGTCAGCCACCAGTCGACCGAACACAACTCCTTCTACTGGAGACGAAAATCTTGATACTAACGATCTCTTCAATAACCATACCTAATTCTTCGTCCACCGCGAGCGAGAACAATCCAAACGCTAGTGCTTCATATTCCATCTCCAATTCTTATGGAACGACCGGAGATCTCACGCTGTTTTGGGAATCTTAAGTCGCACCTTGGATCACAAGGCGCAAACGAATTGCTAGACGAAATTTATAAAATCATTCACCGAAAAAATCCAAAGTAATGGAAGAAAGGTTCCTTCGTTTGGAAGAACGTATCTAACACATTCAGTCGTGGGCGAATACAGTCAAGAAGCTGACTCGAGAAGAAATCATTTTGAACGGCCAGAGTCGTGTTCAACGAAAGAAGAAAGAAAAGTTCAGAAGCCAAAAGGACGCTTTAGAGGTGGGAAGCATAATTTCCTCCCATAAATCCAATTGGAGACCGAGGTATTTATGCTTTTTCCTAGAATCATAATGAACATCAATCGAACCAGACACAACCTAAACATCCTCAGTATGCTCGGATCTTGGAAATTATAATCCTCAAATCCATGCAAAATCATCCTAAATTGGGGGAGTATAATGAGATAGGATATCCCGACAAACACGTGCAACTTGCCATTGACCAACGTAACTACTATAGCATCGACGATGCCTCCAAATGCAAACTATTACCATTGACACTTGTACCAGTAAAAAAGTATAAGTGTGCATGTTCCTCCTACGAGGGCGGAGAGACTTAGAATCCTTAGTTGGTGTATAACACACTTTAGATATTAGGGCTTGCCCATGATGGTTAGGGCTTGTACAACACTCATTAAGGCTTTAGATGCAATTCCGTTTGAAAAGTTAAGGAGTTCCCTTGGTGTTTATGTAACACCTTAAATTTCTCACGCGTAAAATTCTAAAATAAATCAAGTATGGATCACATATACACATTTAGGATGTCACTCTTCTGTTGTGGAAGAAAAATTGAGATTAATCTATCAATTAACTTAATTCGAAAAAGCAAGAGTCGCCACCGAACTTTATTGTTTCTAAAGGAAAGGGTAAATATTGATAAAACTCAACAAAGAAATGATCTGGAAACAGGGGGTTGATTATGCAAGGGGAAGGTATTAGCACCCCTAACATCTGTCGTACTTCACATGAACCATTTGAAAATCTATATTTTTAGGCTAAAAGGTTAAAATTTGAAAAATGAATAGGGAGATGAGAAAAGCAGTTTTTATTTTTTGTGTGCTCGTAAAGATGTCTCATCTTGTGCCTACATACCCCTCTTGTGTAATGGAATTCAGAGCATTTGTATCTGCTCAAAAAGAAACACGGAGGTTTACTTTATTAGATTTTAATGGAAAATACATTTTGTTGCCTACAAAAGGAAAACACCAATTGCCATTCATAATTGAAATTGAAACTCGTATCTACCTGTTCGAAGTAAGCTCATAAGGTATGAAAATGGTAAGATGGATTTAATGCCAAGAGGTCACAACTAACTTCTCTAAGGCTTTAGGTAGCTTCAGATGATGCCGATGGAGGTTTCTGGGTGGAGAATTGAATTTGAAAAGAAGAGAAAATGGTATTTAGATCTTCTAGTTTTTAGAGGTTTTGAGCTTCAAAGTAACATAGGTTTTTTTTGGCTTTTCAAGCTTGGATTTTAGTACATGAGTGATCTCTATTTATAGGAGAATAAGTGAGGTTATGGTACGTGCCAAATTCTTCTTAAATCATGTGAATCAAGTTTGGAATGATCTAGATTTATCCGTGTGAAATGAAGGATGAAATGTGTGATTTGTTGAGCTATTTCAGTCGTTTTGTGTTGTACCAAATGTGTTTGATCATGATAAACAAGTTTTCACATGTGCAAAGTGGTTCCCTTTGATTTTTTAGGTCATTTCTAATTACAGGTCACTTGGTACTATAGCGGTGAAAAATTGATACTAAGCCATTGATTGACTTAACTCGTATTTTAGTGAAAATGGCCACCGCGCTTTATTGTTTCCAAAGAAAATGAGAAAATGAGCGAAATAAAACTCAAAGAAGATTTCAAACAAAACTAATAAAACAAAAAAGAGTTCTAGGTTCGGGGGTTTGTTACACAAAGGGAAGGTATTAGCATCCTATGTATCTATAGTACTCTATAGGAACCTTTTGTTTATATGTATATTTGGTCTAAAGTTTATTGTTGTTATTTTGTTTATAAAAAGAGTGGGGAGGTGAGAAAATAATTTCTTGGAAAGATTTCAAAGAATCTTATGGCTAAGTACATTCTTTGTGCAATGAATGATCAAAGCGTCATAGTTCCCTTAAAAAAGTTTTTAAAAGATAAAGCCAAAGTGGCAAAAGGTTTTTGGATGCTAAGTTTTAGAACTACAAAGCAGAATTTGAATTGCTAAGTTTTAGAAATACAAAGCATAAAAGAAAATCTTAAATAAGTAAAGACAAGGAAGAGGGGAATACCTTGAAAATTTTAGTCAATACCATCTCATTTCTTTGAATTGGTAACACAAGCAACATCAAGCGGGAATCAAGCAAGCATGAAGATACACAGAGCAAAAATACACCTCTATCTGCTGGAGGTCAACGCATGGCTAATTAGAGGTCGATTCATGGCTCTTGCAGGTCGATGCACACTGAAGCAAAAAATGGATCGCTATGCATCGCAGCATGCTACACAGAGCCATACTCTTCATGCAAACTCAACAATGTCAAATTCCAACTCTCTCATTTTTTCACCAAAATTGACAAATTAATATACCATTTCACTCCGAATTTCATGAGGATTATGAATATACATTTAATTTTCATTAATTCTTACTAAAATACTATATTTTTATTTAAGAATCATTTAAAATAATGCATGCAGGAGTGAGTTCAAAGTTGCAAAAAATGACCTATTGGAGTAGGTTCATTGCCTTTTTTTTGCAGTTATAGAAGTGAAATGATGATTCCTCCATGTTCCTTGTACTCCTAGAAACACAAGGATATGCATAGAGTTCTTAAGATACCTTGAAACTCCTTAACCAATTTAACTTGCAAGTGAAAAATGGTGGAGTTAGGTGATGCTTTTTTAGGGTTTTGAGAGTTTTTATGGCTTAATGCTTCAGAGGGATATACAAGGTGTGTTCTTGGAGTCGATAATGATACTTTATTTATAAGGAAAGCTTGAGATCTTATGGATGAAGCAAGGATCAAAAGCAAGAGCTTGATTTGATCTTAGCTCAAAATTTGGTTGAAGGCATTATGGTTTCAATGTTGTAGGTTGACTTTCTAGAGTGGTTGGAAGCTTTAGAGGTGTTGCTTTTAAGCTTTTGTGTTGAGTATGATCAAAGGGAACAAATACAAATCTCAATGAATTGACTTTGTGTTTAAAGTTGGCTTTATGAAAATGACAATGTTGCGTTTCTTCCCAAAATGACATGAAACTTGGACAAATCTCAAAGCTCTTGTGTAATGCCTCAAAGATTTATGTAACACATCAATTATGTTGAGATTTATAAGAAATGTAGGCTGCAAAGCAAGATCTCATGGTTGGTATAGGTGTTGGACATGAACATAAACATGAAACTGGGCTTTCAAACCTCTCAAACATGGTTACTTAATTTCTTCGAAAGTTGATGCTCAAGTAAGATAAATTAATGCTCTTGGGGTCTTTGAAAAGATGAGATCATATACTACAAATTTCATGTTTAGCACTTTAAGAGAATCAAATTTCATCTTAGAGTAAACTTGCCATCAAAATTGGATTTTATAATTGTTTGACACTTAGAAATATTTCTAAGTATTTGAATATTTCACAACTTTGAGATTCCAACTTGATCACTTCATAACTTCAAACTCTTATGAGCTTTTTCATTCATCCTTTTTACAATATTGAAGTATGAAATTCCATATTTAAGTACATCCCTTGGGCATGAAATATGGTTTCTTGAAGAAGGAGTTACAAGCTTGTAAAGTAGGCTAGATGGACATGGAAATTTTGTACTTAGAGAAATTTTCAAAACCTTAAATTCTCAACTTTGATATCTTTTTATTGATTTTTTTTATTAAACTTGATCAAATGAATCCACCAACCATATTTTCATGATTCATGACTTGAGAAGTCTATGGTTGCTAGAAATCTCAAAAGTCAAACTTTGATTTTGGTGCACCAGATGAATTGGAGGTTGATGATATTGAATTGGTGCTCACTTGAACTTGAATATTGGTGGGGAAAATAACTTGATCATATTAGAAGTTTGAATCATTTTGAAAGACACCACACCTAATTAAATCAATCACTTGACCTCCTTGATCCAACACACCTACCTTGTGAAAAAACAAACAAACAACATATATCTTTAGTATTTTTATGAGGTCGGTGATATGAAATGATGCATGAGGATCTCTTGCTGCTTTGATGAATGAGATGATGATCGCGATACATTCATACTTTGAAAGAAAAGTCTCTCCCTTTTAATGTATAAAACCTAAAACCCAGATCACAAGAAAAATACATGATTAAACTCTTTTGAATCCAATGCAAATGAAGTGGGATCTTAGGGTCAAAAATTAGGGTATGACTGGTATAAATAGAGTTCATAATGTCATGTTCAAACCAAGGACAAATCAAATCTACTCGTACATTTTGTGATTTTCTTTTTGCCAAATATTCCTTTCATGGCAAAGAATACAATTCAAAAAGAACTAGATCAATTGGATGCTTGAGCTGAAAATGCCACGAGTTGAAAGTTGGGGTCGTGACCTGAATTTTAGGCCACACATTAGGTCAAACATGTCATGTGCTATGTTTTATGCATAACTGGACTTCAAGATTTTATTGACTTAGAGCTTGAATTAATGTTTGACATCGAAATGAAAGTTGAGAACATCAAAAGGACCTTTGGCAAAAAGAAGCGCCCGTAAAAGTTCAAAATTGAAGAAGTTATGGTATTTGGACCAAAGGTGTGCCATACTTGAATTTTAATTCAAACAACCATGTTCCAACTTATCATTTTTTATGTTTCCTTTCAATCCATGGCATAATGATGGTCATATGAACTCCAAATAAATGATCCTTGGATGAACTTTGATTAATCTTGAAGGAACCTTGAGAAAAATAATGAAGAAGGCATGGAAATAAACACATGAAACTATCTTGAGTTAACTTGAAAATATGCACCAAACTTGAACTTCTCATGCTCAATTGATATTTGAATGAAACTTGAGGTAAACATGAACTAATATTACAGGTCATGGTTTTAAGTGGAAGCTTTTGATGATCATGGTTGACTAACCTTTGACATTGAGCATCCAAAACCCTAATTTGGGATTCACATTTGATCTCTTGAGGAGAAAAGTCCTACCTTGCAAAATAAGAAAAGGAATCAAAGCATATTTTTGTATTTTTGATTAAGGGTTAGTGAAACATGAAAGCATAAAGCACAAAAGCTAAAAATAAAATAAGGGTGTTTGGTGATCTTCCCTCAAAGAGAAACCCTAAACGTAAAATGTTAGGAGTAAAAATGGGGGTATGACAGATGCTCTTATTTATGTTTCTTCTATCTGTAGATATAAAAATTGAATTCTTAGCATCGATGAAATTGAAGAGTAAATATAGAAGAGCTAGTTTTTAGCTCTAAGATACTACACATTGTTTATAATATGAGTGCAAAAAAATCCGACATCATGAGGAATGCGCTGTGGGAAGCGGATGTTGTGGGGATTAACCACGACACTGATTTATCGAAGAAACACTTGGAGAGAGTTTGATAGGGAGACATGACTCACTAGGGACAGACGTAAACCAAAAAGGACTATAAAAGGGAAAGACCTAAAGCACAATCGGGAAATAAGAGAGGGAAAAGATATCCTTCAATGGAAGACTCCACTGAATATAAGAAGCAAGAGATACTGATACAACAAGCAGCACTACCAACTCAAAGATGAAGGTAGCAAATCCGAAAAAACACTGCCAACTCATAGTTGAATGTAAAGCAAAATGATATCGACTCATGCATGATGGTGAATTGCCAACTCATAGACGAATGTAGAAGGATACTTCCAACTCATAGATGAAGGCAAAGCAAAATGATACCGACTCATGGATGATAGTGAATTACCAGCTCATAAACGAAGGTAAAAAATGAAATATAATCCTCAATCATCGATGATGGTAAAACAAAAAGATTAGACCGACTCACAGACGAAGGTGAACAGGATGTTGTGATGATAAACTTCTCAAAATTTTTGGTCTTCCACCTAAACCTGGTCTCAGCTTTTTCTTTAACCAAGGATTCCTCTTGGAAAGGGTAATAAACCTCCCATTATTTCTGGTATACAACCTGGAACACCTCTAAGTTTCTTTTTTAACCAAATATTCCAACAGAAAATGGTAAACAAACAAGTTTCTCAAATAAGGAGACTGATATTTGCTGGTGATCAAGCTCAACTTTAATCATGAATCACAACAGGCTTCTTAAATAAAGAGGCAACCACCTGCTAGGAAAAAGACATCTGGCAAACTCTGTTGCATCATAACAAACTTCCTTGCGGGAAACACGCAAAAGAGATAGTCATTTGCTATGGAAACAAAAATTCTATCTGACTGGGTCATGCAACCTTCTCTACATGAGATATCCTGAAGAGATAGTCACATGTTGCATAACTGTTGAGGAAATAAGATCTAATATTATGGAACCAGTTTTCTCTACTGAGTAAAAACAAGATTCAGAAGATATAAGGAAAGGTCTTCTCCGTCATCAAGGTTTCCAGCCTAGAGAGGTCAAAAGTTGTTGCAAGTGACCAAATTCTATCTAGGGACAAACTAGAGAGAAAAAGAAAAGGAAAAAAAGAAATGAAAAAGTTTTGAAAGAAAAAGTGGCAACATTTTGTGCCGACCAATGTGAATTAAGGGTGTAGCATTTAAACTAAGAGAAATGATAAATAAAGTTGTGAATGGTTAAAGAGTGAAAATGAATGCTCTTCTAGATCTTAGCAACTTTGTTTCAAATATCTCTAGATATGAACCATCTTTGTTAATCAAGACGCATTATAGTCCTTGAAAGTTCTTGGTGACTTGTTCTTTTATATGCTTTCTTTGTGATTTATTTGGATAAGTGCATAAGTTGATCAAGATGCTAGCAAGATTTTTGGGTGTTAGTCAAGTCCCTCAGTTTGTTCTTTATCATTTGATGAAGAAGTATGCTAGGTTTGATTCATAATTGAACATTATAATGTATGACATTAGTTTTGTGTTTAGAATTTTTTTCATGATTATGGTTTTATTCTACTATAGTGGTAAGTCTCACCTTCATTGTGCTTTAAAAATTTTGAACCATGCATTTGTCATCTTTTCTTAAAACTTGTTTGATCATGTGAAGTCTTAGAAATTTCTCTTGTTTCTTTAGGTTAGTAAGACTTTTGTTTGAAGACAAACAAAGTTCTAAGTGTTAGAACAAGATTTGGTTCTGCATTCAATCTTTAATTTTGATGACAACAATACATATATTTTTTACGTAACAATTTTTTACTCTAATAGTTTCTTGAGTGTGCAGATTCATTATTTTGATTGATAAAGGATTATTGTCAGCAAGATCATCAAAATCAGCATTGACACACATCAGAAGAACTATTAATCCTTTATGAAGTGACATCATCAAAAGAATTCGTCAGAAAAGAATTCACTATTAATCCTTTCTGAAGAATGTTGAATGATTCATCAAAATAGGATTTTCAAGTGTTTCTAAAGATAAGTTACTCGTCCATATGAGAAGTCATGATTTCAAGATCAGATAAGCTTTTGCTTCCAACTCAAAAATCAAGATGCGTCATTCAGATTAGGTGTTTCATTCAAATCTGAAGACTTAACTCTCTTTGGACGTTTATGTTACTTGATCTCTTCCATGCTCTTTCTACTTGAGATTAGAAGTACATTTCAAAGAAGAAAGAACAGAAACTTGCGCTAGAAGCTAGATGGTACAATAGTACATTATCATATCCACTACTGCAAGGACGTATGTATGAACCAATTTTTGTGTGTTATTTGTCCCCCACAATCTTTTTGGATCCATTACATCAGCTAGAAAGGAAAGGAACGTCTCGTCCTTCTCAACGGTCTTCTTCTTGAGACTATATATATGAGACACTCTCCATTGAAGAATGCTTCTAATTTACTACTCATTCACTGAAGCTGCTCAAGCTATACAAATATATTTCAAACTCATCATACATATATTTAAAGAGAAAAGAAAAGAGAAAGAAAAAAGAAAATCTAAGAGAGATTATTCTAAACACTCCTTTGTGAGAAATTTATATATAAGAATCTCTATAACACAAGAGTTGTTGCTCATTCGTTGTGTTAGAATTTGTTCAAAAGAGTTGTTTTCATTTTCTTTTTTAGAAGCGCTATTTTGTAAACACTTTCAATTGTAAATCAATTGAGATTTGTATTCCTTAAGTGATGAGGTAGTTAGTATGTATACTTGAGAGGGCTAAGGTGTCTTTCTAGACTCTTAGAGATTGTTTGTAATCTTTCAAGATTAGTGGATTAAGTTCTTTTGTAACACGAAATCACCTTGGCGGGAGGATAAGATTAACCTTTTCAAAGGTAATCTTGTAAAACCCGAACGTGTTCTTATTCTTTCACTTTTCATCTATCTCAATGTTTGTGGTGAGTAGTTTTTCTAGAAGAAAAAGTTTTTTTAGAAAACCAAATTCAAACCACCCCTTCTTGTGTTTTCCGCAACATTCACTAAGTTGGGGAGAATAGATAAGGGCCATATTATATTGAATAGTTGTATGAAGTAGTGACACTTATTAACTTGATTCATTGGATTCACAAGTCAAAACCTCAACTTTCTTGTATATATTAGCTTTAGAGGGTTATCAAGTAAATATTGTGTAGATTAGTCATTTGCAACTCATTTTGTAGGTATGTTTGCATTGGAGGAGCTTTGTAACATGCCAAACTTTCTTATTTAATTAGTTTAATTAAACTTTTAAATTAATTAATTTGAATTAGCATTTTATTGGAATTATATGGAAAGAAATATAAAATGTTAAGTTGTTGGGCCTTATGGTGGAATTAGTAATGTGGGGGTGTAAGTGTGAAGGAGCCCATTTCTAATTTTATGTTTTTCATAAAATAAGCAAAACAAGAGGAGAAAGAATTAGAACGTGAAAACAAGAAGTTGTGAGAAGAGGAGCTGAAGAACGTGAAAGAGAACCAAAGAGGAAGAAGACCCATCCAAGAATTTGGCTAAGGTAAGGGGGGACTTGTCTGATTATCATCTATTATCGGGTTAGGGGTTGATAGCATAGAATAGATGTAGAATTCGTATCGATTGACTCATATGATAGAGTTAGGGATTTGAGTCAATTTGGATGATGTTGAGTTTCAAATTGATAAAGTATGTGTAAATGCTTGTTTGTGATGTTGATTGTGTTTGAATGTGTTGTTGAGGCATGAAATGACATGGAATAATTGTGAATTGATTCTGTTTTTCGTGTATGGTCGAAATGATTCGATTTGGGTTGTGTTGGATGGAAATAAGCTGCTGTCAAAAGTGCTTTTTTGCTGTTACAGGTGATGTAACCGGTTACGTTCGGGCTTGTAACCGGTTACGGTTGTGAAAAACGGGGTTTTTGGGCTAGTTACGAGTTCGTAACCGGTTACGGCTGAAACGTTTTTGAAAATTTGTTCTTCGTAACCCGTTACGCTTTTTCTGTAACCCGTTACGGCTGAAGGTTTTTGAAAAATGAATCATTTTAGAAAACTCATAACTTTTGAACCGTTGGTCCGTTTTGTATGCCGTTTCGAGCTAAACGAACCTTGTGAAATAATCTATGTGATGATTAATGATGCGATTGTGATTGAATGATGCATATATATATATATAAACATACTGTGATGATGATGTGATGATGATGATGATGATGATGATTATGATGAAATGAGTATTTGATGATGTTACTCATAGACTTGACGATTGTATAAGTATGTTCATGTATGTTTGCATTCATTCATATTTATTGATGATGCTGTATCCATGATGATGTGTTGGATCAGTAAAGGGCATGATTCCCATTGTGTGGAATCTGTGCTGGCAGGGCCGTATCTTGATGATGTTGGATCGGTCATGGGTTATTCCCATTTGATGATGTTGGTACCACATGCATAGTGTCAGTTCATACATATACATAATTTTATAACATGATTGGATGTATTCCAGTGTTATAAATATTGAGGGTGTGTTGGTTGACTGTTTGTGATGAATGAAACTTGTCTGAATGCCTGTTTATGAAACAATTGGGTGAACAATGCAGCTATGATGTGTTATTGCTTTATAACCTTATAACATTTGTTAATTATGATGAAGACTCACCCTTACATGTTGTAATTTTTAGATTAAGGATAGCGGCTGTTCGACTCGGTGAGGATTAGCTCATGAGTCAGTTGTTTAGTTAGCGTCAGGTGTCATGCTCTGATAGTTGTGACACTGGGGACGCGATGTTTAGAGTTTATGTTTATAACTCTAGTTATGTTTTGATGTTTGAAGGATTAGTTTTAAAGATGTTAAACTTAATCTTCTTGATTTAATTCCGCTGTGTTGACATGAATTGTTTTAATTAATGAGAATTGCCTCAGTGAATGCATGACATGACTGAACGATGTTTTTAATTTATTTAGAATTATGGCACCCTTATTTCATGTACTCTGAATAAACTTATTTAATTCGCCGGGGGGTTTAGAAGGGTGTTACAATAGTGGTATCAGAGCATAGTCGGTCGTTGTGACCAGAGTCTTAGTTTCAGTCTTTCCTGTATGCGACTAGTACGAGCTAACTTGTCGATACTTTTGTTCTGATTAAATTGTTTGTGATTTAAGCAGAGCAATGGCTGGAAGAGGAGGAAGAAACGATGATGCTATCGCTGAGGCTCTGGGCATGATTGTTGGTGTGCTGGGAGGAAATGCCGGAGGAGCAGGGATTGGTGCTGATAGACAACTAGGGAATTTTCAGAGGAACAATCCTCCGTTGTTCAAGGGTACGCATGATCCTGAAGGTGCTCAGAAGTGGCTGAAAGAGATCGAACGGATTTTCAGGGTCATTGATTGTGCCGAAAATCTAAAAGTGAGGTATGGTACGCATATGTTGTCCGAAGAAGCTGATGACTGGTGGATGACGACCAGACCTGAACTGGAGGCTGATGATGTGGATATTTCTTGGGCTGTGTTCAAGAGAGAGTTTTTGAGAAGGTACTTCCCAGAGGACGTACGAGGCCGAAAGGAAATTGAATTTCTGGAGTTGGTTCAAGGTAATATGAAAGTACCAGAGTATGCTTCAAAGTTCGTTGAGTTGGCGAAGTACTACGTTCACTACAACAACGATGAAGCTAGTGAATTCTCAAAGTGCATCAAATTTGAGAACGGTCTCCGTGATGAGATTAAGCAAGGAATCAGGTATCCGAGGATTCGGAGATTTGTTGATTTGGTGGACTGTAGCAGGATCTTTGAAGAAGATAACCTTAAGCTAAAGTCATCTCACTCTCGCGAGTTGGTTGACAGAAAGGGTAAGAAGCCTATGGAAAAAGGAAAACCATATGGTAATGGTAATCCAAAGACTGGTGGTTGGAAGAAGCCTAGTGGGGGAGACTCCAGTGCTTTTGTTAGATGCTACAACTGTGGCGAGGCTGGACACTGTAGGAATGAGTGTAAGCTGAATCAGAAAAAGTGTTTCAAGTGTGAGGAAGTGGGTCATGTTGCTGCTGATTGCAAGAAGAAGATTGTGACTTGTTACAATTGTGGTGAAGAAGGCCACATTAGCCCACAGTGTCCTAAACCGAAGAAGAACCAAGCGGGAGGAAAGGTTTTTGCCTTGTCTGGGTCAGAGACTACTCCAGAGGATAGACTAATTAAAGGCACGTGTTTCATTCATGGCACACCTTTAGTTGCAATTATAGATACTATAGCAACTCATTCTTTTATTTCATTGGATTGCGCTAAAAGGCTGAATTTAGAAATATCTGAAATAAATGGAAGCATGGTTATTGATACTCCTGCGTCGGGTTCAGTAACTACTTCATCTCCTTGTTTGAATTGTCCTGTTGATGTTTTTGGTAGAGAATTTGGAATGGACTTAGTCTGTCTTCCATTGAAACAACTCGATATCATCCTGGGAATGAATTGGTTGGAATTCAACCGTGTTCACATCAACTGTTTTACGAAGACGGTAATTTTTCCCGAAGCTGTTAATGCTGATGATCTGGACATGACAGCTAGACAAGTGAAAGAAGCCATTGAGGACGGGGCGACGATGTTTATGTTGTTCGCAATGATGGACCTAAAAGAGAAGGTAGTACGTACTGAATTACCTGTAGTATGTGAATTTCCGGAACTTTTCCCTGAAGATGTGAATGACTTACCACCGGAAAGAGAAGTAGAGTTTACTATTGAACTGATTCCGGGAACTAGTCCAGTGTCGATGGCACCATATCGTATGTCACCATCAGAGTTGGCCAAATTGAAGAAGCAATTAGAAGAGTTGCTTGAGAAGAAATTCATTCGTCCGAGTGTGTCTCCGTGGGGTGCACCGGTATTGTTGGTAAAGAAGAAAGAGGGTTCTATGAGACTATGTAGATTACCGACAATTAAACAAGGTTACTATCAAGAATCGGTATCCATTGCCGAGGATTGATGACTTGATGGATCAGCTGGTTCGAGCTTGTGTATTTAGTAAAATTGATCTGAGGTATGGATATCACCAAATTCGAGTGAAGGAAGACGATATTCAGAAGACGGTGTTTAGAACAAGGTATGGGCATTACGAATATTCGGTGATGCCATTTGGAGTTACAAATGCACCTCGTGTTTTTATGGAGTATATGAATAGGATTTTCCATCCTTATCTTGATAAGTTTGTGGTAGTATTTATAGACGATATTTTGGTATACTCCAAGAACAAAGAAGAGCATGCGGAACATCTCAGAACTGTGTTAGAATTATTGAAAGAGAAGAAACTTTTCGCCAAATTGTCAAAGTGTGAATTTTGGTTGAATGAGGTTAGTTTTATTGGACATGTGATTTCTAAGAATGGTATTGTTGTTGATCCTATGAAGATAGAAGCGGTATCTCAGTGGGAAGCTCTGAAATCAGTGTCGGAAATTCGTAGTTTTCTTGGTCTTGCAGGTTACTACAGAAAGTTTATAGAAGGCTTTTCCAAGTTAGCGTTGCCATTAACTAAATTGACCAGGAAGGGTCAGACTTTTATTTGGGATGCAAAATGTGAAGAAGGATTCCAAGAGTTGAAGAAGAGACTGACGAGTGCTCCTATCTTGATTTTGCCGAATCCGGCAGAATCCTTTGTTGTTTATTGCGATGCTTCGTTGATGGGTTTAGGTGGTGTATTGATGTAGAATCAACAAGTGGTCGCGTATGCGTCGAGACAACTCAAAGTGCATGAAAGGAATTATCCGACTCATGATTTAGAACTTGCAGTTGTGGTTTTTGTTTTGAAGTTGTGGCGACATTATTTGTACGGTTCGAGGTTTGAGGTGTTCAGTGACCACAAGAGTCTGAAGTATCTCTTTGACCATAAAGAGCAGAATATGAGACAGAGGAGGTGGTTAGAATTCTTGAAGGACTATGATTTTGGTTTGAATTACCATCCTGGTAAGGCAAACATAGTTGCTGATGCATTGAGTAGGAAGACTTTGCATATGTCTATGTTAATGGTTAGAGAATTGGATTTAATTGAACAATTCAGAGATTTGAGTTTGGTATGTGAAGGTACTCCTACTAGTGTTAAATTAGGTATGCTGAAGCTGACTAGCGGTATTCTTGAAGAGATCAGAGAGGGTCAGAAAGCTGATGTTGAGTTAATCGATAAGTTGACTTTGATTAATCAAGGTAAAGGAGGTGAACTCCGAGTCGACGAGAATGGTATATTGAGGTTTGGAGACAAAGTTTGTGTTCCTGATGTTGCTAAGCTCTGGAAGAGTATTCTAGAAGAAGGACACCGTAGTGGATTAAGTATTCACCCTGGTGCTACCAAGATGTATCATGATTTGAAAAAGCTATTTTGGTGGCCTGGAATAAAGAAGGAAATTGCTGAATTTGTGTTCTCTTGTTTGACATGTCAGAAGTCAAAGGTTGAACATCAGAAGCCATCTGGATTTATGCAACCGATGTTTATTCCTGAGTGGAAGTGGGATAGCATATCAATGGATTTTGTTTATGGATTGCCGAGAACTGTTAAGAATTGTGAAGCTATCTGGGTTGTTGTGGACAGGTTGACAAAGTCTGCACATTTCATACCAGTGAGGATGGAATATTCGATGGAGAAGTTGGCTCAGTTATATATTGAGAAAATAGTTAGCTTACATGTTATTCCTTCAAGTATCGTGTCTGACAGAGATCTAAGATTTACGTCGAAGTTCTGGGAAGGTTTGGAGAGGGCTTTGGGTACTAAGCTAAGATTGAGCTTTGCCTATCATCCACAGACGGATGGAAAGGCTGAGAGGACGATTCAGTCGTTGGAAGATTTGTTGCGTGCCTGTGTGCTGGAAAAAGGAGGTGCTTGGGATAGTTATCTGCCTTTGATTGAGTTTACCTACAACAACAGTTTTCATTCGAGTATTGGTATGGCTCCGTTTGAAGCTTTGTATGGTCGGAGGTGTAGGACGCCTTTATGTTGGTATGAATCTGGTGAGAGTGTCGTGATTGGACCTGAAACTGTACAACAGACTACGGAGAAGATTAAGATGATTCAAGAGAAGATGAAAGCTTCTCAGAGTCGTCAGAAGAGTTATCATGACAAGATGAGGAAAACACTTGAATTTCAAGAGGGAGATCATGTGTTTATGAGGGTTACTCCTATGACGGGTATTGGTCGAGTTTTGAAGTCAAAGAAGTTAACTCCGCGCTTTATTGGACCGTTTCAGATTTCTGAAAAAGTGGGAGAAGTAGCTTATCGTATTGCTTTGCCACCGATGCTTGCAAATTTACATGACGTATTTCATGTATCTCAGTTGAGGAAGTACGTTGCAGATCCATCCCATGTGATTCAGGTAGATAATGTACAGGTGAAAGATAACTTGACTGTTGAAACTTTACCTGTGAGGATTGAAGATCGGAAGCTGAAACAGTTGTGTGGCAAGGAAATAACTTTGGTCAGGGTAGCTTGGGGAGGACCGGCTGATGGGAATGTCACCTGGGAGTTGGAAAGCCAGATGAAAGATTCCTATCCGGAACTCTTTGCTTGAGGTATGTTTTCGAGGACGAAAACTCTTTTAGTGGGGGAGAGTTGTAACATCCCAAAATTTCTTATTTAATTAGTTTAATTAAACTTTTAAATTAATTAATTTGAATTAGCATTTTATTGGAATTATATGGAAAGAAATATAAAATGTTAAGTTGTTGGGCCTTATGGTGGAATTAGTAATGTGGGGGTGTAAGTGTGAAGGAGCCCATTTCTAATTTTATGTTTTTCATAAAATAAGGAAAACAAGAGGAGAAAGAATTAGAACGTGAAAATAAGAAGTTGTGAGAAGAGGAGCTGAAGAACGTGAAAGAGAACCAAAGAGGAAGAAGACCCATCCAAGAATTTGGCTAAGGTAAGGGGGGACTTGTCTGATTATCATCTATTTCGGGTTAGGGGTTGATAGCATAGAATAGATGTAGAATTCGTATCGATTGAGTCATATGGTAGAGTTAGGGATTTGAGTCAATTTGGATGATGTTGTGTTTCAAATTGATAAAGTATGTGTAAATGCTTGTTTGTGATGTTGATTGTGTTTGAATGTGTTGTTGAGGCATGAAATGACATGGAATAATTGTGAATTGATTCTATTTTTCGTGTATGGTCAAAATGATTCGATTTGGGTTGTGTTGGATGGAAATAAGCTGCTGTCAAAAGTGCTTTTTTTGCTGTTACAGGTGATGTAACCGGTTACGTTCGGGCTTGTAACCGGTTACGGTTGTGAAAAACGGGGTTTTTGGGCTAGTTACGAGTTCGTAACCGGTTACGGTATTGTTCGAAACCGGTTATGGCTGAAACGTTTTTGAAAATTTGTTCTTCGTAACCCGTTACGCTTTTTCTGTAACCCGTTACGGCTGAAGGTTTTTGAAAAATGAATCATTTTAGAAAACTCATAACTTTTGAACCGTTGGTCCGTTTTGTGTGTCGTTTCGAGCTAAACGAACCTTGTGAAATAATCTATGTGATGATTAATGATGTGATTGTGATTGAATGATGCATATATATATATATAAACATACTATGATGATGATGTGATGATGATGATGATGATTATGATGAAATGAGTATTTGATGATGTTACTCATAGACTTGACGATTGTATAAGTATGTTCATGTATGTTTGCATTCATTCATATTCATTGATGATGTTGTATCCATGATGATGTGTTGGATCAGTAAAGGGAATGATTCCCATTGTGTGGAATCTATGCTGGCAGGGCCGTATCTTGATGATGTTGGATCGGTCATGGGTTATTCCCATTTGATGATGTTGGTACCACATGCATAGTGTTAGTTCATACATATGCATAATTTTATAACATGATTGGATGTATTCCAGTGTTATAAATATTGAGGGTGTGTTGGTTGACTGTTTGTGATGAATGAAACTTGTCTGAATGCCTTTTTATGAAACAATTGGGTGAACAATGCAGCTATGATGTGTTATTGCCTTATAACCTTATAACATTTGTTAATTATGATGAAGACTCACCCTTACATGTTGTAATTTTCAGATTGAGGATAGCGGCTGTTCGACTCGGTGAGGATTAGCTCATGAGTCAGTTGTTTAGTTAGCGTCAGGTGCCATGCTCTGATAGTTGTAACACTAGGGACGCGATGTTTAGAGTTTATGTTTATAACTCTAGTTATGCTTTGATGTTTGAAGGATTAGTTTTAAAGATGTTAAACTTAATCTGCTTAATTTAATTCCGCTGTGTTGACATGAATTGTTTTAATTAATGAGAATTGCCTCAGTGAATGCATGACATGACTGAACGATGTTTTTAATTTATTTGGAATTGTGGCACCCTTATTTCATGTACTCAGAATAAACTTATTTAATTCGCCGCGGGGTTTAGAAGGGTGTTACAAGCTTGCATTATCAAGAGACAAAGAAATAGCTTCAACATGCAATTTTCGAACAAAAGATACCTGTAAGATGGGGTTGAGTGCAAGAGAAGTGCCATCAAAAAGCAAAATTCCAGTGAGGTTCGCGTTGAGCGCGCCTTAGAATCTCTACAGCGCTGAGAGCCATATACCTGCACGGAGCGCCATTTAGGAAGGTTTAGCTATTTTTTTGATAGTTGCACAGAGCGTAACCTATCAGCGCTGACTGTGAGTTTCTTTTTCAATTATCTATAAATACTTTTCCAATTCATTATTTTAAGGTTAGACACTATTTTTTTAGAGATAAATACACCAACAACATGAGAAAAAATCATAATCAAGGAAATCAGAGATGAATACACAATAATAGTTGACTACTCAACTTTGATGCTTGTTCATCTCTTATCTTTTCTTATGAAGTAAGCTACCATGATTATGTGTAGATAAATCTCTCGTGTTAGGATTGGATGTAATTAATTGTATTTGTATGTATTTATTCTGATCATTGTTATGTGAACTAGTTATGAATCAATATTGATGTTATCTTTGTTTTCATGTTAATTTAATGGGTTTGAATCATTATTGAGAAATATCTTTCAAGTCTTGACCTAAGATTATCATCTATTAAACATCAAAGTCTAGAGATATAGATGGGATTTGATATTCACTTGTATTAAGTCTTAATGTTATTATATTGCTTAATAGATTAAGATATCATCGATTAAGTAATACGGTAAAATCAACGTCACCAGTTAGACATAAGCAGTGTCGAAGAGTGATACGTGATAATAGCATTGAATAACTAGGTTTACATAATATACCGGTTGAATATATATGAAATAGTTATCAATTGAGTATTTTAGAGTATTTTGAGTTATTTTAGATTTGTAGAGATTGTTGTAGAGTTGATGTGTATATCAGTGTTGTGTAAATTGAGTTGCTGGGTAATAATATAATTTTACTTTGTTCTTGATTTTTAATATAAATATTGAGTCGTAACTGAATTATGTTTTCAAAGAGAAACTTTTTTGAGTATGAGTTGAATTTTTCAGAGAGAACTATCGTGTTGGCCTTGCATTGGCAAACTTATGGTTCCGAGAGAACCTTGTTTCAATGTGATTAAGAGAGATCCTTGTTTTGAGGTGGTTCAGAGAGAACTTTGTTTTGAGTAAGAGATATGAGTATTGTTGTTGTTGATTATGAGGTTGAATAATAGTTCTTCTTGACTTTTGAAAAAACCCCATAAAAAAAGTTGCATGAATTCCCCTATCATTTGAAGATTCTCTCATTTTTATCTTCATCATATTCAGTCATCAAAAAAGATGACATGTCAAGTTTTTTTTTAATTCTTTTTTTTATAACTTGGTCGTGGGAGTTGAATCCACACCCTTTCCTTCCTAGCCCCAACGGCTTACCACTGGGCTAGAGTGAGCATTTTGGAATTTTTGTGCTTTTAATTGATGTTAAGGCATGTTTCTCTTACTGTTTGACAGGTGCCACAAAAAATTAATAATAAAACTGTTGTTAAAAGGATGCCAAGAACATAGTATACTAGGGAACACAATAGAAAGGAGAGAAGAATGACAAGGGTTTGTTATAACTGCTATTCTTTACTTTCTCTTAAATCAAGATTGCAAGTGTTATAAGAATAATAAATAAACCTCTCACCCTAAATTAGGATTTTCCGTATGCAATGATGAGAGACTAGTATGCTATTTATAATAAATCTAACATACTAAACTAATGGGCTTTTCACAAATATTCATTCCCAGCTAACTTAGAGTACAAACTAACTTAAACAATTGTACATAAAAAACATGCCCAATTCGAAATACTAACAACCCTAGCATATCGACTAATACGTGTTAGAACACCTTCGATTACAACACGCACTACTTCGACAGCAGCATGCGAACAAGCTTCATCCTCATGCATAAATCCTATCGAACTAGAAGCTACTCTTAGACCCATTATAGCTCGATTTAATTCTCATAAAAAAAACAACACTAAAACACATGAAGGATTGTTCATTCTCAGTATCATCTTTTTCTTCCGTTTCTTCAAAAATAAACCAAACATGCTTCTCTTACCATAGCCTGCAACATCAAAACTTAACAAACATAATAATAAAGTAGTCAAATAAGAACATGAAAATCGAATTACTGGTGGCATATCATGGTGTTGTGGCAGCGGAATTTCTTACTGACAGTGTCGATGGCGGCAGACACGGTCGTAGGCGCTACATGATGCAGGTGGAGCAATCAATCGCAATGGAGGTCGGTCAAAGATTGCTTGCATAGTGGTGCTGCGAGGATTAGTCGACGCAGTTGTTGTGTGGGGCTTGATGATATTATTTGATGCGACAAATGCTAGATTTGTGATCAGTGCATTTTGATGCACGTTCCTTTATGTTTGTGCTTAGACATTTTTATGGTTTGGTTTGTTTGTTTTTCTATTTTATCATGTTTTTGTATTTCAGTTTATTTTTATTGTTATTTGATTTTCGCACTTAATTTTCAGCATTAGAAGTTGTAGCAACCTGCCCTAAAATTTTAGATTTAGAGTCGCCACCTATTCTACCAAGACGAATAGGAAACCTCGCGCAGTTAAGAGTTAAGAGATCAGGGTAAGATACTATATTCAGGTCGAGGGAAGGTGTTAGGCACCCTCAACCCTTTCCTAAAGGCTAACATCTCAAAGATAAAGGTTTATGGCAAAAGATAAAGAAAGATGACAGACAGTTAATAGAGTTGAAAGGCTAATTATATGAACATGATTAGAGTTTGGAAGAGGGGGACTCGCCTTGTTGCCAAGTGCCTACGTATCTCCTTAGGGAGAATCAGAGTCAACGTAGTTCGGGCAAGGGTTGTACGCCTTTAGGATTAGAATTTGATTTGGGATGGTTTGAAGTTGTTTTAAAATTGTTTTGAAATGCGAAGCTCGAAGGTATTTTGAATTACCTTATCGAAGTTGTGAACATCGCAATGTTTGAAGGGATGAAAATCCGTAGTATCGTGGTTTAGTGTGTTTTGGAGGTTTTGGGCGTACAACCCCGGTTTTAATTTGTTACCGTTAGTCGCAATAATCAATAGGTTTGATTACCATGGCTAACGGATTAAAGGGAGGATTGCTAACCACTATAATCGATAGATTCAATTATCGCAGATAGCAAATGTGCGTATTTTAATTATCGTTACCCCTCATAATCGATGGATTCGATTACAAATAATAACGAATTGTGATAAAAGAAAGATGCTAATCATCGTAACCAATAGCTTTGGTTAAAACCATTTAGCAAAATAAAGATTATTTTAATTTATAGGATTTGATTAATCAAATTAATCGATTATTGATCATCGCGACCAATAAATTTAGTCGAAACAAACAATAATTTAAATCCTAATATTTGGCCAAGGGCCAATGGGATTGAGCGAACCCTAATGGATGAATAAACCTTTCTAGGGTTTTTGTGATTTTTTAATTAAATCAATTAAAACTATTAAATCGGATAGTCGAGATGATTAAAATAATCGGGAAAATTCTAATTATAACCTTAATCTTAATTTTATCATTCAAAACTTGAATTAGAATAAATTAATTTAATAATTCATTAAATAAATTAAATACATAATTAAGAATACTAAGTGTAAATAATATAAATCAAACCAAGAACCTGGTTTTGATTGTATGTGCCTGGATTAAATGTCCATGGTATGCACCTTCGGTCCTGGTGCGTCGGATTAGCTCTTGATGAGATCAAAGGGTTGTGATATGAAGGCGCATGGTAGATCTCCCTGCAAGAACACGCATGGAATCTGGAAATAAATTGATCCAAAAAATAGAGGTGGGAGCGAGGATCGAACCTGCGTCCCATGGATCACTAAGCGCGCTCTTGGCCAATCCAACTAACCACTTCACTTGTTCAATATACGCGCTGAGAGATTAATATAAAAAAAACAATTGAATCAAAATTTAAAAAGATTTTTCCGCCCAGCTATGTCTTCTTCGCAGGTTCCTATTTTTCCAGATTTTTCAGAACCTTCACCTACGGATGGTGCCCGTAGCAACAACACTTGCAACACACAAACCACAAAATACGAACAAGAAATTTTAAATAGAGGCATGGATCGATTGCATTCAATCCTCTGAACACGATGGTGGCTTCGGTTTCTTCCAATTCGGGTTAAATCTCTAAGCCCTAATTCTGAACCTTCATCACCTAACAATGGTGTTTTACTGTACATGAGCCAAAAATCAAATTAAAGACATCAGCAACGTTCCATGCATCATTATGAATCAGAATATAGGATCAAAACATATTAACCGCGAGTAAATATGAGAAAACAAAATTGAAAAAAAACGTGAAGAGAAACGTGGCCTGGAGGATGCGATTCCGGGCACGACAAGCTTCCATCTTGATTGGTAAACGTCCACAAAACTTCCAGGGACACGTTTTAATACCTAGAAGCCTTTGAATCTCCTTCAAATTTCCGAACCAAATCCAAAATTTTCTTGACCTTTTTTGTTCGGCACCATCGCTTCCTGGGCTGCCCCCCTCCCCCTTTTGCAGTTGTTTCTCCGTTTTATATATCACTGAATTAGGTTAACAAAATTCTAGTCTATCAATTGTGATTGTCCTATTTTTGGGAAGATTTGATAGATTTCTTTGTATGAGAGATTTGGTCTGATATTGGAGATCTTGCAAATAGGGTCCTTTTTTTTCATGAACGTGATAAATTTGCCCAATTTGGTTTTTTCCTTTTCTCTTTTATTATTTTTTTTATTTTTTTATTTTACTAGCCTAACAATAACAATTAATACTAAGAAAAAATGCTAATTATATATTATTATTTACTAAAAGAAATCAGTAAAAATAAAAAATAATGGTAAATGACAATAATTAAAATTAATAACTATTCTATTCAAATTAAATAATAACCCTAATCAATAAATATTAACCTAAATAATAGTACTAATTCTAGATAATATTAATAATAATATCACATAATATTAATATTAATATTAATAATAAAATTAATAATATTAAATACTAATAGTTAGAAGTAATAAAAATTACTAATAATAATCCAAAAAAATGCAAATTGTTAGTAAAAGGAAAATAATATTAACAAATGATGAAACCCTTGAAACACCTGTTAATCGCACCCCATTTATTTCTCAGGATATTTTATAAGAGGGCGGGTTTGACAATAGGAATGTCAAACCCCATGACTCTTAATTTTGACCCTTGATGAATTAAAAGATATAGATCTTATCGGGCAAATTTTGGGGTATGACAGCAGTCTATACTAAAATTATCAAAACTGGAGCTCCGAGAATCCGATTGAGGCATTCTAATAATCGCCGGAAAGCTAACCGAAAGAGCTACAACTTTCGTGTTGGAGTCAAAGTCATATTCGAAGCGCATATTTTCTAGAATTTTGTTTGAAGCTGCAGCATTAGTTTTATTTAATTTTGGATCGTTAGTTTTGGGCCTGAGTTATGTTTATTTGACCCAATTGGGTTATGACCCGAATTATTGTTTCTCCATTTACCTAGGGCTGACCGCTAATGTTCATGGTTACGTTGTTACTATTCACGAAATTATGAGGCAAGCTTGTACGAATTCCATGAAGAACTAATTCCTTTGAGACAATTTGTTGTATTCAGGTTCCGACCTTGAGGTTATTATAATTATAATTCAGTTCTATTCCTTTCAATATTAATCTATGTCTCTTGTTTGCTTAATTCGATTTGCATAGACTATATTGATTTAATTTGATTGGTTGTATGATCCTAACTATAGTCACGTTATCATTTGCTTAATTCGTTATCGTGTCCGTTTAATTCATGTTTGCTTAATTCATGAAACTTAATCTCGTTTGCTTAATTCGGATAATAGGAACATACAACATACACTATCAATTGCGTCTGTCAATGGATAATATAATCGAATAGGAATAGATAATCCGCTTAGGAGGTTGGAATTACAATAATCAATGATAGATAGGAACCGAATCAGCAAATTGTCGTTTCAGCTTATTTTATAATCACTTAATTTAATCGCTTATTTTGTCTAAAATTCCTAAATCGAATCTTAAAACCCCCCAATCGAAACTTCAATTGGTTGATAATATTACAAGAATCCTTGTGAGAACGATATCCGAGTTGTCGTTACCGTTACACTATATTTTCAAAAGTTACTCGTTTTTGATATGTGCGCAACAGCGGATCAATCTGTCGCCGATATAATCAAGATGTTAAAATATCCATAATCATCTAGTATTGTCTACGCTTTGTTCTTTATTATTGTTTTATTGATTTATGTAATTGTCTGTGTTAAGTTATGTTAATTACACAATTAATGGTATATCTTTTGGTAACAACGTCAATAAACCTACAAAATAAAGCAAACAAATCTCTTAATAAAATCTAGAAGTTTGAAATACTTTAAAGTGCTACCAAACAAATATGAAGAAAGATAATAAACCTAAATTTGTATTTTACAAAATAAAGACGGAAACAATAAATAAGAAAAACAAACATCGACAACAAATATGTATACATAAAGATAAAAATATATGTGTAAACGTATTATTATTATTATTATTATTATTATTATTATTATTATTATTATTATTATTATTATTATTATTATTATTATTATTATTATTATTATTATTATTATTATTATTATTATCATTATTATTATAATTACGGGGCGAATGTGGTAACTCAACTAACAGTAACTTATTGGGTTACATGGGTCCAAGCTCTTGGTCCAGGGGATTTTTTTACCTTATACCCCTATCATTACCCCTCTCCTCTACCCTTACTTTTTTTTAAATATTTCAATTCTACCCTTTTAATTTATCAAATAATTTTATTATTTAATATTTACCATTTAACACCCCCACCAAAGTGCATCAGATAACTTACAATCAAGTTTTTCAGTTTGTAATTTTTTTTCGCCAAATAACTTGCAGTCAAGTTTTCCGGTTTGTAATTTTTCTTCACTGGATAACTTGCTGTCAAGTTTTCCGGTATATAATTTGTGTTCACCGGATAACTTGCAAACAAGTTTTTCGATATGTAATTTTTCTTCATCGAATAACTTAAGTTAATGCAACAATGAAAAACCATGTCCTAAAGTAAATAAAACCATGGTCTATTCTAATAGACATGGGATATACAATTTCCCATAAGTTGCAAAAACTATGTCTATTAGAATAGGCTGTAGTTTTATTTACTTTAGGATAAGGTTTTTGATTGTTGCATAAATTATTCGATAAAGAAAAATTACATACCGGAAAACTTGATTGCAAGTTATCCGGTGAAAAAAATTGCATACCAGAAAACTAGACGGTAAGTTATTCGGTGAAGAAAAATTACAAATCGGAAAACTTGACTGCAAGTCATCCAGTGAAAAAAAATTATAAACCGGAAAACTTAATTGCAAGTTATCAGGTGCATTTTGGTAGGGGTGTGAAATGGTAAATATAAAATAATAAAATTATTTGATAAGTTAAAAAGGTAGAATTTGAATATTTTAAAAAATGTAGGAGTAGAGGGATAATAATAGGAGTATGACGTAAAATTTTCGGTCCAGAGCTAATCACTGGCACCGTCATTTATTGTATTTTCTTTCAAACATAAACAAGTTACTGATATTTATAAATCAACATCTTTTATAAAAATAAAATTATTATTTCCAAAATAGAATTATTTTAATGGTATTTTTACAAAAAAAAAATTAAATAGAGAGGTCATTTATTAATATTTGTTTAAAACTTCATTATTATACATATCATGATTAAAAAACATTAATTTTCATAAATAATGATTCTTATTTTAAAATATAAACTTATAATCAGTCAAAAATGTAATATAAATAGTAAATTTTTTATTTTGAAAGAAAGAAAAGAATAAAGAAAGAGAATAACAAATTTTCAAAAAAATCTCATTTTATGTAATAATTGTATTAAATATTAACAAACGAATGAAAGTATAATATTTGGTGTCACTATTTGTGACAAAAGATATTTATATATATATATATATATATATATATATATATATATATATATATATATATATATATATATATATATATATATATATATATATATATATATATATATATATATATATAATATGAGAAGTTTTACAAAAGATATTAAAGAAAATACATTACTTTCTCTCTATCCCATGAACATTATTTACTTAAAAAAGGACTTATACTATTAGTTCTTATTCCACGGAAAGCAATCTAATCGTGATCCTAGGACTCGACATGGTCCTGCTTTCAATATTTTCCAATCGCATGTTTTACAATCAGATGTTCTTCTATTACTATCACTGAATATATCAAACCAATGCAATTGACCATTCCATCCAAAGCCACAAAAGAATAAAGTTTTCAAAAAATAATGTTCACCAAAATTAAAACCATAACTCTGACCATGACGTAGAACATGTTTTCCAAGATCATCATCTCCAGATTTGCAATGAACAGTCAAATCTAAATTACCTTCTAATGAGTTGACAATATTCACACGAATTGCATGGATTTTGTGCATTGATAACAACATCAATACACATAGCAATATGACTTTCTTCATAAATTGAGACATTTCACCTTGAGATAATCTTTAGGTGTAAGTAATATATGATATTTGAATGATGAAAAACATATGCTTATAGTGAACAATATATGCGAGAAACAAATTTTGAGGCGTAAAAGAATGAAAGAATTATGAGTAGAAACTAAAATAGGGATGATTTACCTTATTTGTCGTGCAACAATGATAATAAGAGAGAGAGAGAGAGAGAGAGAGAGAGAGAGAGAGAGAGAGAGAGAATATATTTTTATTCTTGATGCCTCCGTTGCATTAATTTCTATAATTTCTCATATATGCGAATACCAAGAGAGCCCTTAAGATTTTCAAAAAAGGTTGCATCTAAGGCCTTAGTGAATATATTGTCTAGCTGATTATCAATTGCTACATGCTTAAGGTTTTCAACTTTATCTTCCACGTGATTCTTGATTAAATGATGGAGAATGTCAATGCGCTTGATTCAAGTGTGTTAAAATTGCTTTTTATGTTAATAACACTTAAAATTGTCGGAGTACAATGTCATGTTAGACAAGTGACCCAAATCAAAGAGGGGGTGAATTATGGTATTTAAAATTCAAGACGATTTTAATATTTTATTGATTAAGATCATATTATTAATTATTTAGAAGAGTAGTTTGCAGCAAAAGAATGGTTTGAGGGTAAATTGTTGAAAGTAAATAGCGGAAAGTAAAAGATAGAGTTTGAGAGATGGCACCAGAGATTATCCAAGTTTGGCTGAACATTGGTCTAGTCCATAAGGGTTCTTCTTGAGGTTTTTACTATAAACTTTGAGCTTTTGAAGGTTATGCCCAAAAACCTTTAATAGAATATGATATTTAGATTATATAGGCTTATTCATAGCTTTTACCCAAGCTAAACCTAAGAAACCATTTTAAGATTTTATATTAATCTCAAACACAATCTATCAACACTATCGCACTCTTAAGATCAGGAACATACCTCTGATGTCTAATTGGTACCACATGCATTAGAGTCGAGGTGTCGGTCGCATTGAACGCATATCTGCATTGTGACATCATTATTGTTGTTGTGAGTTATTATGTGCTTGGTGACTGAGTTTATTAATACTATCCATTTATTGTTGGTGTACCGCTAACTCTATTGAATGTATTTTTCACCCCTTTCCTGTTTTGTTGTTATACTATGTACTCCTTTGGAGTGCAGATAATCAGGTAGAAGAGTAGTTTTCATGTGAGCTAGAGGATGGCGTTGAGGCCTCCTTCTTTTGTTTATTGCTTTGAATTATTTTAGTTTTGCGTCGCTGTGATATTGTAACATTGGTAGGGATGAAGTTTTTATGTTTTATTTCTTTTAAGTTGTTATGAGTTAAATTTCCTAGGTTGAAAACTGAAGTTTTGTCCAAATAAAATTATTTATTACGAGACTAAAATGAGTTGTTTAAGATTTATATTAATTCTGCTACGTGAGTATAATATTGATGAACAAGTGACAATGAAGTGATTTTGTGACACCCTGTGTGATGTATCTTTTATGCATGTTTCGTTTATATTACAAGTCGGGTTTTTGGATTGTTGCACCTACCACCCTCCAAGATTTCATATTACCCAAAATATCATTTGTCAAATTTTTATTCAAAATTAGCGCATGAAAAATTTGGTAGTGTAAAGAAAAAAATATGGTAGTAACATAAAAACCCAGTAAGCTATGCTAAATGTCCTATTTGTAAATTTAAATGATTTTTATTAAAAAAATCGGTGTGTGGAAAAAATTTAAATAGAAATGTCATTTATTAATATTTATTTTAAACTTCATTATTATACATATCATGATTTAAAAATTAATAATTTTAATAAAATAATTATTCTTATTTTAAAATATAAACTTATAATCAGTAAAAAAAAATGTAATGTAAATACCTTAATAGACCAATAATTTAATTATAAACCTTTAGATTTTTTTGTGGATTTTAATTTTAGGGACTAAATTCAAAAAAAAATAATTATATTTTTAAGAACTTTATCTAAGAAAAATTAGATATAGGGACGAAAATCAAAAACACGCTAACATATAGGACCAAAAGACTATGTAAGCCTAGATTTAAATTAATCCTAATATATTTATAAGGCTTAGTCTCGTGAAAGCAATTGAAGTTTTAGCCATTGGTCTAATCCTCTTATAAGGCTTAATTTTTAATCATTTCATTATGCATGTTTCCAATCATAATATATATTATTTGGAACCCTTGCCATTACCATGTTCTTGCTCATATAATTTAGTGTGTAATAAGTGTATTATTAGTCACACGGGCTTTAGGAATGAATATTTCCAAAAACACATGAATAGGGATCCAGATGGTTATTATGGTAAGGATTTTAAAAGTTCAACTTTTAAAAATAATTTATACACTCTCCATTTTTATTTATAAACAAATTTTGACTTTTTAGATTCATTCAATAATTGTTGTATTTGAATGATATAAAGACTAAATACATTATTTATTCAATGAAATGTAAAAAGTTAAAATTTTCCTATAAATAGAAATGGAAGGAGTATTAAATAATCAAGGTAATCTTTAAAAATAATAAGTATAAAACCACTTCCTTATGCTGAAATCTGTTTTGATGGAGAAGTGTGTGTGGCAAAGGCTGAAGGTAGTAGTGGCAGAGTTCTAAATGTTAATCTTAATTTTGGTTTGAAGTTTTCTCTATTCATTAGTTTAATATTATTATTGATTCAATGAATCAGAACATTGCTGCGAAATAAAGTAATTTATTACATCCATCAATAGTAGATTTTAACTTTGATCATTGTTTGTGTTCACTAAAAAAAGTAACATAATGGACTATTATGCAGGCTGCTGCTGGTTCTATAGCAATTAGGAGATGTAAATCTTCTTGAGGAGATCTATTCACAAGGGGGGTAAAGGTACTAGCTTCTTGACTTCTAGCTTGCTTTGTCACTAGAAAATCACAGTTTTAAGCCATTCATAATGGAGTGTATAAAAAGCTATGGCTTTTAAGGTTGCATTTGGCTCATCATTTATTATCTCTTTCTTTACACGAGTGTTTTGAATTTGACAGGGCGTAAAGATTGACGATTTCATTTTTTTTTTTTTTTTAATAGGCAATTGATTGATAAAGCTCGCACTAGGGGTGCAACCCTTACAAACAGAAAACACTAAAGAGTGGTTGCATCGGATAAAGGAAGTTTAAACCAATCGTAGTAATTGGATCTAAACTT
This sequence comes from Vicia villosa, assembly GCF_029867415.1. Classification (NCBI taxonomy): domain Eukaryota; kingdom Viridiplantae; phylum Streptophyta; class Magnoliopsida; order Fabales; family Fabaceae; genus Vicia; species Vicia villosa. The sequence continues at coordinate 141,419,602 of NC_081183.1, forward strand.
AGAATATCCGCTAGATAACCATCTCCAAGAAAGAAAAATAATATTAGAACAAACGACATCGAAACAAAAAACCTTCCCGTCGAAAATAATTCCATTCCGCATGATCCAAAGACACCAAATCGTAGAAAGCCAAACCACATTGATCCTAGCCTTTCTACTAATGTTCTTCACCTTTTCTTGCAAAACACCAAAATCAAGAAACTCCGCCAAGGTGATCGCCTCCGGTATGCCAAGCCAATCAAACATATGATTCCAAATCTCTTTCGCCATTTGACAATGAAAAAAGAGATGAAAAGAAGTTTCAACATGATCACCACAAAACACAATCCGGATTATCCAAATTAGAAACTCCTCTTAATAATAAAAGGTCTTTGATCGGGAGGCGCTCGACGAAAAATCTCCAAGAGAACATCTTAATCTTTGGCGGTAAAGGAATGCTCCACATAACTTTCAAAGAACGAATCACATGAAACTCCCAAGCTACGGATTTAGATTCATTAATAATCCCCGAAATGCCCGCTACCGAAAAATCCTTATTCGAATTAATAAACCAATCGTAAGTGTCACTCGCCACTTCGCTCGGATTGAAACCATCCAAAAGATCACAAAACCGGTGCCAACTCGGCGAAGAAACCACTGCTGCCCCCACAACCGAAACACTACCTTCCTCCCGGAAAAATAAAGCTTGAACATCCCACACATGTCTTCCATCAACCCAACTCAAAATATCCGCTACCGCACAAAATTTCTTGTGAGATAAATCATACAAATCCGGGAAAGAAGCGCGAAGGGGTTTGTCTCCCACCCACAAGGTATGCCAAAAAAGCGTATCCTTCCCATTCATGCAATTACTTTTGAAACACCCGGTAAAACCGTACTCCGCTTGATCATCTAATAAATTAATCTTGCTCAAATCCCTCCACCAAATCGAGTCGTCACTACTACTCAATTCTCCACTAGAATCTTGCATCTTGACGATTTCATATATTGCACTCGTTGTAAGCTTTGACTAGCGGCAAAGAAAACATCTATTAAGGAAGTTGTGGCAAACTTCTCATGGAATTTTCGATCATATTTGTATTGTTGGTAACATTTGCAGAATTTTTCTTGTCAAAAAGTAATGTTCTTAACTAAATTGATTGTACGTGGTTAATATAAATCGATTTTTCATTTTTTGTCGAAAAAACTAGATAAAAATCCGTTGGATTACTAAAATGTGTTGGATAGATTTATTTTAATCCATTAACTTATTTTTTTTATTTGGTAGATGAATTGGATGGATTTTTTTTATAAATTTATTTTGTCTTAATGAATTCAATTGTCACCCTTAAGTATAACTATACACGAATAAAATCCAATATTTTTTTTAAAAATACACAACACATAAACAAGAAAAAAGGAAATATAAGGCTATGTTTGGGAGTTTGGAGGGGAAGGGAGTGGAGGGCTTTAGAAAATAGAAAGAATTGAGTGAAAAAAATAAAGAGATTTTGGGTATGAGGGCTTTGGAGGGTTTGATTTTCTTCATAACATCAAAAACCCCATAAAATGGGGAACTCAAAAATTGTATTGAATGAGGACTTTGGAGGGTTTTGAAGGGCTTACATAAATTTTCCAAATATCTTTTAGGTTGTTATACTATTTTGAAAATTAAAAATTTTGTAATGATAATGACTTTTTTATAATTCTAAACAAAATCATTTTTTCAAAAAATGCCAAATATTTTTCTATATTTTTTTAAAAATTCGTTTTCGGAAGCCATCCCCTCCAAACTCCAAAACATAGCCTAAGAAAACGAAAGACGAAACACTCGCACTGCCAAGCCTACTCTGGCCATCCATATAACATCGTCCCCAAATCCGTATCATACCCTGATTATCTCTCAGCCACCAAATCATCACCATATATCGCCGCCGCTACATCCTGCAACCATAGACAAAAAAGCAACCTTCGTTACCCACTCGTCTAGTGACCAACCTTCATTGTCGAAGATACATAGTAATCTCTCCACACTTTACTTCTCTCTCTCTCTCTCGTGCACAGCAACCCTCATGTCTCTCTTTCTCTCATACATCGTTTAATTTTACTTTGACTATTATTTCTCAATTTTGATTTGGTATAGTTCAAATTTTAATATTCAGGGTTTTTAGATAAATTTTGTTGAATAAAAAAATTAATCCAAATTTAATTTGAATTTTTGTATTTCATCATTTCAATAAAACATGATACTTTTAAGAAATATGAAAGTTAAGATAAATCGGTCACATGGATGCTACATGAAACTGACAAAGACGCCACATGATAAAAAAAGTTAACTCTATTTGTAGGAAAATGACGAAAAAGACTAATATTATACAGTGAATAGATCAAAATGAACTATGAATACAACAGACGAAAAGAATATTTAACCTAAATATATGTAAAGAATATTGAAGAGTGTTCTGGACTGGGCCGAGCAGGTCCAGCTCTTGTTGCTAGCCGAGCAAGCCCAATACGTTTGGGCCCATTTCCTTGATTATCGTTACGAATCAGTCAAGCATGAAGACCACGTGTAACGCTTCAGCGAAGGATTCGGTCAACCTCCTCCGAATCCTACGCCACGCTCATCCAGAACGTGAGTCACCTGCTGACTCAGCCCTAGCAGAGGGTGTTCTGCCAGTTTCCTAGCACGTGGGCTTCCAACTGGATTTGGCCCAATTAGGAAACCTTGGCCCAGCGCTGGGGGCTATAAATACCCTCTTTCACCAGAGGGTCAGGTATTTATTCTTCACTTCTTAAACCCTCATTCTCTCTGATAGCTGCTGACTTTAGCATCGGAGAACCTTGCAGGTACCCCCCCATCCTGTTCATCAACCTAGATCCTGCTGCTGTGACGATCCACTCTGATCCGGTAAGATCAAAGAGTAATTCAATATTCATAAGATGAGCATCATAAGTTCTGATGTTGGCTGATCTTCTGATGGTTACTCAGAAGATAGTGTTGACCAGAAGTTCTACCTTCTGGGTCCTGTTAGCTTAACTATTTAGTTAGTAAGGGTACTTTAGTATTTTGTAGTACTGTACTGTTTGTACCTTAAACTTGTTCACTAAGTTTAGTCTGTTAGAGCTTAGGTGGCAAATTTTCTTTTGTATAAATAGTCTTGTAGTAGCTATCATTTATTAACAACGGAAGTAGAATATACAATATTATTCTCTCTCATTAATCTTTGTGTCGTTATTCTCTTTGTCATCATCTTTATTCTTTGTGCACCAACAATTGGTATCTAGAGCTCCGGTTCCAAACACAGGGAAACACGAGTGAACGTGAGTTTGTGTAACTGTGTGATTGATTTTGTTTCTGGGAAACAAAGTTGTGTTAAATCACATTTTTCTTGATTGTTTGTGGGTTAGGAAACACTGTGTGAGTGTGAGTGAAATCTAATTTTGTTGCCCAAGTTTAAAGATGAGTGGAAGCAACTTGAATACCAAACTTCCAGTTCTTGATGGCAAAAACTGGAATAGATGGATGATTCAAATGCGTGTATTATTTGGTGCTCAAAGATGTTCTAGATCTTGTCATTGGAGGATATGTTCCGGTTGCAGCGGATGCAACGGAAGAACAAAGAGAAGTGCAGAGAGAGACGAAGAAGAGAGATCAAAAGACGTTGTTCTTCATCCATCAGTGTATGGATGTGAATGTGTTTGAGAAGATTGCTGATTTTATGACGTCAAAGGAGAAATGGGATATACTGGTCAGGTGTTACGGTGGTGACGTATCAGTGAAGAAGGTGAAGCTTCAATCCCTGAGAAAGCATTATGAGAATCTCAACATGAAGAACAATGAGAAAGTTTCTAAGTATATCTCTAGAGTGATTTTGATCACTAATGAGATGAAGGCTTGTGGAGAAACTCTTTCTGAACAAGTAATCATAGAGAAGATATTGAGGTCACTTACTCCTCAATTTGATTATATTGTTGTATCTATTGAACATTCTAAAGATCTGGAAACCATGAGAATAGAAGAGTTGCAAAGTAGTTTAGAAGCACAAGAGTTGCGTCTGACTGAGAGAACTTTTGAGAGAGAAGTTGAGCAAGCTCTAAAGGCTTCTTTTGTCAAGAAACACCAGAAGCATAGACGTGGTGATAGATTCCAGAAGGAAGCATCAACTTCTGATGAGAAGAGATATCAGAAGGGAAAGGATAAGAAGAAAGTTCAATGTTACTGTTGCAAACAGTTTAGCCATTTCGCTAGAGACTGTTTGGAAAACAAAGGAAGGAAATCAGAAGAAGCAAATATAGCTAGAGGTGATTCAGAGGATGAACCTGTGCTATTAATGGCTTTAGAGTCTGACGGAAGATGTTTTCAGAGTGGTGGTATATGGACACTGGGTGTTCAAATCACTTGATTGGAAACAAACAATGGCTGATAGATTTTGACTCTGAAAGGAGGACAAAGATCAGATGTGCTGATGACAAGTACCTTTATGCAGAAGGAATGAGAAATTTCAAAGTCAGAGTGAAGAATGGGAAGAATGTTCTGATCAAAGATGTTTGGTATGTTCCTGGAATCAAAAGCAATCTGATGAGTTTGGGTCAGCTCATTGAAAAAGGTTTCTCAGTTGTTATGAAGAACAACCTCTTGAAGTTGTATGATTTCAATCAGAAGTTGATTATGCAATCTGAACAGGGAAGCAATAGAAAATTCAAGGTGAATGTAGAAACAACTGAAACAGAGTGTCCGAGTGCAGAAGGCTCAGAAGGTGATAGTAAGCTGTGGCATAAGAGGTTGGGGCACTTGAACTATAGAAGTCTAGGGCATCTAAGTTCTAAGAAGCTTGTACATGGCATTCCAAAGATTGTGAAGCCTGAGAAGTCGTGTGAGGTATGCATGAAAGGCAAACAACCCAGACTTCCATTTGTATCAGAAGTTGCTCCAAGAGCAAAGCATGCTCTGGGAGTAGTGCACTCTGATGTGTGTGGACCATTTCCAGAACCTTCACTTGGAGGAAATAGGTATTTTGTGTTTTTTGTGGATGAGTTCACAAGAATGACGTGGGTAACACTTATCAAGTTTAAAACTGAGGTGTTCACAGAATTCCAGAAGTTCAAGGTGAAGGCTGAGAAGCAGAGTGGTCAGAAGATAAAGATTCTCAGAACGGATGGTGGAGGTGAGTATAACTCTACAGAATTCCAGAAGTTCTGTGATGATAATGGAATTGAGCATGAGGTTACTGCTCCTTATACTCCTCAACACAATGGTCTGACTGAACGTAGAAACCGTACTTTGTTTTATATGACGAGAAGTATGCTAAAAGAGAAGAAGCTTCCTCACAATCTCTGGGGAGAAGCTGTTGTTACTGCAGCATATGTGCTCAACAGGATCCAACGAAGAGGCTGAAGGAAATTGTTTCTTTAGAGAAGTGGACTAAAGAGAAGCAAAGTGTTAGTCATCTGAAGGTTTTTGGTTCTGTGTGTTTCAAAGATGTTCCAGAAGCTAGAAGGAAGAAGCTGGATGATAGGAGCAAAGTGATGTTACTGGTGGGGTACCACAATACAGGTGCATACAAGCTCTATTGTCCAGAAACTAACAAAGTTGAAGTCAGCAGAGATGTCATTGTGAAAGAATCAGAAGTTTGGGATTGGAGAGAGTCTCAACCAACTTCTGATGTAGAGATAAATTTTGAAGAAGAGTTAGAGTCAAAAGATGAAGAATCTTATGAAGATGAGTCAGATGGTGAATCTGATTCTGATGATGATCCAGAGTCTGGTGGTAGTCATGATTATGGAAGGGAAAACTCTGAAGACGTAGAGTCTGGAGGACAAGCTTCTGGAAATGATCGTGAAGGTGGTGACTCTAGAGGTGGTGACTCTGGAGTAGGTGACTCTGAAGTAGCTCAAAGGCCACAAAGAGTCAGAACTATACCTAGAAGGTTTGCATATTTTGACATGTTGCAAGACACAAAAGTTGACTCAGAGGGAGATGTCATTCAGTGTGCCATATTAGTAGATTCTGAACCTATAAGTATTGAAGAAGCGCTCAAGAAGAAAGTCTGGTTGAATTCCATAAAAGAAGAACTTGAGGCTATAGAAAGAAACAAGACTTGGAAGCTGTTAGAACTTCCAAAGAAGAAGAAAGCCATCAGCGTCAGATGGGTTTTCAAGTTAAAGCTGAAGCCAGATGGATCAGTTGGTAAGCACAAAGCAAGGCTAGTGGCCAGAGGTTTTCTTTAGAAACCTGGACTAGATTACTTTGAGGTGTTTGCTCCTGTAGCTAGACATGAAACAATCAGGCTGGTGATTGCTTTAGCTGCAAACAGAGGTTGCTCCTTGATGCATGTGGATGTAAAGTCTGCATTTCTGAACGGTCCATTACAAGAGGAGGTATACGTGTCACAACCCCCTGGCTTTGTGAAAAAGAATCAGGAAGGGATGGTGTACAAATTACACAAAGCTCTGTATGAATTAAAGCAAGCACCCAGAGCTTGGAATTTGAAAGTTGATTCATTTTTCAAGAAGCAAGGGTTTCAGAAGTGTGAGATGGAATATGGAGTTTATGTGCAACATTCTTGAAGCAATATGATTCTGTTATGCCTTTATGTTGATGACATATTGCTTACAGGGAGTTGTCCAAAAGATCTGATGAAGTTCAAGAAGGTGCTGATGAATAAGTTTGAAATTACAGACCTTGGGAAAATGTCATATTTTCTAGGGATGGAGATTCTGTACTCAGAAGATGGAATCATTCTGCATCAACTGAAGTATGAATTGGAACTTCTGAAGAAATTCAAGCTGGAGAATTGCAAAGCTGCTGTTACACCGTTAGAAACGAATCAGAAGTTGGACTCTGAATCTGAAGGTGAAGATGTTGATGCTACGATCTTCAAACAACTGGTTTATTCTCTAAGGTATTTGTGTAATATCAGGCCTGATATATGCTATGCAGTTGGATTGGTTAGTAGGTTCATGAGTAAACCTAAGTGGTCCCATTACCAAGCTGCTGTCAGAGTCTTGAGATATATCAAGGGAACTCTGAAGTTTGGCATATTATTTCATTCTAGGAGAAAGGAAGAATCAGAGTTATTGAGTTACTCTAACTCTGATTGGTGTGGAGACAGAGATGATAGAAGGAGTACCTCTGGATATTTGTTCATGTTTCTGGGAGGTCCTATTTCTTGGAGTTCCAAGAAGCAAGCTGTTGTTGCTCTATCAACCTGTGAAGCTGAGTACATTGCAGATGCTGTAGCTGCATGTCAAGCTATGTGGCTTCTGAATCTATTAGAAGATCTGAAGATTAAAGTGAAGAAGCCTCTGAAGCTGATGATTGATAACAAGTCTACAATCAATCTTGCCAAGAATCCGGTGTTACACGGAAGAAGCAAGCATATTGAGACTAAGTATCATTTCTTGAGAAGCCAAGTCCATAATGGAACATTAGAAGTTGTGCACTATAGCACCCAGAAGCAGATGGCAGATGTTCTGACGAAGGCAATCAAGACCGATCAATTTCTTCGCTTAAGGAATGGAATTGGTGTTGTCAGCTTTGATTGAAGAATATGAATTAAGGGTTGGTATTGAAGAGTAATTCAATATTTAGAAGATGAGCATCAGAAGTTCTGATGTTGGCTGATCTTCTGATGGTTACTCAGAAGATAGTGTTGACCAGAAGTTCTACCTTCTGGGTCCTGTTAGCTTAACTATTTAGTTAGTAAGGGTACTTTAGTATTTTGTAGTACTGTATTGTTTGTACCTTAAACTTGTTCACTAAGTTTAGTCTGTTAGGGCTTAGGTGGCAAATTTTCTTTTGTATAAATAGCCTTGTAGTAGATATCATTTATTAACAACGCAAGTAGAATGTACAATATTATTCTCTCTCATTAATCTTTGTGTCGTTATTCTCTTTGTCATCATCTTTATTCTTTGTGCACCAACAAAGAATCATCAATATTCAGAAGATGAGCATCAGAAGTTCTGATGTTGGCTGATCTTCTGATGGTTACTCAGAAGATAGTGTTGCCCAGAAGTTCTACCTTCTGGGTCCTGTTAGCTTAACTATTTAGTTAGTAAGGGTACTTTAGTATTTTGTAGTACTGTACTGTTTGTACCTTAAACGTGTTCACTAAGTTTTGTCTGTTAGGACTTAGGTGGCAAATTTTCTTTTGTATAAATAGCCTTGTAGTAGATATCATTTATTAACAACGCAAGTAGAATGTACAATATTATTCTCTCTCATTAATCTTTGTGTCGTTATTCTCTTTGTCATCATCTTTATTCTTTGTGCACCAACAAAGAATCATCAATATTCAGAAGATGAGCATCAGAAGTTCTGATGTTGGCTGATCTTCTGATGGTTACTCAGAAGATAGTGTTGCCCAGAAGTTCTACCTTCTGGGTCCTGTTAGCTTAACTATTTAGTTAGTAAGGGTACTTTAGTATTTTGTAGTACTGTACTGTTTGTACCTTAAACGTGTTCACTAAGTTTTGTCTGTTAGGACTTAGGTGGCAAATTTTCTTTTATATAAATAGCCTTGTAATAGCTATCATTTATTAACAACGCAAGTAGAATGTACAATATTATTCTCTCTCATTAATTTTTGTGTCGTTATTCTCTTTGTCATCATCTTTATTCTTTGTGCACCAACAAAGAATCCAAAAAGGATTTCTGAATTTTCTACATTCTAATTAATTTACTGAAGTGATTAAGTCTTGCATCCTAGTCAATAGTCAGAAATTATAGATAGTGGAGGTCCACCGTGATAAGCACCTTACTATTAATTTTGTTCTACTTCTAATACAACAAAGAAGCCAATTTGGTAGGCAATTGAATAACTCAAACCGCGTGAGAAAAAAAATCAAATTTTGATCATCTCATCAACTAGTTAAAAAAATATAATCAACGTTTTTTAAACAGAAAAGTATATGCAACTTCAGAAAAATATACAATAGTATAGATTAAAGAAGCACATTCGATTGCAAAATTTTGAACTTGAAGTTCTGAAGGTAACATCCACAATTAATTAGCAACAATAATTTTATTTCAACTCTTTGTCTTGTTTATAATATATACGTTCAATTGGTCTAAGGCAATTCAAGAATAGTTCCTTTCTTCTGAAGAAAATTCAACAACAAATTTTATTTTTTTCATTGAAGAAAATACTGAGAAATTTCTTAAACAGTTGTATTAGCATATCATCACTATGACAGCATAAATATGTTAAGGTGCTTCTAAGATCCACAAATAAATCTTAGCTCTAAACAATGATTCTACCATTCACAATATTTCATATCATTGTTTTAATAATATCTCCTCCACTAGCCTCAGGTTGTAATTCAACATGTGGAAGTTTGTATATTCCTTTCCCATTCGGAATGGATGAACCTCATTGCTATGCACACAAATGGTTTGAAATAGAATGCAAATTAGGCAGAAATTCTTCTGATATTCCTAAACCTTACTTGAAGTCGTTAAATCTTGAGGTAAGAGATTTTGACGCAAACTCGAGCTTGGTTACAATTATGAGCCCAATTTACCATTCCAATTGTAAAAAAAAAACAAAAACAGTAGCAACAGTAATAAAATTGTTACTCTTAGCGACAGTCCTTTTGTCTATTCACAGGATGAAAACACATTTCTAGCTGTGGGATGTAACAATCTTGCTTTTCTTCAGTCAAACGGGACAACTGTTGGTGGTTGTGTATCAATTTGCGACAACGACAACAATAAGAGTAACAATTTCAATTTAGGTAACTACGATTGTAATGGAAAGTATTGTTGTAAGACTTCTTTGCCTTCACATCTTTCAGAGTTTAATGCAACAGTCAGAGGTTTAGGCGAACTGAGTAGTGGTGGGTGTGGTTATGCTTTGATTGCAAGGACTTATTGGATAATATTCGGTAGTTCGGATAACAGAGCATATGAGATTGAGAAATTGAATGAATTGAAGAATATGGAATATGTTCCTGCACTTCTTGAGTGGGAGATTTTGAATGATATGTTAATTAATTCCACATTTCAACTACCTCCAGATTGTTATGACTCCAACGTTACTTCTTTAAGTAGTAAAAACACTGGTAGGCAATGTCGATGCTCCGAGGGTTACTACGGCAATTCCTACCTTGCTGGAGGTTGCACAGGTTTTTCAATGTCTTCCTTTATATAGTATAATATGTCATAATGTTTTATCATTCTCGGGAACAATGTTGCAGACTTAGTTGCTTCTCTAAGAAATCATTAACAAATTTCCTTAGAACATCTTTATTACTACAGAAAGTAAAATAGATGTTTTTGAACTAAACATAGTTTATAAAGTTTATTGAATTTTATCTGGTTCCATGCCCCGTTTCTAATTCAATTTGACTTTAAGAAGAAATATATACGAATTTTAAACTTGGTTCTTTTGTTTCAGAAAATCAAAGATTTTCATATAAGAATAATCGGGTGAAGAAGTGGGCTATTAATGTAGGTATGTACCAAATTCATAAATGAAGAATAATAATTTTATAGCTTCTCATCGACCATGTCTGATGGTAAGCTAGAGCTTGGTAAACATGTATACTCACCACATATTTATAATCACCTAATATATGATGACCGTAGGAATTTCATCAAGTCTCGGATCCATCGGTTTGCTCATTGGTCTATGGTTTTTGTACAAATCTATAAAACGAAGAATGGTAAAGAAACGCAGAGAAAACTTCTTCAAAAGAAACGGTGGTTTGTTGTTACAAAAAAGAATGTCTTCAGGAGAAGTAAATGTTGATAGAACTACTCTATTCACGTTAAAGGATTTAAAAAAAGCCACCGACAATTTCAATAAGAATAGAGTTCTTGGAAAGGGAGGCCAAGGTACAGTTTACAAGGGCATGTTGGTGGATGGTAAAATTGTTGCAGTGAAAAAATTTAAGGTTGAAGGAAAGGTTGAAGAGTTCATCAATGAGTTTGTGATTCTTTCACAAATCAACAATAGAAATATTGTCAAACTATTGGGATGTTGTTTGGAGACAGAAATTCCGTTGCTTGTTTATGAATTCATTCCCAATGGTAATCTTTTTGAGTATCTGCATGACCAAAATGACATGGGACATGCGTTTGAGAATTGCCTGCGAAATTGCTGGAGCTTTATTTTATTTGCACTCAGTTGCATCTCAACCTATTTATCATAGAGACATCAAATCAACAAATATACTATTGGATGAAAAGTATAGGGCAAAAGTAGCAGATTTTGGAGCATCAAGAATAATTTTAATTGAAGATACTCATCTTACCACAATGGTTCAAGGTACTTTTGGATACATAGACCCGGAGTATTTTTACACTAGCCAATTTACCGAGAAAAGTGATGTTTATAGCTTTGGAGTAGTCCTTGCTGAACTTTTAACTGGTAAAAAGCCAATATCTTCTACAACAACATCCGAGGATTCACAAAATTTATCTTCCTATTTTGTTCAGTGTATAGAGGAGAATATGTTGTTTGACATTATTGACAAAAGGACCATAGAAGGAGGGGAGAAAGAACATATCATTGCAGTTGCAAATCTTGCATATAGATGCTTAGAAATAAATGGAAGAAAACGACCAACTATGAAAGAAGTCACATTAGAATTGGAAGGGATCAGTGGATTCAATAACAAGTTTAATGCACAACAAAATGACGAGGAAATTGAGTTTTATGGAATTGAACAATATCAACCTTGGGATGGGTTTTCTGCATCAAATTCATTATCAATTATGAGCAACCAAACACACTCCACAGACTCGAAGCTTATGCACATTCGTGCAATAGAATAGTTTTTTTTGTTTTTTTTTTTAGAATAGTTGATTTGCTTAATTTCTTTTCTTTGGTATTAATTATTGTATCATTTTATTACAAATAAGAGTTTGCTTAGAATTTGAAAATCAGATTTATGGATAGTGAATTACATTTGGTGTATTTTGTAAGCATAAAACTTAACGGTCATTTGCTTAAGGTCTTGTGTGTAAAGATGTGAGAATAATGTTTTTAAAAATAAGATATTACCATTTACTGTAGTTATTCTCCTTTTCTTTCCTTTTTTACATGAATGATGGTAAGATGCCTTGAAAGTCTGTGACAATAAAATGTTATCATGGATGGTTGATTGGTAGAGGAGGTTGATCTCGAAGATGGTATTGGTTGAACAATCCAAAGATGTAGATACTGATTCCTCGATATACCAGTTCACATAAGCCCCTCAAGCACAAGGATTGAAAGGGAAAAATGATTAAGTCTAAAATACAAGCAGTACGACTTGAGATCAGTACGACTTGAGATTGTCTTTAATTAGTAGGAAATTTGCTTCTCTGTAGTTTTAATTCATAATATTTCGTAGGGAGTCGCCCGTAGACATGAGGATACCTTGGAGGGTTTCAACATAATCCACCGAGAGAATAGGTCGCAGGTGCAAGGATACCCTTAAGGGTTCTAGAATAGTGTCCTAAGTATCCCATAGGCTCAAGGATACGTCGGAGGATTATTCCAGTATAATATCCTGTAGGCGCAGGGATACCCTAGAAGATTTCAACATAATTCCTCGTAGGGAGTATCTTGTAGGCACAAAGTTAGTCCGGCGGGTGCCAGCAAAATGCCCCGTATGAAATAGCTTGTATGCACAAGGATATTTTGGAGGGTTCGAACATGTTACCTCTTAAGGCCTTGAATATGTTGTCTAGTCGTGTGCCTGGTTCATAGCATTGATGAGTTTATTTGACTTTTTCATCTTTTATTTGTGAATCTTTATCTTTTGACAAGCTTAGAAATTTATGACATTTATCTTTAATCATACCGGCTTATAATGTTGCAAACTTATCATTGTAAAATAGCTACCAGTGTAACAATAAATAAAACTAAAAATTATGCTTTATTTGGCACACTAGCCAACGGCTGGCTTAACCTGGCCTTACTTACTCTATTGGGCGAGCTATACTTTGCGGCGGCGTTTTTGACTTTGTCCTAATAGGGATAGTCCAATTATTCCCAACTTTAAAGTAAGTGTATAGCCACAAACCTCCCTCATTATGATGGCATATGCCTTGCCGTTGATTTAATTCAATCTACCTTAAAGGCTCATATCATAACAACGGATAGTCATTTATTCATTGATATTTTGCTTTCATATTAACAGAAAAATGTATAATAAAATATAATGCAGTGTAGTCCAACAACTATAGAATAAGCATCCCAAATTCTTAATTATTTTCAATATCATAAAGTAGTATGTTTTGCGGCAAGGAGTTAGGGACATAGAATCTATTTTGTTCAATGGTAGCAAGAGGTAAAATTAGCATATGTAGAAGTTCATATTATTATCACCTTTCCGAGCTACAACTAAAATAAATATATGTACTACCAAAAAAAAAGTTGTTAAGTCGGTTAAAAATAACTTGTTAAGTCGGTTGAAAATAACTTGTTAAGTTCACCAAGGAATTACAGACGTAAGAAGTTTTGTCTCTTAAGTCGGATTTGGATCTGACTTAATAAAACATTATTAGATCATTTAAAGGTCGACTTAATAAGTCTAGGCTATTTGAAAGCTTACAATTCATACCCGACTTAATAAGATTATTTCTTAAATCGAATATGCTTAACCGACCTAAAAAGTTCTATTTTTTGAAATCACATATTTCTATATCACATATATGATATACTTTTATTTAAGACTTTGAATTTTTTTTTAATTAAATGTAATCGAAATACTAAACTGTGCAAGTAAAACACAACAAAAACAATCACACCCATGTATATGTAAATTATTTGACAAAGTAGCATAGAGGAAACAACTGTTAGTCATACGGAAGAAGGCCTTCTTCAAGTGGTTCCCAAGTGTCGGTATATCAGTCCATCCAATTACTGTGTTTTGATGCAGACCAATAATCCTTCTCTGAAACAGGTAGAAAGATCAGGTCACAACAGTTAGGGATGCTCATGGACGGTTTTTGTCCATAACCAATCCATATCCATATATTATCCATATGGTATAACCGAATTTTAAAACCAAATTTCATAACCGGATTTATTTTTTCAAAACCGGTTATAAACCGGATATCCATGACCAAATTTTATAACCGGTTTTAAATTTAAAATTTTCATTTTAAAAATTTAATTTTAAATTAAGTTATTAAAATATTAGTATTTTTGGAAAATCGACTTTTCATTTTTTTAAAGACACGATTTTTCAAAAAAACTCGAATTTTTCATTTTTTCAAAATACTCAATTTTTTGTTTTTAAGGAAAAAAAACTCGATTTTTTCGTGTTTCCGAAAAAAAGTCAATTTTTTTGTGTTTCCGAAAAAACTAGATTTTTTTTATTTTTCAAAAAAACTCAATTATTTCGTTTTTTCAAAAAAAACTCGATTTTTCATTTTTTCAAAAAAAACTCGTTCTTTCATATTTCTGCATTTTTTCGAAAAAAACTCGATTTATCATTTATTTTAGAAAAACTCAATTTTTTCTTATTTCCAAAAAACTGAATTTATTCGTATTTCGAACCAACTCGATTTTTTTCGTATTTTCGAAAAACTCGATTTTTTCGTATTTAAAAAAAAAACTCTATTTTTCAATTTTTCAAAAAAACTCGATTTTTCATATTTTCGAAAAACTCATATTTTTGGTATTTTCAGAAAATTCGATTTTTTCGAACTTTCGAAAAACTCGATTTTTCATTTTTATGTTTTTTTCTTCTTTCTGCAAAATATTTTAAAAATTTATATTTTTTTGTGATTTAAAAATAATAGACCAATTAAATTTTTATGTTGGATATGGTTATCCAAAATATGAATTTGGTTAAAACCATATTAATAATATATCTAAAATATGGATTTGGTTAAAACCATATTGATAATTAACCGGTTTTTAATAACCGGTTATGGATATGGATATGGATAAATCCAATAACCGGTTTATTTGAACATCCCTAACAACAGTCAACCAAACAAAATGCTAACCATTTTAATCCATAGAGATATCTCTACCCACACCCACCTTTATTAGTTGTACGTCCCATTGCTTTGAGAACGATTTCATCAGTTCCTTTCTCCTACAGAAAACATATGCAGCGCAAAATGTAAATAAATTTCACAAAAAAAAAAAAAAAAGAAAAATATTAGTTCATTTTAAATGACACCAAACAAATTATTAAAAGATAAAAGTCATAAAATCATCGTAATTGAGGAAAAACCAAATTTTATTAGCGACCAATCTTATCCAACCTACTTCAATCAAGAACAAAAAAAAAAAAATGCATAAAGTGATAACTAACTTGAAAAAGTTATAACTAACAAGAAAAATAAAAAGAAATGCATAATGTTTGTGGCACTACATTATGATTGTATTATGAAGAATTAATGGATATTGCAACTAATTAAATTACTCATGAAAATAATCTCAATTATAAAGAATCAGTTGGGGTATGACGACATATGACTTATCTTTCCTAAGTCCAATATCATCTGCAAGCTCAATGATATTAGCTGTTCAAAACAACATTTTATGTATTAAAGAAAAGATATTATGAATATTTCACATTAACATGTCATCTAGTAATTGGTATCACGAAATGATCCAATGGATTTCATTCAAAGGTATTGTCGATTCAACCACAATAATATTGCATTCATTTCATCTGTTCTATCTACTCTATCTACTGTGGTTAGGTTTTTTAATAGTATGTCACTTTATTTTTTAAGTGACTAAGGCCTGAATAGATGTCAAACAAAATAACCATTACTACTACTGAGTATGAAAAAACATTGAACATCCAAAATATTTCACGACATTCATTCAATATTAATACGATTTGCACTTAATTATTGTTGGTTTGAATAAAATTTCAACTCAACATGACTTAATTCACACAACTAAAAGCTAATTTCCATAACATCTTACAGTGTAAAGGTTTTTTGTCGAGAGTAGCAAAAAAAGGTGATAGATAAAGGCCATACATATTATCGACATGTCAGCTCTTGCAATATGCATACTGCTGACATGTTAGAACCTGCAAAATGCTTAACCAATGTATTAAAACTTGTAGAAAGCTTATCAGCAACATATTGGAGCTTGCAAAAGAATTATCAGATTGGAAAATTTTACCATTTGTTCCTTCCACCATGCCTTTTTCCTTTCCTACTAGTATAACAAAAAAAATGGATACTTGGGGTTTGGGAAAAATCTTAACTAACAAAAATTCCTTGCCACAAGCATAATTGTAAATACTATAACCTACACATTAATTTTAATAGGAACAATCTACTTTCTAGCACCTTAAATCAATCCAACATATGATGAAAAATTAAATGCATATAGAACATGCTTTGACTAATTGATCTTCTGTCTCAAGAGGTTGAAAGGATGTATCTTAGTGATGCCTATGAAGACAAAAACCTTGAAATTCTTAGTGATAGGATCCAAGCAATTATTAAATAAGCAGCCTCCAGCCTTTCTGTTGGTGTTAGCCTTGGACAATAGTTTGGATATTTGTATTGAATTATTTATTAATAATAAAAGATATTTTTTATGGGTTAAATATGTTTTTGATATTATAAAATTATCAATTTTTTTTTGTCACTATAAAAAAAATGACATGTTTTATTCCCTACAAAATTATTATGCACGTAGTTTTAGTTCTATTGTTAACCCAGTGTATTTTTAAATGATTCTTTTGCAGACATGTTTAGAACGTTATAAAAAAAATTTTGAAAAAAATTTAAAATTTAATTTCTAAGTCGAGATTTTCATTATCGAAAAAAAATTAAAATAACCATGTTTTAAAAAAAATACAAAAAACTATAATTTGGAAGAATTTACAGAAATGACCAGGTTTGGTATGGCACCCAGGTGCATGAACCACCTGGGATGGCGCCTACCTTTAATTTTTAGGTGTATGTGGCGCCAATGTTGTCCCTAAATTAGGGTTGCCATCTCAGATGGCACATTAGTGTAAAAAAAATTGTTTTTTTTTATTTTAATAAATATTGATTGAACGATTCAAAAAAAATCGGAAACAAACAATTTCATTAATTTAAACTAATAGATACATTAGAAAACAATAGAAACAACAACTGATAAAGGGAATTTAAAATACGATTTGTGTCGTCAATAAGGTCGGTGTCAAGGAAATCGTCAAGGTCACCGTGACGTCTTGGAAGCTGACTGTCGTAAATTCGGTTACCCATTCCCCATAGCTTTGAAATGATGGTGGGGGAGGGGGTGGAGTTATGATTTCTGGTTGGTAGCACTCAGCGGCACTTGCACTTCCTTGATAAAAGGCAAATGTTTCAGTTGGTGTTGCGTAGCCATATGGACTACGGTGGTGAGAAGCTTGTGATATTAATGGGTTGCGGCGGTCACATTTATCTTATGGACCCAAGTCGGGACTTAGTTGGACTCTTGAGGAACCAGCCTCGTTGTGTTGGATGAATGGAATAGAGGAGACTGCCACTTAGTAATGGGTGGGTCGTCTACGGTTTTGGCGGGTGGTTGACTGCGTGGTTGAAATAGTGGTTGGGACTGGGTTTGATATGGGTTGTGTTCTTGGTATTAGTCTTGTTGTTGGTAAAGTGGATGAGACTGAGTTTGGAATGGGTTGTACTCTTGGTAGTTGTGTTGTTGGGAGTTGTACTGGTATTGGGTTTGTTTTGGGTACTGTTGTTGTTGGTGGTGGTGGTGTTGTTGTTAGAACAAGATTTGTTCTGATCAATATTCTTAGTTTTGATGATAACAAGGATATGAATTTTGTGTGAGATAATGTGGTACTCTAATACATTGCAATTTCCATTTCAGGAAATATATAAAGAGTATGCACAAATCAGCGCTCAGAAGCTTTGTCTCAGAAGGTTCAGCATGCAACATCAGAACATGGTCTGGCAAGACATCAGAAGATGGTCAAGGCAGAATCAGAACATGGGTCTATGGAAGCATCAGAAGAACTTGAGATCAGAAGCAGAAGCACTGAAGTTCTCATGGTATCACGCTCAGAAGCACTTCAAGGTCAGAAGACAAGAAGATGCTTTGCACCAAGCTGTTTGACTCTGATGATATTCAAATATTATATTCACAAACATCAGATCAGAAGAAAGTACAAGTGGCAGGCTACGCTGACTGACAAAAGGAACGTTGGAAGCTATTAAAGGCAACGTCAGTAGACACAGCGTGAACAAGGCTCGAGGTAGTTGACAAAAGCGTGAAACATTAAATGCAAAGCTGTACGGAATACGCAAAGCATTAAATGCGCTTAACGGTCATCTTCTCAAACGCCTATAAATATGAAGTTCTGATGAGAAGCAAGGTTAACAACTCTGAACCAAATTCTGTGAATATTAACTTGCTGAAACGCTGTTCAAATTCAAAGCTCAGAAACTTCATCTTCATCAAAGCTCACTACATTGCTGTTGTAATATATTAGTGAGATTAAGCTTAAACGTTAAGAGAAATATCACTGTTGTGATTATAGCTTTTCAGAAGCATTTGTAATACTCTTAGAATTGATTACATTAATTTGTAAGTAACTAGAGTGATCAAGTGTTGATCAGAATACTCTAGGAAGTCTTAGCTTGTGTCTAAGCAGTTGTAATTAGAGTGATCACGTGGTGGTCAGGATACTCTAAGAAAGTCTTAGCTTGTGCCTAAACATTTGTTCCTGGAGTGATCAGGTTGTGATCAGGATACTCTAGAAGACTTAGTCGCGGACTAAGTGGAAAACCATTGTAATCTGTTGCGATTAGTGGATTAAATCCTCAGGTGAGGTAAATCACTCCGTGGGGGTGGACTGGAGTAGTTTAGTTAACAACGAACCAGGATAAAAATAACTGTGCAATTTATTTTTATCGTTCAAGTTTTTAAGACTACACTTATTCAAACCCCCCCTTTCTAAGTGTTTTTCTATCCTTCAATTGGCATCAGAGCGCCGGTTCTAAGGTGCAAGCACTTAACCGTGTTTAGAAAAGATTCAGGAAGAGAAAAACGCTTCAGTAAAAGATGGCTGGTGAATCTCAATCAAATCCAACTGCATCTACATCTGGCTCTGCTGAGCAATACAATGGTAACAATGGTTATACTAGACCACCAATATTCGATGGTGAAAACTTTGAATATTGGAAAGATAAACTGGAAAGTTACTTTCTTGGTCTGGATGCTGATCTATGGGATCTTCTGTTGGATGGTTACAAACATCCTGTTAAAGCTACTGGTGTAAGGCTCACGAGAAGCGAAATGAATGATGATCAAAAGAAAGATTTCAAGAATCATCACAAATGCAGGACTGTTTTGCTGAATGCTATCTCTCATGCTGAGTATGAGAAGATATCTAACAGGGAAACGGCTCATGACATATATGAGTCCTTGAAGATGACTCATGAAGGAAATGCTCAAGTCAAGGAGACCAAAGCTCTTGCTCTAATCCAGAAATATGAAGCCTTCAAGATGGAGGATGATGAAGATATTGAGAAGATGTTCTCAAGATTTCAAACTCTAACTGCTGGATTGAGAGTTCTGGATAAAGGCTACACCAAGGCTGATCATGTAAAGAAGATTATCAGAAGCTTACCCAGAAGATGGGGTCCAATGGTAACAGCATTCAAGATTGCCAAGAATCTGAATGAAGTTTCTTTGGAAGAGCTTATCAGTGCCTTGAGAAGCCATGAAATTGAGCTAGACGCAAACGAGCCTCAGAAGAAAGGTAAGTCTATTGCATTAAAATCTAATATTAAAAAATGCACTAACGCTTTTCAGGTTAGAGAAGAAGATCCTGAAGAATCAGAATCTGAAGAAGAAGAAGATGAACTATCCATGATCTCCAGAAGGGTGAACCAACTCTAGAAGAGCAAGCAAAGGAAGTTCAGAGGCTTCACAAGTTCAAAGAGATTTGAACGTGGAGAATCTTCTAGTGACAGAAGATCTGACAAGAAGAAGGTTGTCTGCTATGAGGCAATGAGCCTGGACATTACAAGAATGAGTGTCCGAAACTTCAGAAGGAGAATCCCAAGAAGAAGTTTCATAAGAAGAAAGGTCTTATGGCAACATGGGATGATTCTGAATCAGAATCAGAATCAGACTCTGAAGGAGAGCAAGCCAACTTTGCGCTGATGGCTACAGAAGATGATGGATCAGAATCTACATCAGAATCGGATTCTGAAGAGGTATTTTCTGAACTATCTAGAGAAGAGTTAGTTTCCAGTCTAACAGAGCTTCTTGAATTAAAAGCTCATCTTAGTATCAAATACAAAAAGCTGAAAAAGCAATTTGAATTTGAAACTAAGAAGCTTGAGTTGGAAAATTCTGAATTAAAAGAAAAAGTTTTAAAATTATCCAATAATGTTGGATCTCCTTCTGATTCAGAAAAATTCACTCCCAATCTGAATCATATTCTGAAAGAATATGATTTATGTTTCAGGAAGTTCTTATCTAGAAGTATTGGCAGAAGTCAGCTAGCTTCTATGATATATGCTGTGTCTGGGAACAAGAGAGTTGGCATTGGTTATGAGGGTGAAATCCCATACAAGCTTGAAACTGTGGATGATATGAAAATATCATACAAGCCTCTGTATAACCAATTTAAATTTGGCCACTCCCATGATATTAATCACACATCACATGCACAAAGTTTTCACATAACACACACCAAGAAGCATGTGACACAACCTAAGAAATATCATGGAACTAAGAATAAGAAGTATCATATTGTTCCTCCTGCTAAATATTTTGCTAAACCCAAGTTCAATCAGAACTTGAGGAGAACTAACAAGAAAGGACCCAAGAAATTGTGGGTACCTAAGGAGAAGATAATTTCTGTTGCAGATATCCTTGGCGGCAAAGAGGACAGAAAGTAAAATGTCATGGTACCTGGACTCTGGGTGCTCGCGACACATGACGGGAAGAAGGTCTACATTCTAAGACCTGGTGCTTAAACCAGGTGGAGAAGTCAAGTTTGGAGGAGATCAGAAGGGCAAAATCATTGGCTCTGGAACCATAAGTCTTGGTAACTCTCCTTCCATAACTAATGTACTTCTTGTAGAAGGATTAACGCATAACTTATTGTCCATAAGTCAATTAAGTGACAATGGTTATGATATAATCTTCAATCAAAAGTCTTGCAAGGCTGTAAGTCAGAAGGATGGCTCAATCCTATTTACAGGCAAGAGGAAGAACAACATTTATAAGATTGATCTTTCTGATCTTGAGAAGCAGAAGGTGACTTGTCTTATGTCTGTTTCTGAAGAGCAATGGGTCTGGCACAGAAGATTAGGACATGCTAGTTTGAGAAAGATTTCTCAGATTAACAAACTAAATCTAGTCAGAGGACTCCCAAATCTGAAATACAAATCAGATGCTCTTTGTGAAGCATGTCAGAAGGGCAAGTTCTCCAGACCTGCATTCAAGTCTAAGAATGTTGTTTCTACCTCAAGGCCGTTAGAACTCTTGCACATTGATCTGTTTGGCCCAGTCAAAACAGCATCTATCAGAGGGAAGAAATATGGATTAGTCATCGTTGATGATTATCGCCGCCGGACTTGGGTAAAGTTCTTGAAACACAAGGATGAGTCTCATTCAGTGTTCTTTGAATTCTGCACTCAGATTCAATCTGAGAAAGAGTGTAAAATCATAAAGGTCAGAAGTGATCATGGTGGCGAATTTGAGAACAGATTCTTTGAGGAGTTCTTCAAAGAAAATGGTATTGCCCATGATTTCTCTTGTCCTAGAACTCCACAGCAAAATGGAGTTGTAGAACGAAAGAATAGGACTCTACAAGAAATGGCCAGAACCATGATCAATGAAACCAATATGGCTAAGCATTTCTGGGCAGAAGCAATAAACACTGCATGTTATATTCAGAATAGAATCTCTATAAGACCTATTCTAAATAAGACTCCTTATGAATTGTGGAAGAACAGAAAGCCCAACATTTCATATTTCCATCCTTTTGGATGTGTATGTTTTATTCTGAATACTAAAGATCATCTTGGTAAGTTTGATTCCAAAGCACAAAAATGCTTCCTTCTTGGATATTCTGAACGCTCTAAAGGCTACAGAGTATACAATACTGAAACATTGATTGTAGAAGAATCAATCAATATTAGGTTTGATGATAAGCTTGGTCTTGAAAAACCAAAGCAGTTTGAGAATTTTGCAGATTTTGATATTGATATATCAGAAGTTGAAGAATCAAGAAGCAAAGCTGCAGAAGCTGGCAGTCTCAGAAGCAATGGATCAGAAGATCAAGTTGCTGCATCTTTAGAGAATCTTAGGATTTCTGAAGAACCAACTATCAGAAGATCACCTAGACTTGCCTCAGCTCATTCAGAAGATGTGATCCTTGGAAAGAAAGATGATCCCATCAGAACAAGGGCATTCCTTAAGAACAATGCAGAATGTCAATTAGGTCTTGTTTCTTTGATCGAGCCAACTTATGTTGATCAAGCTCTAGAAGATCCAAACTGGATAATTGCCATGCAAGAAGAACTAAATCAGTTTACAAGGAATGATGTATGGGACTTGGTTCCTAGACCAAAAGGATTTAACATCATCGGTACTAAGTGGGTTTTCAGGAACAAGCTAAGTGAGAAAGGTGAAGTGGTAAGAAACAAAGCCAGACTGGTTGCTCAGGGTTATAGTCAGCAAGAAGGGATTGATTATACAGAAACCTTTGCACCAGTGGCCAGGTTAGAATCTATTCGTCTATTAATTTCTTTTGCCACTCAACATAACATCACTCTTTATCAGATGGATGTCAAGAGTGCCTTCTTAAATGGTTATATAGATGAAGAAGTTTATGTTCACCAACCTCCTGGTTTTGAAGACTCCATGTCTCCAAATCATGTTTTCAAATTAAAGAAATCATTATACGGATTGAAACAAGCTCCCAGAGCTTGGTATGAACGTTTGAGTTCTTTCCTTCTGGAAAATGATTTCACTAGAGGAAAAGTGGACACTACTCTCTTTTGTAAAACATTTAAAAAGGATATTTTAATTTGTCAAATATATGTTGATGATATTATCTTTGGAACATCTAATGCTACACTTGGAAAGGAGTTTGCTGAGTCTATGCAGGCTGAATTTGAAATGAGCATGATGGGAGAACTCAAGTATTTCCTTGGGATTCAAATCAACCAAACTTCTGATGGAACCTATGTTCATCAAACGAAGTATGTGAAAGAACTTCGGAAGAAGTTTAATCTTTCTGAAAGCAAAGAAGCCAAAACTCCTATGCATCCAACTTGTGTACTGGGTAAGGATGAGGTAAGTAAGAAGGTAGATCAGAAGTTGTACAGAGGTATGATTGGATCTCTTCTATATCTAACTGCTTCTAGACCTGACATTCTCTTTAGTGTTTGTTTGTGTGCTCGATTCAAATCAGATCCAAGAGAATCTCATTTAACAGCGGTTAAGAGAATTCTAAGGTATCTGAAAGGTACTACTAATGTTGGTTTAGTTTACAGAAGATCTAAAGATTACAACTTAGTAGGATTCTGTGATGCTGACTATGCTGGAGATAGAATAGAAAGAAAGAGCACTTCTGGAAGTTGTCAATTTCTTGGAAGTCATCTGATCTCATGGTACAGCAAGAAGCAAGCTACTATTGCCCTCTCAACAACAGAAGCAGAATATGTTGCTGCTGCTGGTTGTAGCACACAAATGCTCTGGATGAGAAGTCAGCTGGAAGATTATCAGATATATGAGAGTAACATTCATATTTTCTGTGATAATACTTCTGCTATATGTTTATCTAAGAATCCTATTTTACATTCAAAAGCTAAACATATTGAGATTAAACATCATTTCATAAGGGACTATGTTCAGAAGGGTGTTATATCTTTAAACTTTGTGGATACAGACCATCAATGGGCTGATATCTTTACAAAACCCCTTGCTGAAGATAGGTTTAAGTTCATTCTGAAGAATATCAGTATGGATTTATGCCCAGAATGAGAAGATGAGAAGATCTTATGTATGAGTATCTTCTGAAATGAAATTGGATTTTTTTATAAGAAGTTATGATTGAAATCAATTAGAAATTGTGATTCAGTTATTACTAACGTTTCATTGTCTAAGTTGATTCAGAATCTCTTTAAAAGCAAAACAGTTGTAACTGGCTATCCAGATGGTAAACACGTGTTCACTATTTCTGGACAAGCGTGCGTGCAGTTGAGGGGACGTCTACTTAGGTAACTGTGCAAATCTCGTCATTTGTCATAGTCTCTCTCTCCTCTTGTCACGTAACATTAAATTCCATTGATCATTTTCTTTATTTTCTTTTTCGTTTTTATATCCGTCAAACGTTTCCCTTCCCTAGAACGTTTCCTTTCCCACATTCCCTCTATTTAATTCTCCATTTCTTTGCATTCTTCAATCAATCTATGAGCTCTCTCTCTCTCTCTTTCTCTCACTTTTCTATGAATATCTTTTGCATAAACCCTAGTTCATTCTTCATCGATCTAGCGTTCATCATGAATCCTTCGCCTAGTTCTCTTCATCAAAACTTTAAACCAGTTGAAGAAACTAAGTCTCAACAGTGGCTGATCTATTTGAATAGAACGGATGGAAGGGTTAATAGGCTACAGGATGAGAAACATATCTCGGGATGGCATTCCAAGTTTTTCTCAAGTCAGATCTCTTCTTTGATGTTGTTATCAACATTTGTCCAAAGAAAGAAGACTTTCTTGAGATATTGGATGAAGTTAGGTTCCATAAGGACTTAACTTCTATGTTAAGGGAAAGCCCATATGAGAATACGCTCTCTCCTGGTGAACTGTTCTCAGTTCCTCCTTTGTATTCATTTACTTCTTTCTCTGGGAGCTGCTCAGGCATGCAAAGTTTCAAGATTTGATGACCAAGCAAGGGCAAGAACAACGCTGGGATTCATGATATACTGGCTTAGATTAGGACTAGGCTAGGGTTGTAGTCTTTGTGTCCTTGTAGTTTTCTTTGCTTGTTGCACTTGTGTATCAGCATACATCTTCTGTAACTCTGTTTGGTTAATCAATGAAAAGCTTATTCTGCATAACTCTTGTACTTCTGCTTGTTTTATCAATGACTATTTGTTTCTCTTTCCATTTGTCCTGTGCTTACATCTGAATCTTTTACATTCTTTTTGATGTTATGACAAAAAGGGGAGAAATAGTGATAAATGATTTGATTTATATTAGCAGTTGCAGGGAAGGAAGCCCCCACATTACTAACAGAAGCTGCAAGCTTCATATGTTTCTAAGTTGTGTTGTTGCAGGAATCAAAGATTCAAAATCAACATAAGAAGCAACAGAATGATCAGAAATAGCTCTTGGATTCTTGAAGCAAGCTGAGTGCTAGGAAGCTTCAGAATCAGAAGCAAGAAGGAAGAATGATCAGAAATTCTGATAATAGAATATGATCCAAATCATTGTCTATTTGCTCTGATACATTGTCTATTGGATCTGATATATTCTATATGGCTTATATGGCTCTGATACATATTTTGTGTTCTGATACACATTTTATGTTCTAACTCATTCATGCTGACTTTTGTCGTTTAGTTTTGTTCTGTAACATTTCAGGATGTAGAGATGCTCTGATGATGCTCTGGTACATTCAACAATGTTCTGATACAATCTAGCATGAAGTGATGTAAGAAGAAATTCAAAGCTCTGAAGCTATCCGAGGGAAGCAGAAATCAGAAGCTGTGAATGTTCTAAAGATCCAGAAAACTCAAGTTCTGAAGCTGTCCTAAATGGAAGCATGAATCAGAAGCTGTGAATGTTCTGAAGATCAAAGAAATTCAAGTTCTGAAGCTGTCCTAAATGGAAGCAGGAATCAGAAGCCGTGAATGTTCTGAAGATCAAAGAAATTCAAGTTCTGAAGCTGTCCTAAATGGAAGCAGGAATCAGAAGCTGTGAGTGTTCTAGGGATCTAAAGAAATTCAAGTTCTGAAGTTGTCCAATGGAAGCAGAAGTCGGAAGCTATGAATTATCAGAAGACAGAAGCTTATGTGATCGTCTCTACCGAAATAATCAGGGAAGTCTTTTATTATTAAAGTTCTTCGAGTATTTATTTCAGGGGGAGATTATTCATCTCAGGGGGAGATTGTTAATCTCAGGGGGAGACATATTCACATGCTTATGCTATAGCTGTGTAATTTGTCTTTAGCCGTCTGCTCTTTCTGATCGCAAATTCATATCATTTATATATGTTTTTGTCATCATCAAAAAGGGGGAGATTGTTAGAACAAGATTTGTTCTGATCAATATTCTTAGTTTTGATGATAACAAGGATATGAATTTTGTGTGAGATAATGTGGTACTCTAATACATTGCAATTTCCATTTCAGGAAATATATAAAGAGTATGCACAAATCAGCGCTCAGAAGCTTTGTCTCAGAAGGTTCAGCATGCAACATCAGAACATGGTCTGGCAAGACATCAGAAGATGGTCAAGGCAGAATCAGAACATGGGTCTATAGAAGCATCAGAAGAACTTGAGATCAGAAGCAGAAGCACTGAAGTTCTCATGGTATCACGCTCAGAAGCACTTCAAGGTCAGAAGACAAGAAGATGCTTTGCACCAAGCTGTTTGACTCTGATGATATTCAAATATTATATTCACAAACATCAGATCAGAAGAAAGTACAAGTGGCAGGCTACGCTGACTGACAAAAGGAACGTTGGAAGCTATTAAAGGCAACGTCAGTAGACACAGCGTGAACAAGGCTCGAGGTAGTTGACAAAAGCGTGAAACATTAAATGCAAAGCTGTACGGAATACGCAAAGCATTAAATGCGCTTAACGGTCATCTTCTCAAACGCCTATAAATATGAAGTTCTGATGAGAAGCAAGGTTAACAACTCTGAACCAAATTCTGTGAATATTAACTTGCTGAAACGCTGTTCAAATTCAAAGCTCAGAAACTTCATCTTCATCAAAGCTCACTACATTGCTGTTGTAATATATTAGTGAGATTAAGCTTAAACGTTAAGAGAAATATCACTGTTGTGATTATAGCTTTTCAGAAGCATTTGTAATACTCTTAGAATTGATTACATTAATTTGTAAGTAACTAGAGTGATCAAGTGTTGATCAGAATACTCTAGGAAGTCTTAGCTTGTGTCTAAGCAGTTGTAATTAGAGTGATCACGTGGTGGTCAGGATACTCTAAGAAAGTCTTAGCTTGTGCCTAAACATTTGTTCCTGGAGTGATCAGGTTGTGATCAGGATACTCTAGAAGACTTAGTCGCGGACTAAGTGGAAAACCATTGTAATCTGTTGCGATTAGTGGATTAAATCCTCAGGTGAGGTAAATCACTCCGTGGGGGTGGACTGGAGTAGTTTAGTTAACAACGAACCAGGATAAAAATAACTGTGCAATTTATTTTTATCGTTCAAGTTTTTAAGACTACACTTATTCAAACCCCCCCTTTCTAAGTGTTTTTCTATCCTTCAATTGGCATCAGAGCGCCGGTTCTAAGGTGCAAGCACTTAACCGTATAAGATTAATATGCAAGTATAATACAATAGAATGATATCCATAATGAAAAAACTTACAAATGATTGGATGTTTTCCTTTGTCCCTCGGTGCTTGTTTCCCCACGTCAAGAGAGACATAGTTGGTATTATGAGACTGGAAATACTTAAGCTTTTGATTTTCTTATGGGTTGATAGATGTGTTGCGGAAACCCCATTGCTTCCCTAACCTCCAACTAAATCACATGCATGTCCATATCAACTACCTATTTCGATTGCACTACTATCTAAAGCAACTTAAATAACCTATGTTACCTAAATCATCATTCAAAAAACACACACACACAAAATGAAATGAAAAACATACCAAATCAAGGTTGTGGGTGAGAAGCTTGTAAGGAGTGAGTAACTTTGCAGCAAATGAGATAGAATAGAGTGAGTGAATTTGATGAAACTTCCTCAAATAAAGTTTGGAAATTGTTTGCAGTAAAAGAACAAATGGGTGTTTATAAAAATGCATCTCAAGATTAACCTCATATGCATACGAAGATACATTTCCGTATTAAATTTTGACAAAATAAGAATAACTCATTAATTTACTCTGAGGAGCGTAGAAAAAAATGATGCGTCTAAAATTAGGGATAGTTGTAACTTTTCACCATGGACCGGAACCACATGGAATGAGTAACCATGTAACTTTTCACCATGGACCGGAACCACATGGAATGAGTAACCATAAAGTATTCTATTGTATTTCATTAGGAAAAAGTAAATACCAAAAATCAATAAAGTCTAGGGTAAATAGTTTCCGCAATGGGCGTAAATATTGTAAATCATGTAATATCGATTTGTATTTATAAAAAAAAATACATTCAGTTACCAATGTTTTTTATATTTTAAAGTAAAATTATTAATTTATAAATATTTAATAGTTTATTAACATTAATAAATAAATTTAAATAAATATTATTATTAAAAATTAAATTTTAAATCAATAATTTATATTTATTTAACTCAATTAACACATATCAATTGAATTTTATATTTATAAATTATGTTGCTCTTCTTTTAATTAGAAAATCTGCTAAAGGTGGTGGAATTGCTCTCTTGTTGAATTGGGATACTAAATTTTCTAAAAAAGAAATCTCTTATTATAAAAAGTTAAAATTGTTTTTTATTTTCTTCTAAGCAGATGTGAAAATAGAATAGAATTCCAAGATATGTGTGAAATTTTTTTTTTTTTAATCTTTAATATATTTTTCAAAAATTTACTCAAAATTAAATTTATGTAAAGAATCCAAATAAGTTTCTGAATCTTCTACATTCTAATTAATTTAATGAAATGATTAAGTCTTGCATACAAGTCAATAGTCAGAAATTATAGATAGTGGAGGTCCACCGTGATAAGCAACTTACTATTAATTTTGTTCTACTTCTAATAAACAAAAAAGAAGCCAATTTGGTAGGCAATTGAATAACTCAAACCACGGGACAGAAAATAAATTTTTGATCATCTTTAAAAAATATAATCAACTTTTTTAAAAAAGAAAAGTATAATCAACTTCGAAAAAATATAATATAATTTAGATTAAAGAAGCTCATTCAATTGCAAAATTTTGAACTTAAAACTCTAGTCAAAGTGAATGTGAGTTGAAGGTAACAACCACAATTAATTAACAATTTAAATTGAGAATTTTCTTATCTTATCTCTTGGACTTCTTAGGCACCATGTGCATTTTTAAAAATATTTCATTGTTTTTTAGATGTATCTCTCGGCGCACCTTTTTTTACTTAACGTCGGTTTGTTCCGTAGGTGCATCTACGGAAATATTCATGTTATGTATCTCCGAAATAATTTGATGTTAAACTCGCGCCAGACTCTTCTCCTCCCTCGTTCTCAAATCTTTTCTTTTCACCAACACCAAACTCTCTCAACCTTAAAAATCTTTCTTCCACCAAAGTTGTTTTTTTTTCTCTCGAGATCGACAGGGAACATCAACATCAACGATCAAAATACTCCAGCTCGTTTGAAGTTCAATTTAATTGGTAAGTTTCGAGTTTCCGAGTTATTTTCGAGTATTTTCTATGATAGAGTTAGAATACACTTTTAGATATATAAATCATTAGATAGTGTTAGAAACATAGTTTAGATTTGCATAGTTTTATATGTCATTGTTGTGTTTTGGAAGTTGCAAAACGTTCTGTAGGTGCATCTACGGAAAGTAAATGTTAGGGTAGTTCCGTAGATGCAGCTCTGGAACAAACCCAATTGTTATAAATATTGGGTGCTTTTGTAACTGTATCTACAGAAGCTTTCCACATGTACATCTATGGAGTTAAAATTTGTATTTTTTTTAACTTAATTGTGGATAATTCAAATTTATTTCTTATACCTTACAGACATTATGGTTGATGGGACCGGCCGAATCATACATGGGAGGGTTGCATAGCATGCATCTGTGCGACTTGCACGGAGCTAGATGGTGCTAGAGGGAGCCGACACCTCTGTTCCAACAGAGGTCACGGTTGAGGCTACGCCACAGCCTGCTCTTCAGCCTAGTGCACATGCGTCATCCACTTCTACTACTTCATCCCGGAGGCGTCAGGATGATGGTGAGGGTACATCACAGGCGCCATCCTCCCGCGGACCTCGTCGGGATATGTATGTGTCACCTCTAGAGGGTCTCGCTTCTCCAGTTCCACCTCTAGCCGGTGATGATCCTTATGTGCCACCTCTAGAGGGTGTTGATCCATTGCGTGAGGATGCTGATGAGGGTTACCCGAGGGGGTCCCTCCAATTTGTCGCTGCTGACAGGTTACGCCGACTATACCGCCAGACATGTCTGGGATGGAGAAGCAGCCCCAGAAATTTTATAACCATGGGAGGAAGATATTAGCTTTGGAGCAGCCACAAGAGGTGTGGTTCCAGGATGTCCTCACAGCCTCTAGCCTGAAGGATCTTTGTGAGATATGGTACACCGTGATCCACAACGCGGTGCTCATGGCATTTGCGGAGAGATGGCACCCTGAGACGTCCTCCTTCCATCTACCTCATGGTGAAGTCACTATTACATTTGGACGATGTCTCATGTATATTGCATATACCTATTAGGGGTGCCCTCATCCGTCACAGTAGGATGACGAAGGAGGAAGCGAGAGAGCTTCTGGTTGAGGAGGTGGCACATGGGGCACTGGTGTACCGCAGACATTGCGCCAGGACGAGTGAGATAGTAGACGGTAGAGGCAGAGGTGCCGGCAAGGGAAATGGTGGACGTAGAGGAGGCGCTAGAGGTAATGGGGGGATGCAGATGTTGTCCGACACACATAGTAGTGACCGTGCTAATTATTTTGATGTATGTATTTTGATTACATTGATGTACTTTCTTTTTTATTATGTGCATGACATTTGACTATTTGAATGATGTATATGATGTATTATTTTGATGTACTATATAACATTGAGT
Source organism: Vicia villosa (assembly GCF_029867415.1). Taxonomy (NCBI): domain Eukaryota; kingdom Viridiplantae; phylum Streptophyta; class Magnoliopsida; order Fabales; family Fabaceae; genus Vicia; species Vicia villosa. The sequence goes on from NC_081183.1 coordinate 141,450,475, forward strand.
AGACATATTTTGATGCACTATATTTTGATGTATTATTCTACTGCACAAAAAAATTTGAAGTTTTGTAGTGATTTATAGTTGGTTTACAATGTAGCAGAAGGTTCCGTAGGTACATCTACGAAATATTCAGTTTTTGAGACGTTCCGTATGTACAACTACGGGAGTTTTCTGAACTAAATTAAGTTGAATTTCCCACGTTTACCATTTTAAACTACTTCCGTAGATATAGCTCAAAAAAAACACAAATTTTAAATAAAAAAAATATGCTTCCTGATATGTATCTCCGGAAGCATGGGACTCTAACTTAATTGCGTCAGATACCTAAAAGTATCATGAGGTGGATTGAGATATTTACCTTAAATTTTATTTCAGTTGTTTGTCTTGTTTATAATATACGGTCATTTCGGCAAAGACAATTCAACAATAGTATCTTTTCTTTTGAAGAAAATTCAACAAATTTTATTTTTTTCATTGAAGAAAATACTGAGAAATTTCTTAAACAGTTGTATTAGTGTTTTTCTTTACACAGCATAAATAAGGTGCTGCTAAGATCCACAATTAAATCTTAGCTCTAAACAATGATTCTACCATTCACAATATTTCATATCATTGTTTTAATAATATCTCCTAGATTAGCCTCAGCACAAGAAGATGGAAGCATAGCACAATATGGTTGTAATTCAACATGTGGAACAGTTTCAGTTCCTTTCCCATTCGGAATGAATGAACCTCATTGCTATGCACACAAATGGTTTGAAATAGAATGCATATCAGACCATTCTTCTTCTTCTCATATTCCGAAACCTTACCTGAAGTCGTTAAGTCTTGAGGTCAGATATTTTTACACAGACTCGAGCACCCTTGAGATTATGAGCCCAATTTACCATTCCAATTGTCAAAAAAACAAAAATAGTAGCAACAGTAATAAAATCCTTACACTTAGAGACAGTCCTTTCATATTTTCACAGGCTGAAAACACGTTTCTAGCTGTGGGATGTAACAATCTTGCTTTTCTTCAGTCAAATGGGACAACTGTTGGTGGTTGTGTATCAATTTGTGACGACGACAATAATTTCAATATAGGTAGCGACGGTTGTAATGGAAGGTATTGTTGTAAAACCTCATTGCCTTCACATCTTTTAGAGTTTAACGCAACAATAAGAGGTTTAAGCGAACAGAGTAGTGATGGGTGTGTTTATGCTTTGATTGCAAGTGATTATTGGGTAACATTAGATAACTCATATATGAGTAATTATGAGATTGAGATATTGAATGAGTTGAAAAATAAGGAATATGCTCCTGCAATGCTTGAGTGGGAGATTTTGAATAATATGTTAATTAATTCCACATTTCAACTACCTCCAAATTGTTATGACTCCAACGTTACTTCTTTAAGAAACATAAACACTGGTAGGCAATGTAGATGCTCCTACCTTGATGGAGTATCCTATGGCAATCCCTACCTTGCTGGAGGCTGCCCAGGTTTTTCAATATCTTCCTTTTTATATTAAAATATGTCATATTATGTTTTATCATTCTCAAGAACAATGTAGAAACACTTAGTTTTCTAAGAAATCAATAATAAATTGTCTTGGTATAAATTATATCTGCTTCCATGCCCCATTTAAAATTCAATATATACGAGTGTTAAACTATAAGCTAACTTGGTTCTTTGTTTCTGCTGCTCCAGATGGAGAGTACTACTTTCATAAGAATAACCGATGGAAGAAGTGGGTTATTGTAGGTATGTACAAATTTCACAAATGAATAATAATTATTTTATTGCATTACATCGAAGTTGGGTGATGCTAAGCTAGAGTTTGGTGAATTTACATTTAATTGGTACTTATACAACTATAGCATCCCATTAAATAGAATAAGTTATTTGAATTATACTCAATTATCAAAATGTTCTATTCAAGATCATGTCTATTTAATTTTATTAATTTTGAGATCTATCTTAATAGATTACCTTAATATCTGTTTGAGAGTTGGTTTTAATACACTCACATGATTTATTATGACAAATATGTAGGAATTTCATCAAGTCTCGGATCCATCGGTTTCCTCATTGATCTACTGTTTTTGTACAAAGTTATGAAACGAAATATGATAAAGAAACGCAAGGAAAAATTCTTCAAAAGAAATGGTGGTTTGTTGTTGCAAAAAAGAATGTCTTCGGGAGAAGTAAATGTTGACAGAACTACTCTCTTCACTTTAAAGGATTTAAAGAAAGCCACTGACAATTTCAATAAGGATAGAATTCTCGGAAAGGGAGGCCAAGGCACCGTTTACAAAGGCATGTTGGTGGATGGTAAAATTGTTGCAGTGAAAAAGTTTAAGGTTGAAGGAAATATTGAAGAGTTCATTAATGAGTTTGTTATTCTTTCACAAATCAACAATAGAAATGTTGTTAAATTATTGGGATGTTGTTTGGAGACAGAAATTCCATTGCTAGTTTATGAATTCATTCCAAATGGTAACCTTTTTGAGTATCTGCATGACCAAAATGAGGACATTCCAATGACATGGGACATGCGTTTGAGAATTGCCACTGAAGTTGCTGGAGCGTTATTTTATTTGCACTCGGTTGCATCTCAACCAATTTATCATAGAGACGTCAAATCAACAAATATACTATTAGATGAAAAGTATAGGGCAAAATTAGCAGATTTTGGAGCATCAAGAATAATTTCAATTGAAGCTACTCACCTTACCACAACGGTTCAAGGTACTTTTGGATACTTAGACCCTGAATATTTTCACACTAGTCAATTTACAGAGAAAAGTGATGTGTACAGCTTTGGGGTAGTTCTTGGTGAGCTTTTAACTGGTAAGAAACCAATATCCTCTACATCAAGATCTGGGGAATCACAAAGTTTAGCTTCCTATTTTGTTCAGTGTATGGAGGAGAATATGTTGTTTGACGTAATTGACAAAAGGATCACAAAAGGAGGGGAGATAGAACATATCACTGCAGTTGCAAATCTTGCATTTAGATGCTTAGAAATGAATGGAAGAAAACGACCAACGATGAAAGAAGTAACATTAGAATTAGAAGGGATCATGGGATTGAATAAGAAGCTTAATGCACAACAAAACCATGAGGAAATTGAACTTTCTGGAATTGAAGAGTACCAACCTTGGGATGGGTATTCTGCATCAAATTCATTGCCAATTGTCAGCAGCCAAACACACTCCACAGACTGAGATTATGCACATTCTTGCAATAGATTAGTTGGTTTGTTTAATTATTTTTTTTTCGTATTGATTAGTTAAAACATGCATTATTGTATTATAAACAAGAGTTTGCTTAGGCTTTTAAGATAAGGATGTAGTTGAATAGTGAATTATATTGGATGTATTTAATACGCATAAATTTTGACAGTTGAGGGACACTTTGTGCTTGATTCTTTTTTTCTATCACCTACTTTTTTCAATAGACTCTTTTCAGCAAATTCAGACTGACATTAGCCATTTGGGATGTGTTGATATGTTCGTTAAATTTTATTATCTCCCAGAGGTTTTATCCTCTTTCAAACTTTCTACATTGTCAAGGAAAACTAACTCCTGGTAATGGTCAACTGCTAATCTTCTTAATAATGGTACCTTTATTATCGCTACAATTTTGACCCTTTGAACCAATTTTGAGGGTAAGACAAACATTCAGGGAGCCTAATGTAATTCAGGTAAGAGCATCAGTAACAAAAACTAGCGGTGTACATCACTGATAAATAGGACCCTATACAAGATAATCTTCACTTGTGTTTATTCTTACACCTATATAAAAATGTTCTATCTTTCAAAAAAAAGTATACAACTTCTGGGGCTTCAGTGGGGAAAATGTCCATGGGAAAGTTGCCCATAAACAATAAATAAATAAACCATGTCTGGAAATCCAATTTATGGTCAAATAATGAAATTCCAGTGACTCATAAATATAATCTCAATAAATATCCTATGATTCTTATATATATAAAAAGAACCTGTGATCTTTGTGAATGCAAGTACTTCAGTTGAATTTATGGATCATCTACTTAGTATTGTGAGTGGGGACACTGAGATAAAATTTGGTATTCTTGAAATCATCCAAGAGTGGGTTGTATCCATCCTTGGTTATCGTTTTTGTGGGCAAACCAAACTCTTCCATGAAAGCCGATGTTTCCAGCTGCATTAAATACAAACTAATAAGGTAAAATACACAAAGTTGGTAAAATATGAAAGAAAAAAAGAACCTATTGTGCAATTTCTCATAAGAATAGAAAAATATTCCAAAGCAAAAGTCAAGGATTTCAAACTAAAACACTAGCATATTAAGCACATTGAAATATCTAAAACTTTCTTAACAATTCAACTTTTATAAATGAATATTACTATTATTTTATGTGTATTTTGTTTATAAGATCTGTCATTAAAAACCATTAGATAAGGATATGGAAAATAGAATGTAGTGCACTCAATCATGAAATACACATCAGTAGAACGATATGTAGAGACCCAGTACTTCAACTTTTGCCAGATGTGATGATAATATTAAAAAAATAAGACAATAGTCCTAACCGTAATTGTTCTCCTTTTCCTTCCCTTTTTCGATGAATGATCATCTTGAAGTTTTAGCCATCCAGAACAATAATGATCAATTCGTTCTAAAAGCCAAAAGTCTGTAGGAAAGAAGATATCAGCATCACCCTGCAACAAAAAGCATAAGCTTTAGTACAGCAATGTATATGTTTAGAAGTTCTGGAAGAAATTATTCTATATGATAGGATCATCACTTGTATAGTACAATAGTCATTATTAGTATTGTACTCGTATGAAGTAACTAGAATAATTGAGCCTTGGTAGTTTCTTGGTGCAAGTGAATGCAACAAAAAAAATGTGTTAAATTTAAGCAAGTTTGTTTCAAGCTATAACACCTTAAAATGAGGAATGTAGATTGAAAAGGAAATAAGTTAGTGCTAAACAAAACCTTAGCCTCCATATAATCTTGGTAATCTGTGCTGCTCCCATCTTTCTGCAATGCATAAGGAAACACTCTGTCAATTAAGACAATCATAATTGCTTCTATTTGATTTGTTGAGGGAAAACATAAAGGGGTGACTTCTGAAGATCATAGCCAATTATCATATCTGTACATAAATTTTTTAAAATATCAATACCATCCATGAGATGGAATAAGTAGGAGCTCAATCATGAACGTGTATTCAATAAATTGATTATGTTTATTCAATAATCCAATAGAATAATATAGCAATATTTTAGTCATAAAAAGTGAAGTACCGTGATCAAGAAACAAAAAGGTTTTTGGTACTAGAGTCTTTTGCAATCTAATTCTGGTAAGTAACAATCCAATAGGATAATATTGCAATAGGTTAGCCATATAAAAAGTTACATTGATAAACTACTTTTACAAAATCAACATTGCTTAAACTGTACATAAAAGAAAGATGGCAAGGTCTCTAAAATGGCAGTTCCATGGAGCAAATGAACACTGTTTCATAACCATATCACTTGTGCAGTGTAGAAATAATCAAATAAGACACAAAGCAATAAGGACTCTATTTTAAGAACTATTGCATGATAACTTTGCTCTAATGTGTATGAAATGAGAAGGCATACAATTTTGCTATTTAGGAAATAAATAACAAGAATATACTTTTGTTGAAACCAATGGAGCACGTTCACCAGGTATCTTCACATCTGGCAAGTAGCTGAAATCAGAAGCAATCAAAGACATCTTTGGTAGCACCTCATGGAGAACCTCAAGTAATTTCTGGAAGACACAAAAATGAGCATATGGTGAATGTAAAAATCCATTTGTATATCAGGCTTGAAGCAAACTTAAGAGACTCTTACCAAGCAACCAGTTGGCAGCCAACATCTACGCGGTTTTGGGTGAACTTTAGACCAAATACTTTTAAGTGCTGTTACTGCACTGCTCTGTGGTGTTTTAGTTTTATCCAAGTCCGTGATCTCAACACAACGTGTAACAAGTGAGTCTTGCAATGGCTTGTATAACTCGCTGAGTGTTTTTCTTTTAAGAGTACAAAATGGTTGACGTGTCAATAAAACCAAGCCACAGAATTGTTATAATGACAATCACTCAAAAGCTAACATTTATCATAACATTTTTTTAATTGATATTAACTAATGAATCCCTAGAATATGTGCTGTGGTGTATCATGTATGTAGCATAATGATCTGGATCTACGCACAAACTTACCGATCATGTTGTCTTTCAACCCAAACTTCCATCCATGGGGAGATTTGACTCTCTGAATAGACAACATCATGCGGAAGATTGTCAAGTACCTGCATAAAATAATAAAGGAGGTGCAAAATATCTTAGCAATAGTAGTAATCATACAATATAACATTTAAATCAGAAAAGGGGGGAAATTAATTTCTAGTCTGCAAACAATACTTGGGTCATGATCAAATCCCAGATAAGTTAACTGTTTCAAACTTTTAAAGATGCAAGTATAGTAACAATGGGAGATGGGAAATATGCCGGATCTTAGCTACTAAAAGGAAACTGCCAGCACAAGTGTTTAGGGTCATCATCATACAAGTATGAAGTCGGTGAGGCAACTCCTAGATGCACCAGAATGCTTGAGTCGTGTTTCATAGTCTTTGCTCAACCACTATTTCCCATAACTTAATTGATGTAGGAGGATTGTGCGTATCAAAGAAGAAATTGCGCGTCGGAAAGCATTTTAATATTTAAGCAATTTTAGTTTTAATATTTAAGTAATTTCTATTTTATTTGTTTTATTTAATTTTGTTTTGGATTAAAGGCCCATAAGGCCCAATAGGATTTATTTGTTTTCTGTATTTAAAGACCTTTGGCATGGCCATAAGGATTATCTCTTTTATTATAATAGAATCCAAAGTTTTCTTTATTCCTGGTGGACTCCAGAGCTTATCTATAGGGTTTGCGCTTGCAACCCTGTTTTCATTCAAGGTTTAGCGCTTGCTATTCCTTTGGGCGGCTTCCGACTGCGTCAGTTGGCATCAGAGCAGGTATTCCTTTGGGCGGCTTCCGACTGCGTCAGTTGGCATCAGAGCAGGTTTTCTCCTGTTCTTTTCATAGCTTGACAACTATGGCGGATCAACCGGTGACCAAAGCAGATCTTGAGGGAATTACCACGGCTTTTACCGCGGCTCTAACTGCTTTGACTGAACAGATGGCGAATTTAGCAAATCAGGCGAACAACGCCAACAACAATGGGAATCGGCGAAGAGACAGGAGAGGGGAACCGATTAGGGTTCTACGGGGTGGAAACTGTGTCGAAGATTCGAGTTCTGATGAAGAAGAACCTCACGTGAAGAGGATAATCGGGGGAATCTACAGAACAACCATGACTATCGAGTGAAGGCTGATATTCCATTGTTCTACGGAACTATGGGAGTGGAGGAGTTTCTTGATTGGCAGATCAACGTCGACAGGTTCTTCGACGTTATGGGTGTCCCTGAGAACAAGCAAGTCAAGATGGTTGCGATCAGGCTTAAAAGTACTGCAGCTGTCTGGTGGGATAAACTTGTTGTTCAAAGGCAGAGACAAAGAAAGGGGCCAGTCAGAACTTGGAGAAGAATGAAACAATTGATGCTGGAGCAGTTTTTACCGGAGGATTATGAGCAGATTCTTTATAAGATGTACATCGAGTGTGTTCAGGGCAAGAGAACCGTGACTGAATACACAGCTGAGTTCCTGCGGTTTTCTGAGCGCAATGAATTAGGAGAATCAGAAAGCCAGAAAGTGGCTCGATACATCAATGGCCTAAAGGGATCCTTGCAGGAGAAGATGGGTTTACAGACTGTATGGACCGTAGCTAAAGCATCCAGTTTGGCTTTGAAGGCGGAATTGATGGAGAAATCCCCTCGAAATTTCTCGTCTATTGAAAGGTATTCACCCCAAAGTAACTGGGAATCAGCAGGTGACAAGGAAAAGAATGCAACACCCCGGGATTCCAATCTTGAGAATAAGGGACCTAGCAGCTCTAGCAGTGTGCAGCATGGTAAAGCACCAATTCAGAGGCCAAATAATCCATATGCTAGACCCGCAATAGACACATGTTATCGTTGTAACGGAAGAGGCCACAAATCAAATGTTTGTCCAACAAGAAGAGGCGTTGCTGTTGTGGAAGAAAGGGAGGAAGATGAGGAAAGAGAAGATTCTACAGTTAAGAACGATGAGTATGCCAATGTTGAGTTTGCGGTGGAAGAATCTGATGAGAGGGTAAATTTTGTGTTGCAGCGAATGTTACTAGCATCCAAAGACGAAGGGCAGCGCAAGAATTTGTTCAAGACACATTGTTCTATCAAGAACAAAGTGTGTAATCTAATTGTGGATAGTGGCAGCATGGAGAATCTGGTGTCGGAAAAATTGGTAGATTATTTGAAGTTGTCCACAAAACCACATGAGAAGCCGTACAACCTCGGTTGGGTAAGTAAGGGCTCCCAAGTTCGAGTAACACTAACCTGCAGAGTTCCTATCTCCATCGGAAAACATTATAGAGAAGAGGTACTTTGTGATGTTCTTGATATGGATGTTTGTCATATTTTACTTGGTAGGCCTTGGCAGTTTGATAATGATATCACTTATCGAGGACGGGATAACGTGATGATGTTTACATGGGGCACACATAAAATTGCTATGGCTCCTGTTTTGCACTTTGATAAGAATCCAGGAGGAAAGAATCCTAGATTCTTGATGATGACGCAGAGTGAAAAGGAGCTTGATGAGGCTGTAAAAGAAACTGAATGTTTCTGTCCAGTGGTGATCAAAGGGTTGATGAATGCTGTAAAGGAGGAAACAATTCCAGAAGAACTGCTAGGGATCCTAAAGGATTTCAAGGAGTTGACCGCAGATGAGCTGGCAAACGATTTGCCTCCTATGCGAGATAAACACATGGAAGTTAAAGTTTTCAATGTGGGAGAAGATGTGATGGCATTTCGGCGTAAGGAGAGGTTTTCAGTTGGTACTTACAATTATAGCAAGCTGCCAGATGAAGTTCTTTATCAAGAAGAGAACTCGGGGTCGAGTTCTTCAGAAGTGAAGGAGACTGATGTAGGAGGATTGTGCGTATCAAAGAAGAAATTGCGCGTCGGAAAGCATTTTAATATTTAAGCAATATTTAAGCAATTTTAGTTTTAATATTTAAGTAATTTCTATTTTATTTGTTTTATTTAATTTTGTTTTGGATTAAAGGCCCATAAGGCCCAATAGGGTTTATTTGTTTTTTGTATTTAAAGACCTTTGCCATGGCCATAAGGATTATCTCTTTTATTATAATAGAATTCAAAGTTTTCTTTATTCCTGGTGGACTCCAGAGCTTATCTATAGGGTTTGCGCTTGCAACCCTGTTTTCATTCAAGGTTTAGCGCTTGCTATTCCTTTGGGCGGCATCCGACTGCGTCATTAATAATATGACTCATAAGTTTAACCATCTATAATTTATAAAATTTTGGATATCTCCCTTGTTCTTATGAATTGAAATTAAAGTGTTTCTTCTCCACTCTTCTCAATAAAAAGTTTTGCTCTAAATTTGCTAATGATCCTAACATAAAATCTCTGATCCTAACATTAAAAGTTAATCTTGGTATGCTTACATTTTACTTTTATCTATCATTATGTAATGTAATTCACATTTTTATACTTCCTGTTCCATCAATCCCCAGTCCTTTTCCCTTGGCGTCATGACACTCAAAGCATCTCTTCAATGGTAAAAGCCAACTAGTACTAACATTGATATAATAACATGGCAATGAAATAGTTTGAAGAATTATGGAGGAATGAAATCAACTCATAATAGAACGCACCTCTAGCATTATTACCCAACATGGTTGTTGCTCCACATCCCCTGTAAAAGAGGGAACAACGATATTAGCATTATGTTATAAGCATTCCACAAAGAAATTCCCATAAATCGCCAAAAAAGGAGCTTCGCGGCTTAGAAATTGAACTTCTAAAAGAAATTACAATGAGTGTGTGTGTTGTGTGTGTATCCCAAAGACTCTTAGGGTGTAAAAAATAATAGATATTAGAGTAGTTAAAGTAGTTAAGAGTTGTTATAGAAGTTAGTTAGTTAATTGAGGTTGTTATAGAACTATTGGTATAAATAGAATAATACAATGTAGAGTTGATCACTATGAGTAGTCTAATCTTCAGTTTCTAACCACTTCTAGAGGCCACAGTAAAATTTATGTTTACTCAATAGAGGAAATTTTTAATAGCATCCTACCCCATCCACTCCTGTCAGCAGCATCACGGCATTCTACTCTGAACTTGGGGATATGGCTGCGCACTTCGCCAACAGTTTCTTTTTGCACCTCGGCAAGTGAAGGACTAATCTCAACTGACCTGTCGTTAGAAATAGGATATTAACTTGGGCGTTAATCATATGATACACAAGAGAGTAAATTTACTCCAATTCAATTCACTAAGAGCAATCAAATAATAGGATATTCATAAGACTGGTAGACGATTATTACAAACATGAATAAGATATAAAACCAAATTTGTAAAAAACTAAACATATAATGCTTACAAGAAGAAAAATCAGAACCAAAAATTGATATCTACAAATCAACAATACATCATTAGTATAAATACTATTGCATACAAATTGAAGGTTCAAACCCTCCCGTTCACATCGGCAAAGAACAAAATAGAACAAATAAAGTAAAACCGGAAGGTGTTTAGCTTGCTAGTTTCTCACTTTATCATTTATATTTCAGGTCATATGTCAATGGAATGAAACTATGAAATTAAAGAATGGCTCCAAAATATAAGTTACAAATAGGATTATCATACAAAAAAGATAATAAAAGTACAGTAAATTTAAGCATAGCTAACTGTCTTAACAAAAAGTTTTAAAGAAAAGTGGCCAGAACATTATATTTTGGTTTATTATAAAATATATAGCATACTGAATATCTAGGCACGTACGTGTAAGTCATACTGTTATAAACTTTTGGAGGAGCATTCAACATTATGTAATCCATTATACCCTTGGCACATGTTCCTGATCCACCACCAATTTCATAAATCTGATTGCAAATTAGAGGATAGTATCAACTACTGATACAAGTAATAAAAAGTAACATTGTTTATGCGCCATAGACTTATAATGCTTACTAAATATTTATCAAAATGAAAATGAAGCTTATCAAAGAAAAAAAAATAAACAAATTACAAATAGAAAGCCGGTGAGAGAAGTATTCATATAGAACTGAAACACTATCAAATAAGTGGTTAAGTGAAAAATAAAAACATAATGCAGGGCTCACAGTCTAGCTGCTTAACTATAAGAGATGCTGTTCTCTCAGGCTATTAATAGAAGATTTGCAAGAAACAAAGGGAACAATATTGTATATGGACATATGTTAATGGTAAGCCTATTAAGAGTAGACATGATGATAAAAGACCAACTACCTGACGTAATACATCTTTAAAGAGTTTCGAAATCTGTTGAACTCTGAACTATTTTTCCTATTCAATGATTGATGATTCAATCTCAGAGAATCAACTTGTATGCATGATATATTTAGTTAAGCAATGATTACAGTCGATTAGTTCATATTTAAAAATTGAATTGAAAAATTGCATAAAATTCATATAAAAAATTTAAAATGAAAAAGAAAATTACATTTCAAAACTCAAAACTATATGAATATGCATCAATAAGTACAGCAGTCTCCTAATGTTAACATTTGTCAAAGAAGATCGTGTGCAAAAGTTACAGTACGCTTACTTTTAGAGGAACAGAGAAGTTTGCGGTGCGCATGATGGCTTCTGCAATAGCATGGGCATACCAAGGCTGCAAAAAGGAAAAAAATCAGAACCTAAAAGAGCAAAAGCTCTGCATCTACATGTATGTTCAAGAAATTAGAAATATAAATAATATTATTTAAAACTCGACAGCAATTCCAGGAAAAATTAATTTCATTAGATTTTAATACATATAGGGTCCGGGAAAATTGCATACCGAAGCTCAAGTCTGATATGTGCTTGATTTGATTGTGCATTTAAACAATGATCAATTCCACCACAAAAATAGGATAAAGTTGAACATCCCAAGGTATACTATCCTGCCCGCAGATTATTTAAATCAAAAGAAAATGAAAATACTTCACAATTTTCATTTTAATGAATGAAAACTTTATGTTTTCAATACGAAATGCAATTTAGTGTACTCTGCAAGCCATAGTTAGGTTTCAAATCAAATTATGGGGCACCATTATTTCTTGGTCTACTGTGTGTATCATTCAGTGCTACTTTACCTTCCTATCCAGCAATTAAAACTCTTTTAAGAACAACTAACCCAATGATCAAAACAGATTTCTTTTTTAAAAAATAGGGCAAGCAACAAACTCATAAGTGGCCCGGGCAGCAGATTACGAAAAGTACCAATGAGAAACAGCAAGATAAAATCTGTGTAAAGTTTATTAACAAAATTTGTTGGGAATTAAATACCATCCAGTCTGTTGTTAATATGTGATGTAGCATAAACCAAATGAAGAAAAATAAAACTTCTATTTCAGTCCATAGAGATGATGGTATGATTAAGAAAAATATGCAGGTATTTCTTACAGCCTTGAAACATAATCAATTGATTCCTTAAACACAATAATATTCCATTAGAATCAAATTTTTAACATTTTTTTCCTCTTAAACTAACAGCTAGTAGAATCAAATTTTGAATCATATTATTATATATGCTGAGGACTAGAAAAAAATTATGACAAGGAATGTTTACCTTAAAAATCTCCACTGGAGTAAACCACGATATGTCACTCTGCTTATAAATGTTATCCAAATATTTCATATAAGCTTTTCGGCCTGAAACATTTCATCAATCTACAATATTAGAAGTTCCAACAAACCAATGAAAAATTATAATTAATATTTAGAGGTGTGAATTATAGTCAGAGACCAATCTGGTTCAATAGGTTTCGACCTTGAAATCAATCGCGAGTTAAGTTACTACATAATCGCCAATAATTCGGGATTCCGACATCTAATTGACTAAAGATTGAATCTAAATCGATAGATTGTGACTGTAGATTCGAGTTAACAACAGTTAAACACGGGCATTGGAACTAGTAGTTAACTAATTTGATAAACAGAATTAATCAACCTAAGTAGTACATAATGTTGGTTACATGGAGTATTAATGAATGATAAAGAAAAAGGCACCTTGAAGTTGGTTGAATCGAATGGTATTGGGAAGAACACCGACGGAGCGAGATTTTTGGGAGAAGTAGCCATATAATGGATGGTAAAGTGCAGAATGAATGAAATCTCGAACCTGTTTACGAAATTGATTAGACGATTTGGAAGAAATGGAAATAGATGGAGAATGGATTGGTTGGCACTTACCAGAACGGGTTTATCTCCGATAATGTGAGAGGAGTAGAAGGCTGAAGATTTAGAAGCGAGAGAAATGAGCCTGAGATTGGTGCGAGTAAACATTGCTTAGTAGTGGGAGCAGGGAGGTGAAGGATGGTGAGTGTTTATGTTTTCTTAAACCCTTTCTCCCTATTACAAGCTTTTCACTTTGCTTCTTCTAAAAATATAAATAAATAACTAAAATTATTATTATTATTATTATTATTATTATTATTATTATTATTATTATTAATTATTAATATTATTATTATTATTATTATTATTATTATTATTATTATTATTAATAATAATAATAATAATAATAATAATAATAATAATAATAATAATAATAATAGGATTTCTCCTTACTGTAACACCCCAAATTCTACCCGAAAAATATAATAAAATCAGAGTATAAATTTCAAACAAGTTCATTTGAGGTATCACATATTCGTTATTTCAAAAACATTCTCGACTTACTTGCCTTCATATAGATACATAGCACAGGAATTTAAAATTAATCCTAAAAAATTACTTTATCAAAATAATTATTTTATCTAGTAGCGGAATTCACAAAACTTCACAATTTTCAATTTAATCATAACTTCTTCGCAAAATAGCTTTAAGCTACAATTCAACAATAAAACATCACTAAAAATTCAGCAAGTAAGAAATAATTAAAACACGCATTTATCCCCCCGAGTGCTACATATCAGAGCGACCATCTACTCGACTCACATCGTCTAAATCTTCCTCAAGGCTATCACCTGCACGTTACCAGTTTAAAAGTAACGGCAAAACAACTAAAAGGGGTGAGATATCAAACAATATAAACAAGGTGATGATAAATAGTATATATACGGTTTAAGTCATAATAATCATCACTTTGCGGTATAATCATTACCGTCTAGTTTACTTCACTATTTAAATCAAAATAACACACGTCACCATATCTCACATAAATTCATATTCAGATTTCATAATAATTCACATAAGTTCACACATCACAACACATAAACTCATAATCACACAAATGAAATGCGACTCTAACAAATGCACATGCATGTGGTACCTAGGGCTTCAGCCCCCATCGCCAATTGCCAATAAATAGAGGCATCAAAACAGGCATAAGCCTACGTTGCTGTTTGCCAATCCAGGCCGTCACTAAAACATGCAAATCATGAAACACTAATGAAATGCAACAAATCACAAAAATCACAAAACAACGTCACGAGGCTTACGCCTATATCACAAATATTACCGATCATTAGGGTAACTCAACGTCGCTTTATTTCCTGCATTTCGCAATTATCGCCAAATCATAACATTGCATCGTCACTTGCCATAGGCCTACGACTTAATATCACCACATCACAAGCCAACACCATTAATCAATATTCCACACTCAATAACAGCATATATAATTTTCCAGAAAATCACAAAATAGCGAACACCAAATAATACCAAACACGGCGATAAAATTATAACCCAACCCCACATACGGTCTATCATATCCCCATTTATAGAGCAAGAACATCGCCCTTACCTTGTATTGGAGATTACTCTATAATTATACCGATATAAGCCTTCTAGCCTTAGCTTCTAACCCTTGCATCTTTTAATCAGAATCAAAAGCTGAATTTTTTTCCAAATATGCAGCTATAGTAAGATGATGATATCTCGCAACTCAAACCTTATTTTGAAGATCCCAACGGTCAAAATTTAGATATAGGTGTTGCGAACCTACCCACAAAATTTGGCGACGATCCAACGGTTAACGAATCGGGGATCTTTGATTTAGTGAGACTGCTGCAAGAAAAATGGGAATGCGTTTCTCTCCTCTTTTCTATCTTCTCTACAACTTCCCATGACGAATTTCCCAAGACTTTTTCTCTTCTAATTAACTTAATCCTTATCTTAACCTAATTTCATTAAACCTATTGGGTCTAACATTCACACTCCACCTTTTACTACCACCATCACTTAATTAAGTCCATATAACAAATCTAGTATTTCTTCATTACTATTTCTACAACTTAATCAATTAATTAATCGACTAATTAATCATAAAACCCATGTCAACAATTCTTAACACTCCACAAATTCAACAACTAAATTCAAAACAATTTGAAAGTATATAATTAAATAATTAATTAAATATCGGGTGTTACATTTACACCCCAAGGATTTCTTAGACACCACGGGAAATCTCAATTATGCCCTCAACCTTCGTAGATGCATCTCCAAAACGTTTTTTTTTTTGAAAAATTTGTTTTGTTCCATAGATACATCTACGGAACCGTTAAAAACATAGTATAGCACAATTAATTTCAACATATTTTCAGGTCAACAAGCCTTCTGTATATGTATCTACGAAACTTGGTGAAAACAGAGTGTTCCGTAGATGCACCTACAGAACTGTCTGTTATATTTTCAATTCATGTTCATTTCAATCCAAAACTTAATTTATATTACAAAAGTAATGCATTTTAAATCTAAAATTAAAGTAATGCATTTTAAAGACAAAAGTAGGTAGACCAATAAAAATACATCGTATAAACAATGTCGGTCATAATGTCGAATACAATAACATAATAAAATGAAATTGAAATACATCATCAAAATAACTATTGTGTATATCAGACATCATCATGTGCATCACTTATGCCTCTGGCCCCATCTCCGCCTCTGCGTCCACGACGCTCTCTGTTGGCTTTACCCATAGCGTCAAGTGCCCCACCAGTCCTGATACGATGTCTACGATATAGAAATGCCTCCTCTGTCAGCCTGATCATAGTGTCCACCACACGCCTCTAGTCAGACCCCTCGGAGAATAAACCATCTGCAATGGTTGTCAGGCCCGTGTCGGCTATCTCACGACACCGAGGAAGAACATCCTGAGTGTGTTCCAAGTCAGCTTGAGTCGTCTGCAGAATCTCCTCGTAGGCTAGTCTGGGCGGATCTCTAGCTGCAATGGGAAGCATGTACGGGTGTGACACTCATAGTACCAGGTGATGTATCCTTCGGCACAACTCTAGTCGTGCTCTTCTTATGTCGCCAGAGTCTCCTCAGGAACCATGTGATGCTTCTAGTCTGCATAGACCTTATCTAACTGCTGACGGGTCATGGAAATAGGAGCGGAGACAGCAGGGTCGCAAAGTATCGTCTGTGTGTAGTCAAACTGATACATGACGCGCACCAGAAGATAGCGTACAATAATGATCGATCTAGCGGCCAACCATCCGTAGTATAGTGATATCTCATCAAACGGAACCGTCTCACGGTACTCAGCATAACAGGCATATTTGATGTCCTCGGCAGCCATGTGATCAAGTCTGCGCCTATAAGGATTTGACACCCAGTTCCCTCTGAGGGAGATGAGTGCACTGGCACGCGGCATGAGCTCTATGTATGTAGGCACCTATCCCCAACCAATAATGTCTAGGAAGTGTTCTAGTATCCAAGCCTGAAAAAAAACATGATAATTTTAATGTACTACCACAAATATATAATAAGTAGAATGGTATAAGATTGTTACCACTAAAAGGGTTTAATTGTACGCCATTGTCCTTGTCTTCCACAAGCATCCCTCTCCAAGTATGTGGTAACTGTACGCCAGTACAGTCGCTCCCCTATTGTACTCTCGGATACGTGTTGTATCCAATAAGTACGTCAGGTAGACGATGTTTGTGTACGTCGAGCTCGTGTCCATAAAGAGCTGAGTGCCTATCAAATATAGGAAGTAACATCTCAACGCTTGTCTCTGTGTATGTCCGCCTCTACATCATCATCAACTGCCTCATGTGCCGCAAGAAGCGCCTCATCGTATCTCCGCTGCAAGAAGGAAAACCTCACGTGGGCCCCGGGGTCCTCTCCGCCTCATCAAAGGCGTTAGCAGGATCAGCCCCCAACTCCACAAAGAAGCTGATAGTACCTCCTGGAACCACGGCTCGTCAGGTTGCGCGAGATCCCTAATCATTCGGTCGTGGTTGTAGAACATCTAGGGAACCCTCTCCTGAAATTTTAAAAAAATGGTGATTAATAAGCAAGGTCAGAAACTGAAGATAATAAATTAATAAGTAATTACCAAAGAAAACTTACATCTCCCTCCCATATACGCCTGGCTGCATGATTTGCATACCCAGTTAATAAGGATGCGTCTTCAGGGCCCCCCGAGTACCAGACAGGCGGCGGAGCCACTGGATGGTCCTCGTGCAGCTCTAGAGGTGGCACAATGGTAGAAGTAAAAGAATTTCCCCGATGATGTCTCCGGGGGTGGCATCTGTGAGGAACCCTCATCATCAACATCCTCTAGAGACCTCCGTGGAACGGATGGAGAAGGCCCGGCTGGAGCAGGTGTGGTGGCTGGAGAAGGCCCGACTGAAGCGGGTGTGTTGGATGGTGAAGGTCCGGCTGGAGCGAGTGTGCCGGATGTATGAGCGCCAGCTGCAATAGGTGTAGGAGGTGTAGAAATCCCAACTGCAACAGGTGTAGGAGGTGCATCAGGTGGAACATTATCTCCATCAGTGACCTGAGATATTACAAGCATCTGTTCTCGCCGCATGGACGCGTGTTGTGTAGTCCTCCCATGTATATCTCTATCTGGATCGTGGGTCATAATGTCTGCATTATGATACAAATAACCTCGAGTTAGATATCGTGTATTTATAAATAAACAGGAAAATATGGATGTGCAAGCTTATCTGAGTAAGCTTGATGCCTTGAAAGCAATTTACGCAACCCTCACTCCTTACGCATGTGGCAACCGGCTTAAAAAATTTAATAAAACAGAGCCGCCACCCTTTATTTAAAGGAAAAAAGGGAAACCTTACAAAAATGAGAGATTTTGGGTAAGTAGGTTAATTAGGCAAAGGGAAAGTGTTAGGCACCCTTTGCCTCCCTTGTACTCAAGGGGACCCATTTAGTCTTTAGGTTTTGGTTTTGACAATTGTTGACTAATAAAAATTATAATATATAAAAAAGTTAAAATTAAGGGGTCGGCCTCATACAATATTTCCGTCATCGGCCAAAAAGAATACAAATGGTAAACCCAATGGTTTTGATAGGGTCATTGTCAGATCGAGACAACAATGACCAAAGGCCAAAAACCGTGTATAGTAAAAAAGGAGACAACAATGGCTAAAGGAGTGAAAACTAAAGCATAGCAAAAAGGGCCTCAACGTATCATCATTGACCAAACGAAGTTTTTTAGCAAAGAGAGGCCTCATAGAAATCATTGGCCAAAATAAACATTTTTAGAGCATATAAAATCATGGGTTAAATAAGTTTTTGGTCCCTTTAAATATCTCAAATTTCATTTTTAGGCCCTCAAAATTTTTCCTTCAAAGAATGGTCCTCCTAATATTTTCCGTCCACACTTTTGGTCCTTCATGTCAACTTCCGTTAACAGAAGCTGACGTTTTGAAGGTCCTCCTAATATTTTCCGTCCACACTTTACTTTTGATCCTTCATGTCAACTTCCGTTAACAGAAGTTGACGTGGCACGTCACGTGGCCGTGCCAGCGTGGCAAGATGCTGACGTGTCATGCCATGTGGCTAAGGTCAACCTCATACTTAAATCCATAAAATTTCATAGCTAATCGGTAGCTAAAATCGCAACTAGTCTGTAGCAAATTTATTGCAGGAAATCTGGTTCTAGAAAAATACAATCTGATTTTTCATGTATGATTAAAGAGGCTAAAGCCTTCAGGATGGCTCTGGCGTCTCTTGTTTGAATGGGTAACATTTAATACAAGTAAACAATGAATCAAATAATATATTATAGCAAAAAATCTGAATTTGTTGAGTGGCATTTTGGCTTACAAATAAACATCAACTACTTGTAAAATGGTATAATCCTTAGAGCCATTTGTTTTGAAATTGAAAACTACCATCACCATTACTGAGCACATTAGAGCCATTTGTTTGTGAACTTACCGGCTATAGTATCAGCCAATAGTAGGATATGTCAGTGTTATAGCAAAGTATATCATAAAAAACCTACTATATCCTAATTCTTTATGAAGTGAAAATATAGTTTTTGAAAAACATATTTATTCATCTATTCCTACTTTCTATATGAATTCCTTATTCATATTCAAATAATAGATAATAGTGTTATAATATATTAGCTAGTTAATTTGTTGTGCCTTACTTTAGCTTCAAAGATAAAAGATGGTCACTCCAAGGAATGACAGCTTTAGTAACTGGTGGAACCCGAGGCACAAGGTCTGCTCTTTAATACAAATTTTATCTCTTATGGCAACATGCAATTTATCATGTTAATTTATTTAACTATTCATATTGATTAACAATGTTTGGTGAGTGAATTTTTCAAATTGTTAGGTAAACAATGCTGTAAAATTTATTCCTAAACCTATCATAGATTATAATACCGATGAAGATGTGGAAACTATAATGAGTATCAATTTTGTGTCTGGTTACCATTTGTGTTAACTTGCACATACACTTCTAAAAGAATCTGGATATGGAAGCATAGTATTCATATCCTCAATTGCATGTTTCAAAGCTTTGGATATTTGTTATGAGGTATCGAAATCTTCAAACAATGAATGTGTATGTCTCATGAAATTAGGATGGGAGTTAAGAATAGTAGTTAATTATCTTTGGTGCAATGTTATCCATAGCAAATTAACAATATTATAGACCATATACCATATGCTTTTACATACTACAACCATTGGAGATTATTTAATTGCAACCACCATAGAAGAAAGGAATATATAACAACAAAAGACATCTATTCTGCATAAAATAGCAAGTCTAAACCATATCACCTCATTCATTTACTGAGCACACATCGAAGACATTGCCCTCCATGCAAAGTCAAATTATGGGTAATGTACTCGTCAACCTTGATTTCCTGCAAAAGAACAGACATGTAAGCAGACAAAATTTTAGCTACGAATTTGTTATAGAATAGCTATAATTTTAGCTACAGATTAGCTACAAAATTTCATGGGCACAAGTATGTGGTTGACCTTGAACAAGTATTTTAGCTATAGATTATCAAGTCAAATTATGGGTAATGTACTTGTCAACCTTGATTTCCCGCAAAAGAACAGACTAACTTTCGTTAACAGAAGCTGACGTGACACGCCACATGGAAATGTCAGCATTTGTTATTGCTAAGGAGCCTTACACTAAATGGGTTCAAGAAAGGGTCGGAAAAATTCTACTTCCATTCATTGTGGATCCAGCATACAAGCCTGATTCTCCTAATCTTGTTCCTCTATCCATCGAAGAGATAGAAAGGATCAGGTCTGCCCTAGAGGAGTCCCGAAAGGAAAAAGAAAAATTAGAGCTTCACGTACATCAACTGACCAACGAAAAAAGTCAACTGCGGTGCGACCTTAAAGAGAAGAGCCAAGAGCTTCAAGCCTTTAAGGAAGAAAATGAAAGGGAAAAGGGTAAAAGGAAGCGTGCAACAGAAGGTGTCCTAAGTGCTATGTGAGATATTGGATCGAACTCTAGTATGGTCGAAGGGTAGCTTCTTGGTTCGATAGGATTGAGCATGAAGTCGAAGGTTGTTCACATGCTTGTGTCGAAGATGCTAGGGTTGTTAGCATGTTAAATTAGGTTTTAGTGTTTAAACCCTAATTTGTTAAGTTAGCTTGTTTATTAAGTTGGCTTGTGTAATGGGCCTTGTGGAAAAAGCCCATTAGTTAGTATGTTAGGTTTTATTATAAATAGCATACTAGTCTCTCATCATTGCTAAGCTGCAAATCCTAATTTAGGGTGAGAGAGGTTATTTGTTATTCTTGTAAACTTGTAATCTTGTTCTAAGAGAAAGTGAAAGAATAGCAGTTATAACCAATTCTTGTGTTCCTCTTCTTCCTTGTCCTTTATTCTTCCTTGTTTTATACTTTGTTCTTGGTATCGGTTTTCACAACAAATTGGTGCGGTGAGCGTGGAAAGATGCCTTCAACAAAGTATGAGATTGAAAAGTTCACTGGAGTGAATGATTTCGGTCTGTGGCGCTTGAAGATGAAAGCCCTACTGGTTCAGCAGGGTTGTTTGGAAGCGTTGAAGGGAGAGGCAGCCATGAATGCTGCATTAACGGTAGGGGAGAAGACAACTATGATCGAGAAAGCACACAGCGCAATTCTGTTGAGCCTTGGTGATAAGGTTCTACGACAGGTATCAAAGGAGACGACGGCATCAGGGTTATGGGCGAAACTTGAAAGTTTGTATATGACCAAATCGTTGGTAAATCGACTCTACCTGAAGCAGGCTTTGTATTCATTCAAGATGGTTGAAGACAAAGTGTTGGCTGAGCAGTTGGATATGTTCAACAAGCTGATTCTTGATCTTGAAAATATCGATGTAAAGATTGATGATGAAGATCAAGCGCTGTTACTATTGTGCGCTTTGCCTCGATCACATGCTCACTTCAAAGAAACTCTCTTGTATGGAAGGGAGTCCCTGACGTTTGAAGAAGTTCAATCAGCCTTGTACTCTAAAGACTTGAATGAACGAAAGGAGCATAAACCTTCGACTGTTGGCGAAGGTTTGGCCGTTAAAGGAAAACTCTTACGAAAGGATGGTAAGTTCGACAAGAAGAAAGGCAAAAGTCAGTCGAAGACTTACAGTGGCGAAGCATCTGGCATTCGATGCTACCATTGTAAGAAGGAGGGTCACACAAGAAAGGTGTGCCCTGAACGCTTGAAATATCATGGAGGTAAGGATAATGGCAACGCTGCCATTGTTCAAGATGATTTCGAATCATCTGATGTTCTTGTGGTTTCAAGCAGTGACTCTAAGAAGGAGTGGATTATGGATTCAGGTTGCACTTGGCACATGACTCCAAACAAAGACTTGTTCGAGGAATTATGTGATCAAGATGGTGGATCAGTATTGCTGGGAAACAACAAGGCTTGCAAGATTGCAGGTGTTGGATCTGTGAGATTCAAGCTCCATGATGAGTCAATAAGGTTGTTGACTGAAGTCAGGTATGTTCCTGATTTGAAGAGAAATCTGCTTTCTCTTGGTGAATTCGACAAGAAAGGATATGTTTTCCAAGGAGAGAAAAGTATCCTAAAAGTCATGAAGGGTTCGAAGGAAGTCTTGAGAGGCGTGAAGAAACAAGGCTTGTATACCCTTGAGGCTGAAGTTGTAAGTGGTTCGACAAATGTTGCATCCACGAAATCTTTGTCGAAAACAGAAATCTGGCACATGAGATT
Organism: Vicia villosa; assembly: GCF_029867415.1. Classification (NCBI taxonomy): domain Eukaryota; kingdom Viridiplantae; phylum Streptophyta; class Magnoliopsida; order Fabales; family Fabaceae; genus Vicia; species Vicia villosa. The sequence goes on from NC_081183.1 coordinate 141,473,071, forward strand.
GGGCCATGTCAGTGAAAGGGGTCTGGTCGAATTAGGGAAACAAAATCTGCTTGGTGGAGACAAAATCGAAAAGCTGAAGTTTTGTGAACCCTGTGTACTTGGAAAATCTTGCAGAGTGAAGTTCAACAAAGGCAAACAAAGAACACATGGATCCCTTGATTACATCCATGCTGATCTTTGGGGGCCTGCAAGGTGTCCATCACATTCAGGAGCAAGGTATTTTCTATCCATAGTAGATGATTATTCCAGAAAATTATGGGTATTCATCCAGAAGACTAAGGATGAAACTTTTGAGAATTTCAAAAGTTGGAAGACTCTGGTTGAAAATCAGACTGGCAGAAAGGTCAAGAGGTTGAGAACCGACAATGGCCTTGAATTTTGCAATGAGGCATTCGACAGTTTTTGTGCTGCCTCTGGTATTGCAAGGCATAGAACTACTGCAGGTACTCCACAGCAAAATGGTTTGGCTGAAAGGTTTAATCGAACTATTTTGGAGAGAGTCAGATGCATGTTGACTAGTGCGGGGTTAACAAAGGTGTTCTGGGCTGAGGCTGTTTCGACAGCAACATATCTGATAAACAGATGTCCTTCGACAGCGTTAGATATGAAGACACCTGAAGAAGTTTGGTCGGGACATCCACCAGATCTCGACAAACTGAGAGTATTTGGCTGCGTAGCCTATGCTCACATTAGGCAAGACAAGGTCGAACCTAGAGCTCTGAAATGCATGTTCATGGGATACCCTGAAGGAGTCAAAGCTTATAGGCTATGGTGCCTAGAGCCAGGTCACAGGAGGTGTATCACCAGTCGAGACGTAGTTTTCAATGAAGCTGAAATGGCTTTTAAGAAAACTGATGATGTTGGTCGAAGTACAGAAACATCTGACGAAGAGCTGGAACAGGTAGAGATTCCTGTTGAGGTGGAGCATGTTGATGCTGAATTGCATATCCCAGATGAAGTCGAAGAAGAAGCAGAAGATGCTGAAGTTGAGGAAACTGACGATGACTACCTATTGTCGAGAGATAGGTCGAGAAGAGTCATCAAGCCACCTCAAAGACTTGGATATGCAGATCTTATAGCTTATGCCTTAATCTCTGCAAGTGAGGTTCTAGACGAAGAACCTAGAGACTATAAGGAAGTTATGAGGAGTCGAAATAAGACTGAATGGCTGAAGGCCATGGATGATGAGATGAAATCTCTTCATGATAATCATACTTGGGAACTGATCAAGAAACCTGATGGGGCAAGGTTAGTCAGCTGTAAATGGATTTTCAAAGTTAAGGAAGGAATTGAAGGAGTGACGTCGAAAAGATACAAGGCAAGGTTAGTTGCAAGGGGTTTCACTCAGAAAGAAGGTGTCGACTTCAATGATGTGTTTTCTCCTGTTGTGAAGCATAGGTCCATTCGAATGTTGCTTGCCATGGTGGCACAGTTCGATCTTGAACTGGAACAGATGGATGTGAAGACTGCGTTCTTGTATGGTGATCTAGATGAAACGATCCTGATGAGGCAACCTGAAGGGTATGTCGAAAAGGGGAAGGAAGATTATGTGTGCAAGTTAAAGAGATCTTTGTATGGGCTGAAACAATCTCCTCGACAGTGGAATAGGAGATTCGACAAGTTCATGGCACGCATAAGTTTCATTAGAAGTCAGTTCGACCACTGCGTTTACTTCAGATTTCGACCTGGTAATTCATTTGTTATTTTGTTGCTTTATGTGGATGATATTCTCATAGCAAGCAACAGTGTTGAAGATGTGATGAGGGTGAAGGCTGAACTCAATAAGGAGTTCGATATGAAGGATCTGGGAGCTGCTTCCAGGATTCTTGGAATTGACATTCGGAGAGATAGAAAAAAGTCGAAGATATGCTTATCTCAAGAGGCATATCTACGGAAGATTCTTGAAAAGTATGGTATGTCGAATTCGAAGCCAGTTGTGACTCCAACAAACCCTCAATTCAAGCTGAGTATTGATCAGTGTCCCAGTACTGATGTCGAAAGAGCCTATATGAATAGCATCCCATATGCTAATATAGTCGGCTCTTTGATGTATGCTATGGTCTGTACTAGACCCGACATAGCTTACGCAGTCAGTCTTGTAAGCAGGTACATGGCGAATCCTGGAAAGGCTCACTGGCAAGCATTGAAGTGGATTTTAAGGTACATAAATGGATCTCTGAACAGAGTTCTAATTTATGGTGGAGCCTTGGGTGAAGATAGTAAAGCAGTAATAGAAGGATATGTCGACTCTGATTATGCAGGTTGTATGGATTCCAGAAAATCTATTTCTGGATATGTTTTCACTATGTTTGGCACTGCAATTAGTTGGAAAGCAACACTTCAGAAGGTTGTTGCTCTATCAACCACTGAAGCGGAGTATATTGCCCTAACTGAAGCTGTGAAAGAAGCATTGTGGCTTGAAGGTTTTGCGAAGGAGCTGAAACTTCAAGGTCGAGGTATCACTGTTAAATGTGATAGTCAAAGTGCAATACACCTGTCGAAGAATTCAGCCTATCATGAGCGAACTAAGCACATTGATGTGAGGCTGCATTTCGTCAGAGGAGTAATCGAGCGTGGAGAAGTCCAAGTGTTGAAGGTTTCGACTGAAGACAATGCTGCTGATATGATCACCAAGACATTGCCGAGTTGCAAGTTTTTCCACTGTATGCAGTTGATAAAGCTGCATGAAGAAAGCTAGTCTGTTCCTTGATGTTGTAGAGTTAGATCCAAGGTGGAGATTTGTGAGATATTGGATCGAACTCTAGTATGGTCGAAGGGTAGCTTCTTGGTTCGATAGGATTGAGCATGAAGTCGAAGGTTGTTCACATGCTTGTGTCGAAGATGCTAGGGTTGTTAGCATGTTAAATTAGGTTTTAGTGTTTAAACCCTAATTTGTTAAGTTAGCTTGTTTATTAAGTTGGCTTGTGTAATGGGCCTTGTGGAAAAAGCCCATTAGTTAGTATGTTAGGTTTTATTATAAATAGCATACTAGTCTCTCATCATTGCTAAGCTGCAAATCCTAATTTAGGGTGAGAGAGGTTATTTGTTATTCTTGTAAACTTGTAATCTTGTTCTAAGAGAAAGTGAAAGAATAGCAGTTATAACCAATTCTTGTGTTCCTCTTCTTCCTTGTCCTTTATTCTTCCTTGTTTTATACTTTGTTCTTGGTATCGGTTTTCACAACATGCTAAATTCAATTTAATTGCACATAACGAAATGTTAGAACAAGCAAGTGTGGAAATTGCCAAGTGGAGAAGGTATTACGAAAAAGCTTCCCGTGACAAAAAGGAGTCCGAGGAAAATCTAGAAGTTGTAGTCTTTGAATTAACTTATAGGACTAAAGATCAAGAGGTGCAAATAAGGGATCTTAAATATGACCTTCAAGAAGCCCGCAATTCTGGACAAGAAGAGCGCTCAAGGAGGTTGACCACGGAAGAAGCACTCGTACAACGCACCAATAAGCAAAATAGAGCACTTCTAGCTTTGGCCGCACTTACGCAAGTATTTATAAAGCAAAGAGAGCTATTTGAGGAAGCAAGGTATGAAAAGGATTATTGGAAAAGACAATATACAATTGTTTCTACGGCGAGTGAGCATGGTTCCTAAGATTCTTAAGGATTATGAAAAATGTCGTGAGAATTATGACAAGATAGTCTTCTTGTGTAACGACTTAATCCAAGACATTCCGAAGAGTTTGGAAAGAGCGGAATCTTCTCCCGTCGTTCTTCCCGAGGTAGTGAAGGGATTCATGGAGCTTTGTAGAGATATGGTGGACAAGTTCAAAGTGGATATCCAAAGGCGTTCTTAGCCACTTACTATTTCCTTGTTGCATTTATTTTTTGGTGTTTAATTTTCAGTTTCTACTTTTTGTAATTCAACAATGAGTTTGTAATTCTTTTTCAATTTTTTCAATTAATAAAGTGTGTTTACTTCCGCATTACTCATTGTTCCTACAATATTCACCAAAAGGATTAAAAGGATAAACATAGAATAAGCATGCATATCATTTCAAGTTAAAAGGATAAATTGTGGATAAGACATGAACATAAGCATAAACATAGCATTCATAGCATGCATATCATTTCAAGTTATTTTCAAAAACATTAAAAGGAGGAAAATTGTCTTTTTCTCCAGTCACGCCATTGGAGAAGATAACCAAGCAACCATACCTCCGTACGAAACAATGTCTCAAAAGAGGAAAGCAATGGAGCAATTAGAGCAGAATCAAGCCGCCCTTCGCGAAGAAGTGACCCAACTGAAAGGTACTGTGGAAGAGATTAAGGGAGGAATGACTCAAATGCTGAGTTTCATGAAGGATCTCAGGGATAAAAAGGAAAAGGATAAGGAAATTCAAGATCAGTCCGAGGAGGTACTGGATGATGGAAACCCGCTGATGAGTTACATTCTAAGTGGTGACCCTCACAAAACGAATTCGCGCTCTTCTAAGAGAGTCACCAGAACCCATGAGGAAGGAGAGACTTCTCAGGAAGGATTCATCCCTACTACACAGAAAGAAGGGGTATCCCACACAGTTTGCATCCCTGTCAACAATCCTCCTAAGGATGATGACTACTTGGATCTACAGTATAAAGATATGGATAACACAAATCAGGTACCTCAATATAAGAAAATTTCCCCTAACTCTGGAGAAGATTCCAAGGATAGCGGACAAATTAAGGCACTAGAGGAAAGGCTAAAGGCGGTTGAAGGTTACAATGTCTTCGATGTGGATACCTTCGAAATGAGCTTAGTCCCAAACTTGACTATCCCGCTCAAATTCAAGGTTTCTAACTTTGAGAAATACAAAGGACTCACATGCCCAAGGAATCACTTGTGCATGTATGTACGAAAAATGGCTGCCTATGCCCATGATCAAAAGCTAATGATACACTTTTTTCAAGACAGCTTAAGTGGAGCATCTGTTGACTGGTACATGCAATTGGGGAAATCCTATATCTAAAGCTGGAATGACCTTGCTAACACATTCCTAAAGCAATATAAGTACAACTTGGATATGGCACCCAACTAGATGCAACTACAAAATCTGTCACAGAAGAAGGATGAATCACTCACAGAGGCCCAACCCAACCTTCGCAAAAAAAAGGAAGGGGAGACCAATGCAGTAGTGCATCAAGAATCTAGACCTCCTATGTCATTTCCACCACAACAAAACAGGTTTCAAGGCCCTCAAAGAAGATTTGATCCCTTGCCTACATCCAAAAGTGAAATACTGAGATACTTGATAAGCGAATCATTGGTAGAAATCAAACCATTATCACCTCCTCCTCTAGGAAAGGCTACGCCCAAATTCAACGCCAATGTAAGGTGTGAATACCACGCTAATTCTCCCGGACACACATTGGAAAAATGTTGGGCCTTCAGGCACAAGGTTCAGGATCTGATAGAGTCAAGGGCAGTTGCCTTTGACAAACCCAATGTGAAGACGAATCCTATGTCCCACCATGATGGGGCAGTCAATGCAATAGAGGTCGTTACCGAGCAAGAGTTGGTTCAACAAAGAAGTTCCCCCATAGATGCACTTAAGAGGTATATACTTATAAAGGGGTTCATCTTAGAACATAACGAAGCTTTTAAAGACACTCTGCAAAGGCTCGTGGATCAAGGGCTGATGAAATTGAAGGAAAATTCTGAGGAGGAATATGTGGCTATGGTGGATAGGAACATTGATGATACCCAACCAAGGGGCAAAGAAGCCATTAATCATCCCATGTTCTAAACCACCAATGCGGATACCCACATAAGAGCATACTAGGGTCATCCCGATCAACCAGAATAGAGCTCTATATCCTTTGGACAAGATGAAAGTAGTACCCTGGGAATACAATTCCAATGCTAACGCTGCTATGTCAAATATCTTGGGACCTGGAGGCATAACCCGTAGCGGTCACATATTCAAAACTGTGGAGGTGTTGAAAGTATTTTTGGGTAAATATTTTCGGTATATATCGTATCCACAGAGATTGGTTTAATATTACTGCCGTTCTATAGTTGTTTATTTTGAGCGAGAAAATTAGTTGGGTTTGTTTGTTTGTTTTCAAATTTCATTTAACAAAATAATAATTGACTGGTAAAAAGCTTAAAGATGATTAACAATGGTGAATGAATATGTTGAGTTCTAGGGTTCATCAACCTATTCCTATACAACTTATTAATTAATCCTTATTCGAACAATCATTTGAACCATTATCTTCACTTATCCTCAAATATGATTCCATGTCTGCAAATCAAATTAGATAAACTTTTACCGGTATGAGATTCGATCTCTCCAAATATCGATATCGATAATAGTAATTAAGAACGATAATTATGAAAACCCAATCACAATTCCATCTCTGCAAATTGGGATTGAATCAATATAGTAACCTAGGGCAAAAGTTAGAATCCTTTCTTTCGATCAAAGACTCCACAATGATTTAAGATAAAAACAAGGTTTCTTATTGATAATAAATTCAAACAATTGTTCATAAGAATCAATCAACGGTATTGTATATTCATAAGTTAACTACTACCTTAAACTCAACAAGAATGGTTTAGCTCTCCATAGACATGAAGAACAAGCAAGTTTTCATGGATAGATTCATCTTCATCAAGGGAATGTCTTCAATTGTGTTGAATTCTCCGTCGGATGTTGTTTGTTGTTATGGATTAGGATTGCTCTCTTAATTTCGTTCACCAAGGATCCCTTCTTATGAGGACTAGGGCTTCTATTTATAATAATTTAACTTTGTAACGCAGCCACCGCGCCTCGGCACGCAATGGCGCGGCGCGAACTCAAGGCAGAGAGTTTGGCGCGTCTCGCCCATTTATTGCCGCGGCTCGCCCTTTAATTCTTCTTTCTTCTTTGTGATTCTTCCTCTCTAGAGCTCCACGCCTGCGTGTTTCTTAGTTTTTGCCTCTTAGCTTCAATATCTGCACAAATAACACCCAAAGTGATGCAAGTTGTTCTAAGATTAGCATCGAAACTCGAAAGTTCAATTCTAACTATAAAATCCGTAAAATTCACAAGATCTATTCATTTTTGGCTCCAAAGGTAGTTAATTTAACACATGAACTTACCATTAATTCACTCCTAACAAACTCTCCCCAACTTAGAGTTTTGTTTGTCCCTAAACAAAATTACTTACCTCAACAAAACATACAACCAATCATGCACAAGTTTTTCAAAAAGGTTTTTCAAGTGGTTCAATTCAGCAACCAAATCGGATACTCCTCGTCTCCCTGCAAACTTAGAACATATACATGAAACAAATTTTGAAAGAAAATTATCTCCAGAAGTTCAAAACACTACACAATTGCAATTGAATCAGCACTAATCACTCACATCAAAAAGTATGATGAATAATAGAGGGGTTAAACACTCATCCAAACAATTAAATCAACAAGAATCCATATCATACGTTCACCATGTTGTTTGCATCAAGTCCTGTGGAATCTGAGAATCAGAAGGTCTTTCCAGGGTTGTAATGTGGTTTAAGATTCAAAGAAAAGAAGACAAACAAGGGTTGTTCCTATTTTAGGGAAGCATCCGAGTCATAACTCCTTTCCTTTTCCTTCATACCTTCAACTTTTTCACCCCTTCTTCTTTTTCATTCGTAGCTCGATGTTTCTCTTTTTATTTTCAACAATTATTTTCTCTTTTTTTTTCGAGCTACGAATTTTTTTCGTTCTTTGCAAATTACCACCTATAGACTTACTTTTCTTTTGATTATGACTCTCCCCAACTTGGAGATCAACCTGTATTTAGATTATATGAATGCTCCCCTACTTCTATGAAGGTCAAAGAGAAAACACATCACCAAATTTTATGGTTGATGGTCCAAAACAAAACTTTTTATTGAGATCAAAACTCACCAGGTTTTTCCTTGGTGCATATGATGAAATTTACCTTGATCTCAGGCTCAAAGAATGGTTAGCAAAGGATCACACTCTCACAGAAGAAAATAATTTTTTTTTAAGATGGAATCGGCTCAGAAAAACTCTCAGATTCAAACAAATGCCTAAATCACTTTCACAGATTTCCACAAGCGATGCGACAAACGGTTTAGCATGATACAAACAAGTCAAAATAATTGATGGTCTCCTGCATATAGTAAACAATGGAAAGCTTTCCTCACAATGGTTAAGGCTAAGCCGATCCAACAGAATAGTGTACCATAAAGAACTTTTGCAAAGTATTTACTAATAACTTACGTTTCATGCACATAGTAGAAGTTTGAGTTTGAAAATTCATACCTGACTTGTTACTTATTGAAAAAGAAAGTGAAAACTGAAATTTTTGAACATTCACTCACTACCACTTTCATACATGTTGCTCCATTGTTGGTACTTTGCTTGAGATTTTCTTTGCGTTTTCAGGACTACTCACTCTAAATTGGGAACAAAATAAACAAATAATAAACATAAAATTGAAAAATGCAAAAGAGTAAATCCACCCCCAAACTTGAACTGAACATTGACCTCAATGTTTCGTAACAAGCCCGAGAGGGTTGACTCACAGAGGGTATTGCAATATCAATTGCCTCTTCCTAGCTTTCACCAGAAAGGTTCCCTTATTATTTCCTGAAATAAAAATAAACAAAACAAAATAAAACATTAGAAGCGTGGTTTGCCTCCCACGAAGCGCTTCGTTTAACGTCGCATGGCTCGACGGTTCATGGTTGAACCATCAACCATTGTCTCGTTTTCTTGGCACTTTTATTACCAATGTGAAGCCCCAAAAGTATTTCATGTTTGCTTGTTTGGTTTCTTCATCCTTAATTCTTACCACTTCAACTCGCGATCTCTCTTCCTTCATTTGTTTTGTCCTCTCCTCAAGATATATAACCTCCTTATCAGTTAATTTCTTCTTCTTTGAGAACCTCTCCTTGATGAATTTGACACATTTTGGCTTTAACTCTAAACCTTCTAAAAATGGGATGGTGATTTGCAAACGGATAAACATTTCCATTGGCCGAAAGTAATGATTCTCATTCCCTTCTTTATTAGAAACTCGTAGAGGAAGTGATAACACGAAAATGTATCACATATTTGGCTTGATTTACAATGATTATTTCCCTATTTTATCTTAATTATGTTGCTTTATGTTGGTATTATGCCGGTATTTTCTATGTTTTCAGGTTTTACGCTCATATTGAGACTATTTGTGAAAAGGAAAGAAATGGAGCTAAAATCACTACTATTTGTGCCTAAAAGATGGAAAAGGGGTGCTGAAGCAAGAAAGGGGTGCAAAGAAGGCCCAATTGTGCAAACTACAAGTCCAGCCCACGAAGAAGCCAATTGCGCGTGGCCCAAGTCATTCCAGCACGTGGAGACGCACGTCTCCAACGTCTCTACGCCACCTCACCAAAAGGAGACGCACGTCTCCAGCTGCCTCCTAGATCTTCCCCACTTGAGACGCACGTCTCAAGTCGTTCAAAGGCTCTCCCCCAAAAAGTGGAGACGCCCGTCTCCAGTCCAATGCCACGTCCCCAAGCTCCAAGCCCACTAAGAGACGCCCGTCTCCAAAAGCACGTGGACCCCGCCACTTTCTCCATTAATTTCGTGAACAATTCCAAGTCCACTCACCCCATGATTTTCTCAACTTCCCACTATCCCACTCTTTCTCACGTGATAACTCCCACTTCCATTCACTATATAAAGAGTCTTAGCATTCATTTGAAGGGATCCAAGTTTTAGGCGCGGAAGCGCTGTTCATAGTTTTAGGCATAAATTATCACTTTGTAAAAGTGGTAGTTTCTCACATTGAGGAACTACCACACCATTAGTTTTAGGCCTACAATTTATGTACTCTTGGATCACAATCTTGCCGACATTATTTCAAAGCTTCATTCAAGATTCATATTTATTTCATTCAGGTTTATTATTTACTGCCCTTATATTATTTATTTGCATGATATATTATATGCCAATTAATATGCCTATTATTATGAACCGAATCTATTTATGCATGTTTAACCATATTAATATGTTTGGCTAATTTATTTAGATGTCGGTATGTAAAGTAATTTAACCGTAGGGATCCGAAATAAATTGGCTTAATTATGTTTTATTAAATATCACTTGTTTTTGGTTTGTATTTCTAATTTAATTAGTAAGTCTTAAAACCAATAGAGCGAAAGTTTGAGGTCTTAAGACGGTCAAAGGTTAAAATCAATAGAGCGAAAGTTTGAGATCTTTAACTGGATAGTAGACATAGGACATTAGTTTTAAGGATGGCGAAAGCGTATTAAAACTAATTGGGACTTATTTATTTTCAAAAAGTGTTTTTATACCCGCGCGGGATGGCGAAAGCGTACGTTAGGGATATTAGCATGTTCCGAGTCAACAGAGCGAGAGTTTGAGATTAGGAGATTTAAGTAGATAACGACTTCATAAAACAAGCATTTTATTAACTATGTTATTTCCAAAAAGCGTTTCTAAATCTGGTGGGATGGCGAAAGCGTACATTATGAGTTAGGATCGTAGTCTTAATCAACAGAGCGAGAGTTTGAGAGGAGGACTTTTAAATGACATAGTTAGTAAAGATCTTTGATTTAATTAGAATCTGGCCAATGGAACTTCGAATCACCTAAGTTAGACGAACTACATACCGATATCTGCGCATTTATATTTTATTTAGATTTAGGATTTTAGTTTCCCCATTTATAAAAAACCCAAATATCATTAGCCTTAGCTTTACATAGTAACTTTAGATAACGGTAGGTCGATTTATAGTCCCTGTGGATTCGATATCTTTTAAAACTACACGACACGACTGTGCACTTGCAGTTATCCCGACTAATAGACACGCAAAGCCGCGATCAAGTTTTTGGCGCCGTTGCCGGGGACTATTTAAGTTGATATCGTAACTCGCTGTTACACCGTAGAGACTAAGGCAATTTTTTTTTCTTTTCATTTACTACTATGTATCACCCAAACTTTTTCTACAACTCCCAACAACAGTATTTCGAGGGATACCAAGAATCCCATAAATCAAACCTCGAAATACTGTTGGAAAATTTCAAAGCGTCACAAACTCATTCTCACCCAAATCACCTTTGCAACTCCCAATCTCAACATTTCGAGGAACCACAAGAAACCTACAATCCAAACCTCGAAACATTAATTGGGGATTACAATTCGACACTAGCTTATCCTCAACCGAATTCCCTCTATAATCACCAATCCCAACATTTTGAGGAACCACAAGAATTTTATAATTCCAACCAAACTTATCCTCAACCGAATTCCCTCTACGATCACCACGCCCAATATTTCAAGGAACCACAAGAATCCTATAATTCTAACCCCGAAGCATTAATAGAGGATTTCAATGCAACGCCAACTTATCATCAACCGAATTTCCTCTACGATCACCACGCCCAACATTTTGAGGAGTCGCAAGATTATCATAAATCCAACCTCGAAATCTTAATAGAGGAATTCATTGAAGCACAAACTCTCTCTAGGCTAGAATCTATGATGACGAAGCACTTTGAGGAAACGAAAAATGCAACGCTAGCTCCCTTTGAAGAACCTCAAGAATCCCATAATTTTAACTTCGAATCATCAATGGAGGATCCCGACGAGACGCTAACTCACTCTAGATTAGAAGCCATGATGGAGCACTTTGTAGAGACATAAACCGTCCAAAACCAAGAGTTTATCAAACAAAGTCTTCAAAATAATGAAACCCTTAGGCAACTGACCACTATGGTTGAGTCCCTCGCGACTCACAACATGGCATTAGAGACTCAAATCGCCCAACTTTAACAAAAGCCACTAGGAGACTTACTTGAGGAGTATATTGACATAACCATTAGTGAAGAACAAATTGAAATTCCCGAGGAGAGTGACAATGAGATTGAGGAGAGTGATTATGAGATTGAGGAGAGTGATAATGTGGTTGAAGAGATTTCTAGTGAGAAAAGAGTGGAGATTGAGAAAAATCCACCAACACCATCTGAAAGGGAGGTTGTAGAAGAGGTAGAGAGGGAAACACCTATTGTTATTCCTCTTCCCAATACCCCACCGATTTCTTTCCCGCAAAGTTTTGTGGAAGCTAAGGTAGACTCCAAATCCATAATGTATGTGAAGATATTGGAAAATATCCACACTAATGCACCCTTATTTGAAGTCTTGCATAAAAAGAGAAATTTAGACGACCATGAAACTAAGGATATCGTTAGTGATAAGAGGGTAAGGTTAACCTTTGAGGTGGTGGATAATATCACTAAGCCCGAACTTGAAAAGCTGATACTTAGGATAGATCCAGAACCGCCACCACGATTTCAAAAGAATGAACCACCCCACAAAAGAAAGAAAAGAAAAGGTGAGGGATATGTGAGATGGCTTGATAAGTGGCCATGGAAAACGAGGTTTGCTAAAAGTTCAACCGAGGATTCGTTCTCATGAGAACCACCTTGAGTGCTTGCACTCTTAAGCCGTCGAGCTATCGACGTTAAACAAGGCGCTGCGTGGGAGGCAACCCACGATTTTTCAGTTTAATGTTTTCCTTTTATCGTTTGAACTTGCAGATAATAAAGATATGGATCGCTTGTCACGTCTCGACCATATCTAGGCGAAAAATCTATAGACGATCATCTCAAAGATGAATGGGTCTCCACGCACATTCCTACGAGTGTTGCTGCTGGTGGTGACACAGTTGATGAGCATGATAGGAGAAGATATTTCCTCCGGACGCGGAGCAGATTTGGTTGTGATAGCCCGCCGGTAGCATCCATATAGGTTCTGTCTTTTCTTCTCCACCTTGGATCGAAACATTGAGGACAATGTTTGGTTTAAGTGTGGGGGAGAAGCTTTACCGCTTTCATTTGTTGCTTTATTGTTTTCTAGTTATGTTGTCAAGTCTTTATATATGATTTTCTGTTGTTATCGAATTTCCCAAAAATTTGAAAATTTTAACCTCCAACGAAAATTTGAATTTTGACGCATGGCATACACACTCTGAAAGTATAGAGGTTGTCCTACTTTAGGCTTTGTTAGAAAGACTTGGAGATGTTTCAACAACATCGATACCGTCCTGACACCCTAAACCCCCTCTTTATGTGATATCAATTTGGATGCCCATTATGTCGATACCTTAGGCTCAAGTTTTCAAAGTAGCTCTTAAGTAGTTTATATTAGCAGTCGGCACCATCTTAAGCACAAACTACGTAGGGAGTCGATGAATATAAGTGAATGATCCTGTTTTTTTTAAATGATTTAATTGAAGAATAACCTTCTAAGTTAGGTGACCCTCACCCGGTCATTTAGCCCAACGGTTGTTAAGCCAATAAGAATTTAATATTTAGCACCCACTGTTGGTTGGCCTAGAGGTCACTGGTACTGGGCTTGGTAGGGTGGACTACGGTTCGATCCCCCACAACCGCAGTTGGGAAAGATGGGGCTTCACCATTTCAAAAACCAGAACCCCGTGCTAAAGAAAAGAAAAGGATCATAGTCGCTAACCGATTTCCCCTACTATGTGCGTGCACGGATAACGGGCTTAATGTGATTGCGCTTGAATGAAAAGAGTGAAAGAAAAACGAGAGATATAGGTTGAGTTATAATGGCATAATTCGAATTGGTTTGTATAAGGAGGGAGTTTTTGAACATTGTGTCGTTACGGTATCCTTGGTGTTGGCATTTAGTACCTATCGATCTAACCTTAGCCTAGCAACCACGTATGACTAGGAGTCGTGTCGTGCCCTAGTTTCGAATCTTGCTTAATCATTTTCTTTTACCGTGTGGTTGATTGCTTGAGGACAAGCAATGGTTTAAGTGTGGGGGTATTTGATAACACGAAAATGTATCACATATTTGGCTTGATTTACAATGATTATTTCCCTATTTTATCTTAATTATGTTGCTTTATGTTGGTATTATGCCGGTATTTTCTATGTTTTCAGGTTTTACGCTCATATTGAGACTATTTGTGAAAAGGAAAGAAATGGAGCTAAAATCACTACTATTTGTGCCTAAAAGATGGAAAAGGGGTGCTGAAGCAAGAAAGGGGTGCAAAGAAGGCCCAATTGTGCAAACTACAAGTCCAGCCCACGAAGAAGCCAATTGCGCGTGGCCCAAGTCATTCCAGCACGTGGAGACGCACGTCTCCAACGTCTCTACGCCACCTCACCAAAAGGAGACGCACGTCTCCAGCTGCCTCCTAGATCTTCCCCACTTGAGACGCACGTCTCAAGTCGTTCAAAGGCTCTCCCCCAAAAAGTGGAGACGCCCGTCTCCAGTCCACTGCCACGTCCCCAAGCTCCAAGCCCACTAAGAGACGCCCGTCTCCAAAAGCACGTGGACCCCGCCACTTTCTCCATTAATTTCGTGAACAATTCCAAGTCCACTCACCCCATGATTTTCTCAACTTCCCACTATCCCACTCTTTCTCACGTGATAACTCCCACTTCCATTCACTATATAAAGAGTCTTAGCATTCATTTGAAGGGATCCAAGTTTTAGGCGCGGAAGCGCTGTTCATAGTTTTAGGCATAAATTATCACTTTGTAAAAGTGGTAGTTTCTCACATTGAGGAACTACCACACCATTAGTTTTAGGCCTACAATTTATGTACTCTTGGATCACAATCTTGCCGACATTATTTCAAAGCTTCATTCAAGATTCATATTTATTTCATTCAGGTTTATTATTTACTGCCCTTATATTATTTATTTGCATGATATATTATATGCCAATTAATATGCCTATTATTATGAACCGAATCTATTTATGCATGTTTAACCATATTAATATGTCTGGCTAATTTATTTAGATGTCGGTATGTAAAGTAATTTAACCGTAGGGATCCGAAATAAATTGGCTTAATTATGTTTTATTAAATATCACTTGTTTTTGGTTTGTATGTCTAATTTAATTAGTAAGTCTTAAAACCAATAGAGCGAAAGTTTGAGGTCTTAAGACGGTCAAAGGTTAAAATCAATAGAGCGAAAGTTTGAGATCTTTAACTGGATAGTAGACATAGGACATTAGTTTTAAGGATGGCGAAAGCGTATTAAAACTAATTGGGACTTATTTATTTTCAAAAAGTGTTTTTATACCCGCGCGGGATGGCGAAAGCGTACGTTAGGGATATTAGCATGTTCCGAGTCAACAGAGCGAGAGTTTGAGATTAGGAGATTTAAGTAGATAACGACTTCATAAAACAAGCATTTTATTAACTATGTTATTTCCAAAAAGCGTTTCTAAATCTGGTGGGATGGCGAAAGCGTACATTATGAGTTAGGATCGTAGTCTTAATCAACAGAGCGAGAGTTTGAGAGGAGGACTTTTAAATGACATAGTTAGTAAAGATCTTTGATTTAATTAGAATCTGGCCAATGGAACTTCGGATCACCTAAGTTAGACGAACTACATACCGATATCTGCGCATTTATATTTTATTTAGATTTAGGATTTTAGTTTCCCCATTTATAAAAAACCCAAATATCATTAGCCTTAGCTTTACATAGTAACTTTAGATAACGGTAGGTCGATTTATAGTCCCTGTGGATTCGATATCTTTTAAAACTACACGACACGACTGTGCACTTGCAGTTATCCCGACTAATAGACACGCAAAGCCGCGATCAGGAAGTAATTCCAATGAGAGTTTATGCTCCTTTGCATTACTACTCTTCTTCAACTCTAAGTTCATCAAATTCTCTTTTGAAAAAGTTTCAACTTTTGAAGTTTCTAACTCATTCCCGACTTCTTTAATTATATCCTCCTTTTTTGTTCCTTCGACTAACACATCATCTACTTTTTTAGGAGGTCTTGGATAAGGTAGCTTCATTGAGGGCTCATACTCAACTTCTATATTTTTCTTGATGTTTATATGCTCTATATTATCCTTTTCAACAACATCTTCCTTGTCATCAACTTCCTCCTCCACTCTCTTCTTTCCAACATCCTCACCAATCACTTTTACACTCCTTATAGAAGTAGTATTGCAAGTTTCTACATAAGTCGTAGGGTTTTGAAAAGTTGGGATTTGACTTACGTTTTGCTCGGTTAAGAATTGGGTAAGTTGAGCATCTCGCGTTTCCCGGTTTTGTTGAATGGTTAAAGATAATTGCATGAATTGATTCATGGTTTCCTCTAACTCAGTGGGTCCTCTTTGATAACCTTGATTATAATGTGAAAGCCCTTGTTTATTTTTCATTGACATTTGTATGAACTGATTCATGGTCTCTTCCAACTTAGATTGTCCTCCTTGTTGTTGTGGCGACGGTTGAGTGTAAGGTTGAAAGGCTTGTTGTTGATACTCATGGTTAGCCATATGATACTCCATCGCATCTTCCGGTGTGCCCCATCCGCTATCATAAAACTCATTAACTTGATGTGTGAACTGTGACACACTTTGAAGGAGGTACTCCATTTGTTGGAATAGGATCTCGTTATGAGCATGAATCCCGGCATTTATGTTTGGGTCAAACATTCCGACAAACAAAAATCTACAAAACTAGCAAACAAGTGAAATAACAAAAAAAAATAAATAATAATAATAATAAAAAAAATCAAATTTAAAAGACTATTGCAATAACAAAATCTAAAATAAAGTAACTAACTAAAATTCTAAAATAAAGGAACTAAACTAAAAATCTAAAATAAAGGAATTAAACTAAAATTCTAAAATAAAGGAACTAAACTAAAAATCTAAAATTAAGTAACTAAACCAAAAAATCTAAAATTAAGTAAATAAAAAAAATCTAAAATTAAGTAAATAAACAAAAAAATCTAAAATTAAGTAAATAAACAAAAAAATCTAAAATTAACTAAATAACTCAAAATAATACGACTATTGCAATGCGTGCAATATTGACACCAATCCCCGGCAACGGCGCCAATTTGTTGAAAGTATTTTTGGGTAAATATTTTCGGTATATATCGTATCCACAGAGATTGGTTTAATATTACTGCCGTTCTATAGTTGTTTATTTTGAGCGAGAAAATTAGTTGGGTTTGTTTGTTTGTTTTCAAATTTCATTTAACAAAATAATAATTGACTGGTAAAAAGCTTAAAGATGATTAACAATGGTAAATGAATATGTTGAGTTCTAGGGTTCATCAACCTATTCCTATACAACTTATTAATTAATCCTTATTCGAACAATCATTTGAACCATTATCTTCACTTATCCTCAAATATGATTCCATGTCTGCAAATCAAATTAGATAAACTTTTACCGGTATGAGATTCGATCTCTCCAAATATCGATATCGATAATAGTAATTAAGAACGATAATTATGAAAACCCAATCACAATTCCATCTCTGCAAATTGGGATTGAATCAATATAGTAACCTAGGGCAAAAGTTAGAATCCTTTCTTTCGATCAAAGACTCCACAATGATTTAAGATAAAAACAAGGTTTCTTATTGATAATAAATTCAAACAATTGTTCATAAGAATCATTCAACGGTATTGTATATTCATAAGTTAACTACTACCTTAAACTCAACAAGAATGGTTTAGCTCTCCATAGACATGAAGAACAAGCAAGTTTTCATGGATAGATTCATCTTCATCAAGGGAATGTCTTCATTTGATGTTGAATTCTCCGTCGGATGTTGTTTGCTGTTCTGGATTAGGATTGCTCTCTTAATTTCGTTCACCAAGGATCCCTTCTTATGAGGCCTAGGGCTTCTATTTATAATAATTTAACTTTGTAACGCAGCCACCACGCCTCGGCACGCAATGGCGCGGCGCGAACTCAAGGCAGAGAGTTTGGCGCGTCTCGCCCATTTATTGCCGCGGCTCGCCCTTTAATTCTTCTTTCTTCTTTGTGAATCTTCCTCTCTAGAGCTCTACGCCTGCGTGTTACTTAGTCTTTGCCTCTTAGCTTCAATATCTGCACAAATAACACCCAAAGTGATGCAAGTTGTTCTAAGATTAGCATCGAAACTCGAAAGTTCAATTCTAACTATAAAATCCGTAAAATTCACAAGATCTATTCATTTTTAGCTCCAAAGGTAGTTAATTTAACACATGAAATTACCATTAATTCACTCCTAACAGCAGGCACAACCAAAGCCTAATGAAAACTTGACACAAACTAGTGATCAAACTGCTGCGGGATCAAGCGTCGAGACTACCCCTAAGGATAAGGAAGCCACTGATAAGGAGGCCGAGGAGTTTCTGGCTTTAATCAAGAAGAGTGACTATAGGGTGGTGGATCAATTACAACATACACCATCCAAAATATCACTCCTATCACTATTAGTGCACTCCGAGAAGCATCGTGACGCCTTGATGAAGATTCTGAATGCCGCTCACGTAACTAAAGACATCACCATAAATCAATTCGATGGAATGGTGGCTAATCTCACTGATGGGGCATGTCTGGGGTTCAGTGATCATGAGTTACCTCCACAAGGAAAGGCGCACAACAAAGCTTTGCACATCTCTATACAATGTGAGAAAGCTCATTTGTCCAGGGTTCTGATTGACACAGGTTCATCACTAAACGTAATGCCAAAATCCACCCCCGACAAGATAGCCTTGGAAGGTCTTGTCAGACCAAGCCGTCTAGTGGTCAAAGCCTTCGATGGGTCATAGAGTACGGTGTTTGGAGAAGTGGATTTATGAGTCGTAGTTGGTCCTCATACCTTCTGCATCAACTTCCAAGTAATGGAGATAGAACCGGCTTACACATGCTTGTTAGGGCATCCTTGGATTCACAAAGTTGGGGCAGTCACATTCACTCTCCATCAGAAGATAAAATTTGTGGATGGAAATTCCATAATAACCATCAATGGAGAGGAGGATATATTTGTTAGCAACTTGGATTCGTACAAATACATTGAGGTTGGAGAAGGGGCATTAGAAACTGCATTCCAAGCATTAGATATTGCAACTGCGGTCACACTACCTATGGAGAAAGTACAAAGGACGGTAACATCTTGGAGGGACCTACAGGACCTGAATATAGAAGGCTGGGGCAAATTGCCAGAAATCCTGGAGAAGAAGGATTGCTTAGGGTTAGGATATCAACCGTCAAAGATCACAAGCGCTGTGAAGGAGGAACAACGATTCCCCCCAATTATGCAGACTTTCGTGACAGGCGGGTACGAACACGTAGCTATGATATCCAACATGGACTCTAAGGAGGGAACATCCAACTTCATCTGAAGGGTCAGATCAGGAGAGCAACTCCAAAATTGGACAAGCCTGGAGATACCGGAGATAGTTTTCATTTCAAAGTAATTTTCTTTTGTGTTCTTTTTTCAATAAAAAACAATAACGCTCATGCCTCGCCCGAAGCATAAAGTTGGTTTGTAAGGGCCCCATTTACTTTCAATTTTAAGGTTTATTAATAGAATTGTGGTTTGCATTTTGGTATTGAAAACATTGTCTCTTTTTGCATTTATTTCTTTTCAAAAATGACAAATAAACTTTTTCACAAAAGCACATCCATAGCTGCATACTAAAAACAAAACATAAAACATATGCAGATCACTTTCTAACACTACCGATAATAATATTAATGAAACTCAATATAAACTCGAGGCTCTCGCTAATCAATCCAAAGAAGGGTATGAGGAAGACGATGAACTTCCGGAAGAATTGTCAAGGTTAATGGACAAGGAATCCAAAAGCATGCTCCCTCCTCAGGAGGCCATTGATATCATAAACTTGGGTACAAACAAAGAACCTAGGGAAATCAAAATTGGGGCAACACTGAACGAGGACGTAAAAGCAACACTAATCAAGCTTCTCCACGAGTATGCAGAAATATTTGCTTGGTCATACCGTGGCATGCCAGGGTTAGATATGGACATCATCGTACATAGATTACCGCTCAAAGAAGGGTGTGCGCCTGTCAAGAAAAAGCATAGAAGAGTTCGTCCTGACATGGATAACAAAATCCGAGAAGAGGTGCTCAAATAGTTCTACGCAGGGTTTCTTGCCGTGGTTGACTATCCACCGTGGATTGCCAACATAGTACTAATTCCTAAGAAAGACGGGAAAGTACGCATGTGTGAGGATTATAGGGATTTGAACAAAGCAAGTCCAAAAGACAACTTTCCACTACCTCACATAGATGTGTTGATGGACAATACAACTCAAGCTTCACTTTTCTCCTTCATGGATGGGTTCTCTAGGTATAATCAAATCAAAATGGCTCCCAAAGACATGGAGAAAACAACCTTCATGACATCCTGAGGCACATTCTGTAACACCCTTCTAAAACCCGCGGCAATTTAAATAAATAATCAGAGTAAAAACATACGCACAAGGGTGCCACAATTATTTAAAACAGAAAATCCAACTAAGGTCAAAGTCATGCTTTATTAGGAAACGGTTCACCAAAACATAATCATGTTTATCACAGCGGAATAAGAAATATCATCAAATACAACCAAAAGGAACTATAATCCAATACCAAATAAAATAGAGTAAATCTCATAAAACTCTATAACTATCGTTCCCCAGTGTTACAAGACCAGAGCATGACCGACACAACCCAACATAAACGGATAAACTCTACAAGTCATCCTCACCAAGCACTAATGCCGCTACTCATCACTCTGAAAATGACAACATGTAAGGGTGAGTCTCATTCTCAATTAGTAAATATTATGCAATTCATAAATAACAAGCATCATAATATACCGTTCACCCAATTATACATATTCAGATTCACACAATAATAGATTACGAAGCATAACACAAAATTTCAAACGATCATGTTATGATAAAGTGCACATGACACAACCGACACTATGCATGTGGTACCAATAAACCGTGGAATCAATCCACCTAACCGATCTACGCCTCATCGAGATACGGCCCACCGACACAATTTCCACACAATGGGAAATATGTCCACCAACGATCCAAACATCACCGGGATCCAACATCAAGTGCATATGAATGAATGAAACACACATAACATACTTAAAAACATCACCGAATCACGATGAACAATTCATCTCAACACCACATCACCGAATAAGTATGTACATGTTTTCAACATCATTCAAGTAAATCATGCATTCATCACAATCATAATAATAAGTACAACCAATTCATCATCACGTCAAATACATTGTCACACCTATCACATATGCACACAATGTTCAATTCTCATCAAGTAATTAAATCGAGTTTTAAAGAATAGAGTCGGCCACCGCCCATATTCATCATTCCTCATATAAAACATTTAATTACTTGCACAACGCCCAAAACGGCACTAAGAAACGACTAACGGATCAAAAGATACGTTATTTTAAAGTTTTATAAAAATTCACACACAACAAAGTTTGCTCAGCGAAGCCTGACAGAAGCGAACCCTTTAGACCTCCGCTCAGCGGACCTCTAGCGACGTCCAACAAAAGCAAACTACGTTGGGACCTCCGCTCAGCAGACCCTCCTCCGCTCAGCGGACCTGCGATTTCAGCAAACCCCAAGTCTGCGACAGATCTTGCGATTTCACACCCTTTTCATCCAAAAACAATTCCAGACATCACATACAGGCATATAATCATCATACATTCAATTATACACCATAAAACATCATTTAAACGCATTATTAACCAAATAGTTCACACAATTATCATCAATTCAATCCAATTAGAACACCCTAACCTAACAATCCCAATATCTAATTGAATCAAACCATACATCAATCTACCTATTACCTAAGATCACATAAGAGATACTAAAAGGAAGAGTCCCCCCTTACCTCGATGAATCTCTTGAATACTCTCCTTCCGGTTCCACGTTCTTGCCTCTTTCTCTTCTCTTGCTCTTTTCACGTGTTCTTCCTTTCTCCCCAATTGGTTCCTTTTTCTTATTTTATGAAAAATAAAATAAATAAATTAACCACAACTTAGTAAAAGGCCTAACTAATTAGCACCCCTCTTTTACTAATACCACACCATAAGCCCAATAGCTCTTACTCCATCATTTTCCAATTAAATCCGATTAAAATACTAAAATTCCAATTATTCAATTTAAATCCAAATTAAATTAATAAACTGAAATTATGGGGTGTTACAACTCTCCCCCACTAAAAGAGTTTTCGTCCTCGAAAACATACCTTATACGAAAAGTTTCGGGTAAGATTCCTTCATCTGGCTTTCTAACTCCCAAGTAACATTTCCACCGGCTGGTCCTCCCCAAACCACTTTCACCGTTGTTATATCTTTACCTCGCAACTGCTTCACTTTACGATCCTCAATCCTCATAGGTAATGTCTCTACAGTCAGATTATCTCGCACCTGTATATCATCTACCTGAATCTCATGAGACGGATCCGCAATGTATTTCCTCAACTGAGATACATGGAACACATCATGCAAATTAGCGAGTGCAGGCGGTAAAGCAATCTGATAAGCAACCTTTCCAATCTTCTTAGTAATCTGAAATGGACCAATGAAATGCAGAGTTAACTTCTTCGACTTCAAGGCTCTCCCAATGCCACTCATCGGAGTAACTGGCATGGACACATGATCCCCCTCCTTAAATTCAATATCCTTCCTTCTCTTGTCATGGTAACTTTTCTGACGACTCTGAGAAGCTCTCGTCTTCTCCCGAATCATCTTGATCTTTTCTGTAGTTTGTTGCACAATCTCCGGTCCAACCACCGCATTCTCTCCAGATTCGTACCAACACAATGGCGTTCTACATCTCCTACCATATAATGCTTCAAATGGAGCCATACCAATACTCGAATGATAACTATTGTTGTAGGTAAACTCAATCAAAGGTAAATAACTATCCCAAGCACCACCTTTTTCCAATACACATGCTCGCAGCAAATCCTCTAACGATTGAATCGTTTTCTCCGTCTGACCATCTCTCTGCGGATGATAAGCAGAACCCAACCACAACTTAGTACCCAAGGCTTCTTGCAATCCTGTCCAGAACTTAGAAGTAAACCTCGGATCTCTATCGGACACAATACTAGCCGGAACACCATGCAAACTCACTATCTTCTCAATATACAACTGAGCCAACTTCTCCATCGGATAATCCATTCTTATTGGAATAAAGTGAGCCGATTTCGTCAACTTGTCTACAATAACCCAGATAGAATCACAATTCTTGCTCGTTCTATGTAAACCAGATACAAGGTCCATAGAAATTCCATCCCACTTCCAATCCGGGACAAACAACGGTTCCATTAATCTAGACGGCTTCTGATGCTCAATTTTCGACTTCTGGCAAATTAAGCAAGCATAAACAAACTCAACAATTTCCTTCTTCATTCCAGGCCACCAAAACAACTTCTTCAAATCATGATACATCTTGGTAGCACTAGGATGAATGCTCAATCCACTTTGGTGTCCTTCTTCCAGAATACTCTTTCTGATCTCAGCAACATCGGGTACTGTCATACCCCAAAATTTGCCCACACTTTTCAAAAATTCGAAATTATTTTCAAAAATTGAATTTTTATAAAATATTGGGTTCATTTACACTGACATCCTGAATTTTATAAATATTCTGTTTAAAGTCTATTTTAAAATATAATGATTTACTCTTAAATTATTTATATTTTAATAAATAGCAAAATGATGGCCGATGCTTCATATACTTTCAATTAGCTATTATTTTAAATAAATAATTTAGCACAATTGGTAAGGTTTGCAAGTATAAGATTCCGAGTTCAAATCCCACACTTGACATTTTCCCTTTTTATTAGTTTCTAACTTTAACTTTATTCATTTTTTTTATTCATTTTTGAAATTTTGTTATTTTAACTTTTTCAAATTCTTATGCATAAAATAACTCAAAAAAATTATAAAAAATATATATGGTAGTTTTTTATTCAAATTCAAGTTACGTTAAAGTTTTGATTTGATTTTCCTATTTTTAGAAAAAAAATGAAAACAAATATTTTAATGTTTAATTTAGTTATTTAATTACTGATTTTGTCTTAACTAATTTCTATTTTAATCTAACCTAAAATTTTAATACAAACCTACGGGGAACAGTAACCTTATCGTCTCTCTCACCTAACAGTCTGCCACCGAGAAAAACCTATTCACCTAGCCATTCTCCCTTCCATAATTTTTCCAGAAAACATTATCACCATAAACCTATCATCTTTCTAACAAATCACCATCATCACATTTTATTTCCAATAACCTTCACAATTAATTTCAACACCAAGTTCACTATTTCAAACAAGTCACAAAATAATAACCTGCAACTTCAATCTAACATCACCATCAAGTCTATGCCAAACACACACCAGAAAAACTTTAAATCAGATTAACGAAAACATTCTTTTTTTTTTTTATGACAGGTTCGCAAACAGGTTCAACACGAAGCAACCTCCTTCAATGCCGACGCCTTGCCGACAACCACCGTGCAGCCATCAGCTCCGACGCACGCACAACTCCCTCCGATCCGTAGATCCGATCCACGCCACCAACACAACACAACAGCACCACCGCTTAGTTCTGCAGATTTGGTCGCGCACATCCGCGTACTCGCGTCCTCTTCCTCTTGTTTGGTCAGCACTGTTTATTCTCTTTCTCTGATTATACTTTTTTTTCTGTGTACTGTGTATTTTCTATCTGGTAGTGAATTTATGTGGTTGTTATACTGTTGTTTGAAATACTAAAATCCATCCACTTGTTCTCACGTCATACTATAGCATATATATGTTATTCTAAAAAATAGAGAAATAAAATATGTCACTTGATGAAATGAGGGTAATGTTACAGCAAGTGGATATGAAAAGAGAGGTATACATGTTATAGAAATTCACTAAACCTGACTTGATTCATTTTATTATTATAAAGATTGTATGGTAAATATTGTGTGTTTAAAATTATTTAAAAGATTTGTTAATTTATGGTTTTAATAAATATATGTTATGGTGTGAATATACTGTTACGTTGTGTTTTAAAAGCATCCCTTAAACTCATTTATTTATTTCTCCTTTTTTTATTTATTTTAATTTAACTATTGAATTCCTTGTACTTTGTTTAAATAAATATTTAGTTTTAGAAAAAGTCAAACAATAAAAATTAAGATAAACAAAAAAAATCGAATGTTCAAAAACACAAAAAAAATATATATTTTAAAATTAAACTTTTAGATTTTCTTTTTCATATTAAAATACTCAAAAATATGTTAGAATTAGATTTTATTTTTATACGACAAAACACAAAATATTTTGATTTATTAAAGGTTCATTTTCTTTTTATTTGATTTAGCCTTTACTTATATTTTTTAGTTAGTTAATTTTTTATCGATAATTGTTTACAACTTTGCTATTTTCTCATATGTCATACTAACGTTTTCTTATTTTTTGTGAGGTACTACCCTTTGAGCCTTATGACTATGACAGACATTTACAAGCTCTCTCTTTGATTTCTGTATATCTCCGCTTTAATTTTCATTTGGTTTGTAATAAGTTTATCCCCGTTGGTTCTTATTGTAACTTCCCCTCCCCGAAGCCATGTAATAGTTAGGACTCTACTTTTCTGCTCTTTATTTTCCTGCAATATTTATCTGCGTGTGATAGTAAAGTAGGGCGTGGAAAGATATAAAAATCAATCGTAGATCACTAACTAAAATTAAATATTCGAATCCAACACGCATGCTTGGTGCACACACTCACCCTTAGGGTACGCCTCTCTCGGTTGCCTTCGATTAAAAGGTCGTGTCCCTCGAATGTAGAGGTACCTATTAGCAAAAGTCCCTCGATTAAAATCATCGCAAAGATCATAAGTCCCTCGATGACCCACGATGTTGCCTACGATAATATGATCTAGTCCCTCGAACGGTTGCCTACGAAACGATGATTGTCCCTCCGAATATTGCTAAAGGTACCTCTACTTGTTGCCTTCAAACGACCTCGATGACCCTTCGATGACCCGCACGTACAATATAACTAGGATTTCCTACTTCTATATAGTATGGATAATCCTGGGAATCGTAAAAAGTATAGAAAAGGACCAACTAGTTAGGGTAGTGCTCTTAACCTACCTAGCTCAATAAAAGAACATCTTTTCACTACTATTTCAAAAAAAAACTAAGGCTACGCATTTACGCTAAAGTCCTTATGCTCCTTTCAAAACAAACAAACATGAGCTAAGCAAATTAAGAGCCCGTAGATAACTACGGATGAAAAGGGTGCTTACACCTTCCCTTTTCATAACTTACCCCCCGAGCCCGTAGATAACTACGGATGAAAAGGGTGCTTACACCTTCCCTTTTCATAACTTACCCCCCGAGCCCGTTTTCTTTCAAAAAGGTCTTTTTTCTGTACTTTTTACCTTTCCTAACATTGGACAAAATAAAAGTCGGTGGCGACTCATGCTCACCGCAACATTGTTGCATATAAAAAATAAAAGTCAGTTCACCGAGTTACAGGTACACACACTCGGTCTCCAAATCTCATAACGCCATTTTCATCAATTCGGAATTCACCTCCTTGACCTTGGTTAATCAATGTCAACTTATCTACCAAGCCAACGTCAGATTTCTGTCCGTTTCTAATCTCCTCAAGGATACTATTAGTCAACTTCAACATTCCCAACTTAACACTATTGGAAGTACTTTCACATACTAAACTCAAATCTTGAAATTGCTCAATTAAATCCAATTCTCGCACCATTAACATAGACATATGCAATGACTTCCTACTTAATGCATCAGCAACAACATTTGCTTTACCAGGATGGTAATTCAAACCGAAATCATAATCTTTCAAAAATTCTAACCATCTTCTCTGCCTCATATTAAGTTCCTTCTGATCGAAGATATACTTCAGACTCTTATGATCGCTGAATACCTCAAATCGAGAACCATAAAGATAATGTCTCCACAGCTTCAATACAAACACCACAGCCGCCAATTCCAAATCATGAGTCGGATAATTCCTTTCATGAATTTTCAACTGTCTTGAAGCGTAGGCAACTACCTGCTTATCTTGCATTAACACACCACCTAAACCCATCAGTGAAGCATCACAGTACACATTGAAAGACCTCGTTGGATTAGGCAAAATTAAGATCGGAGCACTTGTCAATCTCTCCTTCAATTCTTGAAAACCTTTCTCACATTCTGAATCCCATACAAATACCTGTCCTTTTCTTGTTAACTTAGTCATTGGTAACGCCAACTTCGAAAATCCTTCAATGAACTTTCTATAGTAACCTGCCAGACCAAGAAAACTACGAATCTCTGAAGCATTCTTCGGCGTCTCCCACTGAGATACCGCTTCCACCTTTGTTGGATCCACCGTAATACCATTCTTCGAAATTACATGGCCAAGAAAACTTACTTCCTTCAACCAGAATTCACATTTAGACAATTTCGCATACAACTTCTTCTCCTTCAATAGCTCCAATACCACTCTCAAATGCTCTGCATGTTCTTCATCACTCTTCGAGTAAATTAGAATGTCATCAATGAACACTACCACGAACTAGTCAAGATACGGGTGAAATATCCTGTTCATATACTCCATGAAAACACCAGGTGCATTAGTAACACCAAATGGCATAACAGAATATTCATAGAGTCCATACCTCGTTCGGAATGCCGTCTTCTGAATATCTTCCGCCTTCACACGAATTTGGTGATATCCAGACCTCAGATCAATCTTGCTAAACACACAAGCCCCAACCAACTGATCCATTAAATCATCAATCCTTGGCAAAGGGTATTGGTTCTTAATTGTCACCTTGTTCAGTTGTCTATAATCAACACATAGCCTCATTGAACCTTCTTTCTTCTTAACCAACAGTACCGGTGCACCCCACGGTGACACACTAGGACGAATAAACTTCTTTTCCAACAATTCCTCTAATTGTTTCTTCAATTCAGTCAATTCCGATGCCGACA
This sequence comes from Vicia villosa, assembly GCF_029867415.1. Lineage (NCBI taxonomy): Eukaryota > Viridiplantae > Streptophyta > Magnoliopsida > Fabales > Fabaceae > Vicia > Vicia villosa. The sequence goes on from NC_081183.1 coordinate 141,500,894, forward strand.
TGCGATACGGTGCCATCGACACAGGACTAGTTCCAGGAATCAATTCTATAGCGAACTCTACTTCTCTTTCAGGTGGCAACTCACTAACATCTTCTGGAAATACTTCCGGATACTCATTCACTACTCGCAGTTCACCAGTATCATCGCCCCCTTTCACTTCCATTGAAGAGCACAACATAAATACCACCGCTCCATCATTGACAGCCAAATTCATCTGTTTGGCTAACATAGTCAAATCTTCAACACTGTCCTCTTCAGGAAAGATGACCGTCTTCGTAAAACAATTGATATGAACTCGATTAAATTGCAACCAGTTCATCCCCAAAATGACGTCAAGTCCTTCAAGAGGAAGGCACACTAAGTCCATTCCAAACTTTCTACCAAATATGTCAATAGGACAGTTCAAACAAGCAGAAGAAGTAGTTACTGAACCCGACGCAGGAGTGTCAATAACCATACTTCCATGAATAACAAATATTTCTAATCCCAATCGTTTAGCACAATCCAATGAAATGAACGAATGAGTCGCTCCAATATCAATAATGGAAACTAAAGGTGTGTCATGGATACAACACGTACCTTTAATCAGACGATCTTCTGGAGTAGTCTCTGACCCAGACAAAGCAAAGACTTTTCCACCAGCCTGATCCTTCTTCGGTTTAGTGCAATGTGGACTGATGCGACCCTCTTCGTCGCAATTGTAGCAAGTCACGATCTTCATCCTACAATCAGAAGCAATATGAACCGTCTTACCACACTTGAAGCATTTCTTCTCTCCACTCTTGCACTCATTCCTCCTATGCCGAGTTTCACCACAGTTATATCACCTAACGGGAGCACCAGAATCTCCCCCACTAGGCCTCTTCCAATCCCCAACTCTAGGATTTCCTCTACCGTATGGCTTACCTCTATCCATATGCTTCTTACCTTTCTTGTCAACTAACTCGCGAGAGTGAGATGACTTCAGCTTAAGGTTATCCTCTTTGAAGATCCTACTACAGTCCACCAAATCGACAAATCGCCGAATCCTCTGATACCGGATTGCTTGCTTGATCTCATCGCGAAGGACATTCTCAAACTTGATGCACTTTGAGAATTCACTAGCTTCGTCATTGTTGTAGCGAACGTAGTACTTCGCCAACTCAACAAATTTCGAAGCATACTCTGGTACCGTCATATTACCCTGAGTCAGCTCCAAAAATTCAATCTCCTTCCTGCCTCAAACATCTTCAGGAAAATATCTCCTCAGAAACTCTCTCTTAAACACAGCCCAGGAAATAGCCACACCATCAGCATCCAGTTCAGCTCTAGTAGCCATCTACCAGTCATCAGCCTCTTCGGACAACATATGAGTACCATACCTCACTTTTAGGTTCTTAGCACAATCGATGACTCTGAAAATCCTCTCGATCTCCTTAAGCCACTTCTGAGCACCTTCAGGATCATGCGTACCCTTGAACAACGGAAGATTGTTCCTCTGAAAACTGTTCAGCTGCCTGTCAGCACCAATCACAGCTCCATTGGCATTCCCTCCCAGCACACCAGCAATCATGCCCAGAGTCTCATCAATTGCATCATCGTTTCTTCCACCTCTTCCGGCCATTGTTATGCTAAATATGAAACAGTATTCATTAGAACAAGAAGTATCGATAGTGTCAACCGTACACTAATCACATACGAGGGATTAACTGACACTAAGACTCTAACTCAAACGACCGACTATGCTCTGATACCACTATTGTAACACCCTTCTAAACCCCGCAGCAATTTAAATAAATAATCAGAGTAAAAACATACGCACAAGGGTGCCACAATTATTTAAAACAGAAAATCCAACTAAAGTCAAAGTCATGCTTCATTAGGAAACGTTTCACCAAGACATAATCATGTTTATCACAGCGGAATAAGAAACATCGTCAAATACGACCAAATGGAGATACAATTCATCATCATATAAAACAGAGTAATCTCGTAAAACTCTAAAACTATCGTTCCCCAGTGTTACAGATCAGAGCATGACCGACACGACCCAATATAAACAGATAAACTCTACGAGTCATCCTCACCAAGCACTAATGCCGCTACTCCTCAATCTGAAAATGACAACATGTAAGGGTGAGTCTCATTCTCAATTAGTAAATATTATGCAATTCATAAGTAACAAGCATCATAATATACCGTTCACCCAATTATACATATTCAGATTCACACAATAATAGATTATGAAGCATAACACAGAATTTCATATGATCATGTTATGATAAAGTGCACATGACACAACCGACACTATGCATGTGGTACCAATAAACCGTGGAATCAATCCACCTAACCGATCTACGCCTCATCGAGATACGGCCCACCGACACAATTTCCACACAATGGGAAATATGTCCACCAACGATCCAAACATCACCGGGATCCAACATCAAGTGCATATAAATGAATGAAATACACATAACATACTTAAAAACATCACCGAATCACGATGAACAATTCATCTCAACACCACATCACCGAATAAGTAAGTACATGTTTTCAACATCATTCAAGTAAATCATGCATTCATCACAATCATAATAATAAGTACAACCAATTCATCATCACGTCAAATACATTGTCACACCTATCACATATGCACACAATGTTCAATTCTCATCAAGTAATTAAATCGAGTTTTAAAGAATAAAGTTGGCCACCGCCCATATTCATCATTCCTCATATAAAACATTTAATTACTTGCACAACACCCAAAACGGCACTAAGAAACGACTAACGGATCAAAAGATACGTTATTTTAAAGTTTTAGAAAAATTCACACACAGCAAAGTTCGCTTAGCGAAGCCTGACAGAAGCGAATCCTTCAGACCTCCGCTCAGCGGACCTCTAGCGACGTCCAACAGAAGCACACTACGTTGGGACCTCCGCTCAGCGAACCCCCTCCCCTCTGCGGACCTGCGATTTCAGCAAACCCCAAGTCTGCGACAGACCTTGCGATTTCACACCCTTTTCACCCAAAAACGATTCCAGACATCACATACAGGCATATAATCATCATACATTCAATTATACACCATAAAACATCATTTAAAAGCATTATTAACCAAATAGTTCACACAATTATCATCAAGTCAATCCAATTAGAACACCCTAACCTAACAATCCCAATATCTAATTGAATCAAACCATACATCAATCTACCTATTACCTAAGATCACATAAGAGATACTAAAAGGAAGAGTCCCCCCTTACCTCGATGAATCTCTTGAATACTCTCCTTCCGGTTCCACGTTCTTGCCTCTTTCTCTTCTCTTGCTCTTTTCACGTGTTCTTCCTTTCTCCCCAATTGGTTCCTTTTTCTTATTTTATGAAAAATAAAATAAATAAATTAACCACAACTTAGTAAAAGGCCTAACTAATTAGCACCCCTCTTTTACTAATACCACACCATAAGCCCAATAGCTCTTACTCCATCATTTTCCAATTAAATCCGATTAAAATACTAAAATTCCAATTATTCAATTTAAATCCAAATTAAATTAATAAACTGAAATTATGGGGTGTTACAACTCTCCCCCACTAAAAGAGTTTTCGTCCTCGAAAACATACCTTAGACGAAAAGTTCCGGGTAAGATTCCTTCATCTGGCTTTCTAACTCCCAAGTAACATTTCCACCGGCTGGTCCTCCCCAAACCACTTTCACCGTTGCTATATATTTACCTCGCAACTGCTTCACTTTACGATCAATCCTCATAGGTAATGTCTCTACAGTCAGATTATCTCGCACCTGTATATCATCTACCTGAATCTCATGAGACGGATCCGCAATGTATTTCCTCAACTGAGATACATGGAACACATCATGCAAATTAGCGAGTGCAGGCGGTAAAGCAATTTGATAAGCAACCTTTCCAATCTTCTTAGTAATCTGAAATGGACCAATGAAATGCGGAGTTAACTTCTTCGGCTTCAAGGCTCTCCCAATGCCACTCATCGGAGTAACTCGCATGAACACATGATCCCCCTCCTTAAATTCAATATCCTTCCTTCTCTTGTCATGGTAACTTTTATGACGACTCTGAGAAGCTCTCGTCTTCTCCCGAATCATCTTGATCTTTTCTGTAGTTTGTTGCACAATCTCCGGTCCAACTACCGCATTCTCTCCAGATTCGTACCAACACAATGGCGTTCTACATCTCCTACCATATAATGCTTCAAATGGAGCCATACCAATACTCGAATGATAACTATTGTTGTAGGTAAACTCAATCAAAGGTAAATAACTATCCCAAGCACCACCTTTTTCCAATACACATGCTCGCAGCAAATCCTCTAACGATTGAATCGTTCTCTCCGTCTGACCATCTCTCTGCGGATATGTTGTTTCAAGGATGGGAAAACTATTTTGAACGTCTTATTGGACCAGTTTACCCTCTTTTGGTTAAGGAATTTTGGACTCATGCCACTGTTACTCCAACTTCTATCATCTCCTTCGTGTTAGGTCAAGAAGTGGTTGTGTCTGAGAATCTGATAAGAAAGTTATATAATCTTGAAGGTATAGGTGGAGTAACCAGTGCTCTCCCTGGTAGAACTAATTGGGTTACGGTTAACCCAGAATTGTTCACTTCTGGTAAGAATTCTCCTCACACCACAGATCTGAAGCCTTCTTACAGAGTGTGGGCTAAGATCATTCTGGGATCTCTATATCACAGAAAATCAACAAAATCTATAACCTACATCAGTCAAGATCAGCAATTCATTATGTAATGCATTGGAAAAGGTATGAGAGTCAATCTACCTCATATTCTATTTCAACATCTAAAGACAAATGTTGAAGAATCAAGGGAAGCAGAACGTCTGAAAAATCCCAAGATCAAGAAGAAGACCATTCCTTTGGGAAGATTGATACCAGACATTTTGACTAAGAGTGGTTTGATTGAGACTCTGAGAGCAGCTGGCTCTACTCAATATCTGACTGCAGTTTGTGGAAGTATTTTGAATGCTCAGACTTTGAGGAGAATGCATCTGATTGAGAAAGTGACTGCAGCTCCTAAAGCATTTTCTGATATTCTGACAAGAAGAAATCTTGTTGCTGATTTCCCTCTGTCGTTCAGAGAAGAACTATCAGAATCTGTTCAAATGTAACTGGAATTTTGTGTTAAAGAAAAAGGATAAGAAGAAGAAACAGAAGAAGCTGAAGAGAAAAGTTACTAAAGAAGGTCCTGCTGCAAAGAAAGTCAAGAAGCAGAAGAAACCTTTAGGTATTGTTACATCTGACTTTGTACCTGTTATTAATTCTGAACAAGTATCAACAGAGTCCATCAAAGTACCTAGAACTTCTGAACAGCTTCAGAAGCTCATAGAAGATATTGATAATGTAGACACCTCTAGTTTACATTCTTCCTCTGACCTTCCCTCTCAGAAAAGATCTCCATCTTCTGACCTTCCATCCTCTTCCACCACCACTAAAAGAAACCGTCCATTTCATTATGAACCAACTCTGGACCCCCAACCTCTATCTGTTGTCTTTCCGCAAATTCCATCTGAAAATATCTTTTCAACCACCTCCATTCCTTCTGCAATCTCACCATTAAATGAACCTTCATCTTCATCTACAACAGATTCATCATCCTCTTTACTCTCTTCAACCACCTCTGATTTGTTCTCTAGAGAACCTGAACCTTATTTTGTTCTTAACCCAGACTCTCCTATCACCCGTATCAGAATCAATCCTCCTAAACCCTCTGTTGATAGTTGTTTTGAATTATTAAAGTATAAGGTACGGACAGGGTTAGATGCTCTGAAAGTTGCTCATGATTCCAAGTTGGATCATGTAGCTGCTGGCAAGCTCTGGAGAACCATTGGAAGAGAAATTCAGGCTGACTTTCTGGATCTTCAGAAAAATTGTTTGGCTGCTGCTCCTGGTCCTTCTGGATTCTTTTTGGAGTATGATGATGGTAAGTACAATCATCCTATAACAAACTGGAAGCCTCTGGAAGAGAAGCAGTTTGATGATGAGTTAGAAGAAGAAAATCCTCTGGCAATTGTTGTATGGAAGCCACATCTATACAAGGTTCTGACTGGAGATTTTCAGTTGCTGTTCAACTGGTTCAGGGAGAATCCTCTGAAAAAGGGTCCGAATATGGTATATCCAGAAGTTGAGTACCCTCCAGAACCTGAGACTCCTACTCCTCCAGAGAATCTAGCTGAGATACTTCAAGGCCTAGAGCATCCTGCTGAAGAGATTCCTGTTCAGGAAAATCAAGAAGATGTTCAAATGGTTGATGCTAATGCAGTTCATCCTATTCTGGAAAATAGTTTTGATGCTTCTTTTGCTGGTTCTTCTATTTTTGTTCTGCTGAACACTATGAAGGAACTCCAACAGAATCAAGCTTCCTTGGCTAGTCGCATGGACAAGCAAGATGATACTAATGAAGAATTCAGAACTTGGATGAAGACTCAAGAGGAAACATCCAAGAAGCAAGCTGAAGACACTTATGAGATTAAGAACCTTCTGGCAACTTTAGCCTCTAAGCTTAACCAGTCGTAGTCTGTCTTGTGTCTTAGTTGGTTTTCCTTATTTTTGCATCTATTTGCTTGCATCTACTTTTGTATTCTCTTCTTCTGATGATTAATCAATGAATAGTCAATGAAATATCTTTTTATTTCTTCACTCTGTGTATCTTTCATCTGAATCTTTTATGCTTTTTGATGTTATGACAAAAAGGGGGAGAAATGTGATAATTGAATTGAGTTATTATATCAGTTGCTGGGCTTAAGTCTCAACATTCCTAACATTATTTGCAAGTTTTTGTCTCTAACAATTTTTGCATGAATGTGATATTCTGGACAAAGCATAGGAAAAGCATTTCTAAAGAAAAGCAAGCTTAGTGCTCTGAAGCTTCAAGATCAGAAGCAAGCATTACATTGTTTTAACCTAAAAACCTATGATACTAGAAGTCTCAAAGAGAAGACTGAAGATATAGAGCTCTGATAAAAAGTTATCTCAAAGAGAAATTCAAAGCTCTGAAGTTGTCCAATGGAAGCTCTGAAGAGAAGTTCTGAATGTTCTAAATTTCTAAGTTCAACGTGAAAGTCTCAACTGAAATGGAAAAATACTCAGGGAAGTCTTTTATTTATAAACTCTTCTAGTATTAATTTCAGGGGGAGGTTGTTAATCTCAGGGGGAGACATATTCACACACTCTGATTATATGCTTATGCTATATCTTTGTAATTATCTTTGTTCATATGATATTCTAGATACAAATTCATATCAATTATATATGTTTTTGTCATCATCAAAAAGGGGGAGATTGTTAGAACAATAAATGTTCTGATAAATATTCTTAGTTTTGATGATAACATTAAGTATGAATTTTTTATAAGACAATGTGGTACTCTATTCCTTTAAGTTTTCGATTTCAGTAAATATATAAAGAGTATGCACAAATCAGCGTTCAGAAGCACTGACCTAGAAGATTCTGGATGGCTTTCATCAGAACATGCTCTGGCAAGACATCAGAAGATGGTCCTACAGAATTAGAACATGAACTGGAAAGCATCAAAAGAATGGTAGTCAGAAAAACAAGCTCTGAAGCTTTGATGGTATCACGCTTAATGCACTTCAAGTCAGAAGACAGAAGATGCTCTGCACCAAAGCTGATGACTCTGATATTCAAACGTTGTTAATCTACAAATCTGAGTCCAGAAGAAAGTACAAGATGAAAGGCTGTAACATCAATTCTCTGACTGACAAAAGGAACGTTAGAAGATACAAAAGGCAAAGTCAGTAAAAGCAGCGAAAGCATGGCTCGAGGTAGTTGATAAAAGTGTGAAACATTAAATGCAGCGTTGTAATATTCACGCAAAGCATTAAATGCATCCAAACGGTCATTTCCTCTCAATCGCCTATATGTAGAAGTTCTGATCAAAAGAAAACTACAACACTTGCACAAAACTTACAGAAACGTTGTCAATTTCAAAATCTAAAGAACTTCATCTTCAACCTCACAAACTTTGTAATATCTTAGTGAGTGTTAAGTATTACTCCCTCCGTTCCTTTTTAAGTGTCGTTTTAGCAAAAAGCTCTTCAACCAAGATAGTGGATTATTAGAGTTACTTTTCCTAACATACCCTTATTTATTTTTCTCTTTCCAAATAAATTTAATTATAAACTCTCTTTTTCCAATAACTAATTGAAAAATTTGAGGTGGAGTTAATGAAAAAATAAGGGTATAAATGACAAATTATAACATTAAATTATAAAACGACACTTAAATAGGAACAAAAAAATTCTTCTAAAACGACACTTAAAAAGGAACGGAGGGAGTAAAACTTAAGAGAAATATCACAATTGTGATTACAGCTTTATTAGAAGCAATCTAAACTCTTGTAAACTTTATTTTACATTGATTGTAAAAGGATTCCTAGAGTGATCAAGTTGTGATCTATAGACTCTAAAAGACTTAGAGGGTATCTAAGTGGAAAACCATTGTAATCAGTTGGATTAGTGGATTAAATCCTCATTTGAATGGAGTAGTTTCATTAACAACGAACCATGATAAAAATCATTGTGCTGATTATCTTTATCTTCCAATTTTTTGAGTTACACTTATCTTTCTACGGAGTCGTACAATTGTGTTTTCTTGGATGGGATATCTTTCTACGGAGTTGTACGGTTATCCAAAGGAGGAACATAGAAGGCATTCTCACTCTTGTCAAAAGAAGATGCGAGGAGCTTGTTTTCCTGGTGATTATAAGGAATTCGAGGGCGAATTCTATTTAAGGGAGGGAGAATTTAACATCCCTATTTCCCTAAGCATGAGAATAAAGTGTAAGGGACGTTATGGCAATTATGCAAATACTAGTAGAGATATTAAGAAGTTGGTTAAAATTGGACTAGATGACACCTTGATAAATATGACATGGTTGAAGGGTAATGTGGTCATTACACTCCTTAAATAGGAACTTAAAGACTTGTTTTGCGTAAATGACTCATTCTTGCCTGAGCAAAATCAGAATTTTGGAGGAAGATAGAGAGGAAACGTGAAAGGAAGGGAAACGAAGAAGAGGCATCAAATTCATTCTCCATGGATGCATGTATGAGGAGTTGGGTGATTTTGGAAGAAGAACCATGATCAAGTGCATTATCATCTCCTTCATCTCTCAAGTCAGAATTAGTCTTCATCATCATCTTCTTCTAAGATTGGAATTCAGAATCTTCTCTCAATGTGAGTTCCATAGTTAGAACTTGGGTAGGAATTGGGGTTTTGTGATCAATTGCATGTTTGGGAACAAGGGTTAGAATGAGCAATTGTTGTTGCATGCTTGATTAATGATGGAGTATGTGTTCTTGAAGTGATAATACATGTATTAAATTGATTTTATATGCTAGGGTTCGGATTGGAATGGATTAGAGTGTGTTAGAACTGATCTTATGCAGTGAAAATGTCATTTTTGGCTCTGGTTCAGTGAGAAATCGATTTCACTATGAAAAATTGACTTTCTGTGCTTCTGGTTCAGTGAGAAATCGATTGCACACCAGTGAAACTCGATTGCATCTGGTAGAAAATCATCCCTTTTCTGTTTCTACCATAACTAGAGTTCCGTAGCTCGGAATTTGGCTCCGTCGGAGACATTGGAAAGCTAATGGAAAGAGATACGAGATGCTTGAGATTCTAAAGAATTATCATACTATTAAGTACTAATAAAATCCATTTGAAAGTTTTTGTACCTTGGTTAGTAAAGATAAGGCTTGGATAATTGATTTGTTAATCATTCTAAAGGCCTTTGTGCCCGAGTGTTCCCTCAAACAAGTTGTAGGAATCATGGAATGAGAGGTGATGGAAAATAAAAGCTATCCACGTACAACAAATATGTTGAGGTCTTATATCTTGTGAAGCTAACCATGTGAAAAGGCGAGGAGGTCTTACTACATGGTGTAACTCGTGTATGTCGGTTAACAAAATGTGGATCTGGTAAGGTGAACCTTATGATACCTAGATCAAGAGATATGAACGGATGCTAGGCTACCATTCTATTTCCTTTCAAGCGGCTACTTTCGAAATCCTATAATCTGATGGTGTAGTAAGTATGAGACGAGGGGTTAGGGAACATACATCAGGGTAGTAACTGCGAGTAGGCATGTTACATATATGTTGGCTATTTCTTGTGAAGTAATTCCGAGGATGCCCCTGTGCCACATATATTGCAGGCATTTCTCGAATGTGTAATCTCAAGAATGGGTTGTGCTCCGTAGTTCAGGAGCTATTCTTTGGGGATGAACTCCCGGAGATGTGGGCCACACCTTCTTCTTTTTGTCATCACCTTGAGGGTGAATTTCTATGTGAGATTCGGGTCATGGGATATTGGAGGAGTTGAATCGTGCGATGCAATTCAATGTCGATTCCATGGTTCTCTATAGTCATATGAGTTACTTACCATGTAGATTGAAAAGGTATGATTTGGGGTCTTGTTTCGAGAGCAGATAGGCAGGTAAACCAAGAAGACCAGGCCATGAGGCTACCTCCCGATAGAAGGATGGCTGGTAAACCCGGAAGACCTTTTCTAGAGGAAACATGTACCTTATATCTGAATATGTGATATGTTCTCAGAGTATCTAATCGGGTGGTCAGTGGACACTCAACCGTGGTGCTACGAGTTGACAAGCTTTCAGGTACTGGATAATGAGGAAACCTTAGGATCTGAGATGGATCTGTAGTTTATGTATGTACCCTGTAGAGTCGAGAGGACCCATAAGATAGGGGAACTCAATGAGATTTAGTAATCTCATCCCATTCATCTTATTATTTTTCAGGTACCGTGCAAGATCGAGTTTTGCTAGATGCTTGGATCGAGAGTTGTTAATCAGATGTCGTGAAGACCGTACCTGATTTTTTCTTCCGCTGTGTATTATTATCATTGTGTAGATATATTCATTGTATCCATCTTCAAGATTATTTTTAAATGTATACATCTTATGTAATTATTCCTAACTTTTGTATGTACTCAATACCAGTTATTAGTATTCTTCTAATATGATTCTAGACACATATTGGTAAGGTATTACAATATCAAACGATTTAGTTTAATTTTTTTTAAAGTTAAAAAATTATAAATATTATCAAAAAATTTAACTTTATTTATGAAACACTTATTTTCAACTTCATAATTCATTTTCTTTTAATACCATTTTTTATTGCGATATTATAACTTATTGATTGGTGATAATAATAATTATTAAGATATTAATGAAAAATTATTGTAAATATAACATACTTACTATAGGTTTAGTTGTGATGCAGGTTTAGCTGGAAGAACTGCCTCATAACCCTTCATATTATTGTAACCCTAATCTCCTTCTCCTTTCTTCATGAATGAGTTTGGCCAGTCTTCAGAATTTCTATTTGTTACACATTTTGCACTTCAAATCATATTTTATGAATCAAAATTTATCAATGATGCAGGTTGTAACAACCCGTTTTTATTTATTTATTTATTTATTTATTTATTTTTTGGTACTTATATTATCATATTATTTATACTAATTGGTGTGTTAATTAATTAATAAATCGATAAGTGATATAATTATTAATTTAATTAATTAAACTCGAGTGCAATTGTGTTTAATTGAGTTAATTAAGTTATTAGAGAGTTAGCATTAATTGGGCCTATTTGTTAGAGTTATAAGCAATTAGGAGGTGTTATTAATTTTAAAGCCCAATATAATAAATAAAGATAGTAAGAGAGGAAATGGGGAGTAGGAGCATCATTTTCATTTTCTGGTTTAAAGAATAGAAGTGGAGGAGAGGAACAAGAAGAGGAACTAGGGTTTTGGAGGAGAAATCAAGAGGTAAGGGGGAGAATCCCTAATCATTGTGGGCTAGTATAATGGGGAATTTGGTATATTAATATACTTGTCTTTGTTCATAGCTGAAGCATATAGAAATATATTCTTCAATCTGTCCGTATAAATTCTGTTGGAAATAATTGGTAGTTGAAAATGATGTTCACACATTGCTGTTCCGTGTTATTATGATTCTGGAAAATGAAAACTGTTTGTGGTGTTAACTTGGAATGTGTCCCTGTTTCCATTTTATGAATCATTGTAGCATATGAAATTAGTTTATCCTTTTCAATCAATTAATATAGAAAACATGTGTGTATTACTTGATAAACATATTATATATATAGATTTTCGGTACATACCCTGTTCCCTTTTATGTTCCTTAATCATTCATTGGCTGCTGTTGGTTGGCTACTAGGTGGATAAACGAGGACCACATCACCATATTATAATTATTTAATAAAAAAAATGCTGCTGTTTAATTGCTATTGGCCAAGTGGAACCGTGAAATCACCAATGCAATTATTTCATTCACTCGTCACTGTAGCTATTCATTGGCCCAATGAAAACATGAGTCACTAACATACTTTATTTGATAGAATACGCTACTGGCTAGCTATTAGACTGAAATGAAAAGTAAAACACATGGAATGATATGATAAGTATATACATACCTAGGCTAATTGGTAAATGAAGATGTGAAAACACTATATTATACTTTATTGATAGAATGACTACTTCTACTAGCTATATATATGCTTTTTTGTAAATAAAAAAAACGTGAAGGCCAATATATATTTAGTGATAAGAAGTATTACTGTTACTAGCCATTTTATTCAATTAAGGATGTGAATACCATCACCCTCATTGATGGAAAAATGTGATGAACATATATGCTAATTAGTAAATAGATATGTTTCTATGTTTATTCTAAGGTTGAAACTTCTATGAGTAGTTAGAGGGCATAATTCAAATGGCTTCTTAGTTTAATATGAAAGTGAGTAAATCATATAACATTGACAAATTGTGAGTTAGCATGTGATAATATTAACTACTAGTGTTAATTGAAATAGTGGATTGGAATTGTGTGTTGACTATTATATATGAATAATGCTTATGTGATGAGAATGTGGTGTACAATATTGTGGATAATTCATAGAGTGGATTATTGTGATATGCTAAATATTAAGATGGTAGAGATGATCTTAATTGCATATGTTTGTTAACATTGTACATACATTCATATCATGGTGTGCCTTGAAACAAAGGTGGTTTGCTTTGAAACAAAAGCGAGGCTTAGATTCTAGAGTGAATCGAAAGCGGTAAACTATATGTTTACATTTTGGTGGGCTTTGGTCTTGTCCGGATCGGAAGCGTGGCTTGGATTCTAGATATTGAATCGGAAAGCGGTGAAACTTTGGGTTCGCAATTCGGTACCACATGCATAGCGTCACATATCTTGCATTGGGTCACATTAAAATTATGCGATAATTGAATATGTGGAGTTGATGGAGTTGTGATATGTGTATGAGTTTGATAATTGAAACGAGTGAGGTTTGAATACATATTTGATTAAATGTGTGAATACGTGATAATTATGGTTGTATACGTAATTGGGAATATAATAGTAGAATTGAAATGTTATACTAATTAAGCTTGTTGTATACTTGATAACATGTGAAATATGGGTTGATTACTATTATCTACAAGATCATGCATAGTATGATTAATTACTTGAAGTGTTGATTTAACCATTGTATTCCGTTATACTTTCTTCATAATGGTTCGTATTCTCACCCTTCTGTTTTAATGTTGCCTCGTTTGGCGACATGCAGGTTCTGGAGTTTAGTGGCCGCGTGTGACCTAGCCGGAGGTTCTTCCTTGGTTATTAGAGACTAGGTAGTGAGTCGATGCTATGGTCATGTAACACTGGGTAAATTAGATGTATTGAACTCATGTTATATTTGCTCATGTATTATGCTATGACTTGTGAACTTTTATTGGTTACTTGTCGTCTTGAGAGGCTTATAAGCCAAACATTCTGATTTTAACTTATGTTGAATTGAGACCATTAGTTGATGTATGATCATGGTATGGGATATGAATCATTATGAGTCACATGAGTATCATATTTTCCGCTGTGAATGCATATCCAGGTTAAATTGTGATTTTGTGTTAAGTGTTATTAAAATGACCAGGTGTGTTATGTTGTATAGATGAATGCTGTCAGTTTTTTTTATCAAAGGTTTTTAGTTTTCTAAACACGTCGATGTGACGCCCTTTTGAATTATATGCATGCTATTCTCTGATTATATGTTAAATATTTTGGGGTAGTAAAAAGGGGTGTTACATTAGTGGTATCAGAGCATGGTCGACCAGTTGGTCAGTAGTCGTTAATGTGTTCTTATCTTGTTGTATATGATTTGTGTATTTGACACAATCGATACTGTTTGTCTGGTTGTTTGGTTGTCTAGGATGATGGTTGCAGGCAGGAATGATGATGCTATTGCTGAGGCATTGGCGATGTTGGCTGGTGCTATTGGTCAGATTCCTCAGGCGAATGTTGGTAACCGGAACGGGGATGATGATGAATACCGTGCTTTAGGGAGATTCCAGAGGAACAATCCTCCTGTCTTTGAGGGTGAACATGAACTTGATAAAGCTCAATCTTGGCTGAAGGCGATTGAGAAGATCTTCAGAGTTATGAACTGTACTGATGCTCAGAAAGTGCAGTTTGGTACCCATATGCTGGAAAAGGAAGCTGAAGATTGGTGGAACAACACTCTTCAGAGGTTTGAAGAAGATGGCATTGAGGTTACTTGGGATCTTTTCCGTGATGTCTTCTTGGAGAACTATTTTCCAGAATATTGTCGTGGGAAGAAAGAGGTGGAGTTCCTTGAGTTGAAGCAAGGAAATGGTACTGTTATTGTTTATGCCGCAAAATTTCAGGAGCTTATCAAGTATTTCCCCCACTATAATACTGCTAATGCTGAGAGATATAAATGTTTGAAGTTTGTGAATGGCTTGAGACATGACATCAAGAAGGCTATTGGTTATCAACAGATTACCTGTTTTACTGAACTGGTTAACAAGAGTCGGATTTATGATGAGGATAATAGAGAGAGTGCTTCTTTCTACAAGAGTTTGAAAGGAAAGAATCAGGATCATGGGAAACCGTATGATGACAAGAGGAAACAAGCTGGTTTTGGCAAGAAGCCAAGTTGGGGAGGATCTTCTACTCCACTTAAGTGTTTCAAATGTGGTGTTGAGGGTCATAAAGCTGCTGAGTGCAAGAAAGAGGTTACTACTTGTTTCAAGTGTGGCAAGTATGGTCACATAGCTACTAATTGTAGAGGTGGTTCGAATGTGACTTGTTTCAACTGTGGAGAGAAAGGCCACGTTAGTACAAAATGTGACAAACCAAAGAAGGAGCAAGCAAAAGGAAAAGTGTTCGCATTTTCTGGTGCGGAAGCCACTACTGATGAGAGGCTAATTCAAGGTACGTGCTTCATTAATGGTACACCTTTGATTGCTATTATTGATACCGGTGCAACACATTCTTTCATTTCTTTGGATTGTGATAGGAGATTGAATCTTGTATTATCTGATATGCGTAGAAGTATGGTTATTGACACACCTGCTATGGGTTCTGTTTCTACTTCTTATGTATGTCTTAATTATCCATTAAGTATCTTTGGTAGAGATTTCGGGATTGATTTAGTTTGTCTTCCTTTAGAACAACTCGATGTGATTTTGGGCATGAATTGGTTGGAATTTAATCGTGTGCATATTAACTGTTTTGATAAGACGATCATCTTTCCTGAGAATCGTATTAAAGAAGATTTATTCTTGTTCGCTAAGCAAGTCGACGAATCAGTTCAAGGTGGAGTTGAATTGTTTATGTTGTTAGCAACCTTAGATGTGCGCGAGAAGAGAACCATTGAGGATTTGCCTATAGTTTGTGAATTTACGGAGGTATTTCCTGATGATATAATTGATTTACCACCGGAACAAGAAGTTGAGTTTTCGATTGATTTAGTTCCTGGAACTAGTCCTGTATCGATGGCTCCATATAGGATGTCTGCTTCTGAGTTGAAAGAATTGAAGAGTCAATTAGAAGATTTGCTTGAGAAGAGATTTATTCGTCCTAGTGTATCGCTGTGGGGTGCACCTGTTCTATTGGTCAAGAAGAAAGAAGGTTCGATGAGATTATGTATTGATTATAGACAATTGAACAAAGTGACGATTAAGAACCGATATCCACTTCCGAGGATCGATGACTTGATGGATCAATTGGTTGGAGCATGTGTGTTTAGCAAGATTGATTTGAGGTCTGGGTATCATCAGATTCATTTTAGAACTGAAGATATTCATAAAACTGCTTTTCGGACGAGGTATGGTCATTACGAATATTCTGTGATGCCGTTTGGTGTGACTAATGTGTTAGAACAAAATTTGTTCTGATCAATATTCTTAGTTTTAATGATAACAATGTATATAAATTTTGTAAGAGATAATGTGGTACTCTAATACTACGCAATTTCCATTTCAGGAATTACATAAAGAATATGCACAAAATCACCGCAAGAAGCACTGACTCAGAAGGTTCAACATGCAACATCAGAACATGGTCTGGCAAGACATCAGAAGCTGGTCAAGCAGAATCAGAACATGGGTCTATGAAAGCATCAGAAGAACTTGAGATTAGAAGCAGAAGCACTGAAGTTCTCATGGTATCACGCTTAGAAGCACTTCAAGGTCAGAAGACAAGAAGATGCTCTGCACCAAGCTGTTTGACTCTGATGATATTCAAACGTTGTTTACACAAACATCAGATCAGAAGCAAGTACAAGATGGCAGGCTACGCTGACTGACAAAAGGAACGTTAGAAGCTATTAAAGGCAACGTCAGTAGACACAGCGAAAGCAAGGCTCGAGGTAGTTGACAAAAGAGTGAAGCATTAAATGCAATGCTGTACGGTTTACGCAAAGCATTAAATGCTCCCAACGATCATCTTCTCAAACTCCTATATATATGAAGTTCTGATGAGAAGCTGAAGAACACACTTGCACAATTATACAGAAACGCTGTCAAATTCAAAAAGCTCTCAAACTTCATCATCAAACTCACTACATTGCTGTTGTAATATCTTAGTGAGATTAAGCTTAAACTTAAAAGAAAATCACAATTGTGATAATAGCTTTCTAAGAAGCATTGTAACTCTTAAAAGAATTTGTTTACATTAAGTTGTAAGAACTAGAGTGATCAGGTTGTTGATCAGTATACTCTAGAAAGTCTTAGAGGGTATCTAAGCAGATTGTTCCTAGAGTGATCAGGTTGTGATCAATATACTCTAGAAGACTTAGAAGTTGTCTAAGTGGAAAACCATTGTAATCTCGTGTGATTAGTGGATTAAATCCTCAGGTGAGGTAAATCACTCCAAGGGGGTGGACTGGAGTAGTTTAGTTAACAACGAACCAGGATAAAAATCATTGTGCAAATTGTTTTTATCTTACAAGTTTTAAACCCACACTTATTCAACCCCCCCTTTCTAAGTGTTTTTATATCCTTCAATTGGCATTAGAGCGCCGGTTCTAAGGTGCAAGCACTTAACCGTGTTTAGAAAAGATTCAGGAAGAGAAAAACGCTTCAGTAAAAGATGGCTGGTGAAGATCCAACAAATACATCTACATCTGGCTCAGCTGAGCAATACAATGGAAATGGTAACAATGGTATACTAGACCGCCGGTATTTGATGGTGAAAACTTTGAATACTGGAAAGATAAACTGGAAAGTTACTTTCTGGGTCTAGATGGTGATCTATGGGATCTTCTGATGGATGGTTACAAACATCCTGTGAATGCCAGAGGCGTAAAGCTGTCAAGGCAAGAAATGAATGATGATCAAAAGAAGCTTTTCAGGAATCATCATAAATGTAGAACTGTTTTGCTGAATGCTATCTCTCATGCTGAGTATGAGAAGATATCTAACAGGGAAACGGCCTATGACATATATGAGTCCTTGAAAATGACTCATGAAGGAAACGCTCAAGTCAAGGAGACCAAAGCTCTAGCGTTAATCCAGAAGTATGAAGCCTTCAAGATGGAGGATGATGAAGACATTGAAAAGATGTTTTCAAGATTTCAAACTCTTACTGCTGGATTGAGAGTTCTTGACAAAGGATACACCAAGGCTGATCATGTGAAGAAGATCATCAGAAGCTTACCCAGAAGATGGGGTCCTATGGTGACTGCATTCAAGATTGCAAAGAATCTGAATGAAGTTTCCTTGGAAGAGCTAATCAGTGCCTTAAGAAGCCATGAGATAAAGCTGGATGCAAATGAACCTCAGAAGAAAGGTAAGTCCATTGCATTAAAATCTAATTATAAAAAATGCACTAACGCTTTTCAGGCTGAAGAAGAAGATTCTGGAGAATCAGAATCAGAAGAAGAAGATGAACTGTCCATGATCTCCAGAAGGGTTAACCAACTCTGGAAGAGCAAGCAAAGGAAGTTCAAGAACTTCAGAAGTTCAAAGAAGCCTGAAAGAGGAGAATCTTCTGGTGGCAGAAGATCTGACAAGAAGAAGGTCATCTGCTATGAATGCAATGAGCCTGGACACTTCAAGAATGAATGTCCAAAACTTCAGAAGGAGAATCCCAAGAAGAAGCTTCATAAGAAGAAGGGTCTTATGGCAACATGGGATGATTCTGAATCAGAATCAGAATCAGACTCTGAAGGCGAGCAAGCAAACTTTGCACTGATGGCCACAGTGGATGATGGATCAGAATCTACATCAGAATCAGATTCTGAAGAGGTATTTTCTGAACTATCTAGAGAAGAATTAGTTTCCAGTTTAACTGAACTTCTGGAACTCAAGGCTCATCTTAGTATCAAATACAAAAAGCTGAAAAAGCTATTTGAATCTGAAACTAAGAAGCTGGAAGTGGAAAATTCAGAACTGAAGGAAAAAGTTTTAAAATTATCCAAAGACATTGGATCTCCTTCTGAATCAGAAAAATCCATTCCTAGCCTCAACCATATTCTGAAAGAATATGACTCGAGCTTCAGAAAGTTTCTATCTAGAAGTATTGGCAGAAGTCACCTTGCTTCTATGATATTTGGAGTTTCTGAAAACAAAAGGATTGGCGTTGGCTATGAGGGTGATATCCCACATAAATTTGAACCTGTTGATGAGTTGAAAATCACATACAAGCCATTGTATGAGCAGTTCAAACATGGCCACTTACATGATATTAGGCTTACCTCACATGCACAAAGTTTTCATACTACACACACCAAGAAGCATGTGACACAACCTAAAAAATATCATGCTGTCAAACCTAAAGAATATCATGCTGTCCCTCCTGTTAATTATTATGCTAAACCCAAGTTCAATCAGAACTTGAGGAAAAATAACAAGAAAGGACCCAAGAAATTATGGGTACCTAAGGAGAAGATAATTTTTGTTGCAGATATCCTTGGCAGCAAAGAAGACAAAGCACAAAATGTCATGGTACCTGGACTCTAGGTGCTCGCGACACATGACGGGAAGAAGGTCTATGTTCCAAGACCTGGTGCTAAAGTCTGGTGGAGAAGTCAAGTTTGGAGGAGATCAGAAGGGCAAAATTATTGGCTCTGGAACCATAAGTATTGGTAACTCTCCTTCCATAACTAATGTACTTCTTGTAGAAGGATTAACGCATAACTTATTGTCCATAAGTCAATTAAGTGACAATGGTTATGATATAATCTTCAATCAAAAGTCTTGCAAGGCTGTAAGTCAGAAGGATGGCTCAATCCTATTTACAGGCAAGAGAAAGAACAACATTTATAAGATTGATCTTTCTGATCTTGAGAAGCAGAAGGTGACTTGCCTTATGTCTGTTTCTGAAGAGCAATGGGTCTGGCACAAAAGATTAGGACATGCTAGTTTGAGAAAGATTTCTCAGATTAACAAACTAAATCTGGTCAGAGGACTCCCAAATCTGAAATACAAATCAGATGCTCTTTGTGAGGCATGTCAGAAGGGCAAGTTCTCCAAACCTGCATTCAAATCTAAGAATGTTGTCTCTTCCTCTAGGCCGTTAGAACTTCTGCACATTGATCTGTTTGGACCAGTCAAAACAACATCTGTCATAGGGAAGAAATATGGATTAGTCATCGTAGATGATTATAGCCGCTGGACATGGGTAAAGTTCTTAAAACACAAGGATGAGTCTCATTCAGTGTTCTTTGAATTCTGCACTCAGATCCAATCTGAGAAGGAGTGCAAAATCATAAAGGTCAGAAGTGATCATGGTGGCAAATTTGAGAACAGATTCTTTGAGGAGTTCTTCAAAGAAAATGGTATTGCCCATGATTTCTCTTGCCCTAGAACTCCACAGCAAAATGGAGTTGT
Organism: Vicia villosa; assembly: GCF_029867415.1. Lineage (NCBI taxonomy): Eukaryota > Viridiplantae > Streptophyta > Magnoliopsida > Fabales > Fabaceae > Vicia > Vicia villosa. The sequence continues at coordinate 141,521,138 of NC_081183.1, forward strand.
AGATCGAAAGAATAGGACTCTGCAAGAAATGGCCAGAACCATGATCAATGAGACCAATATGGCTAAGCACTTATGGGCAGAAGCAATAAACACTGCATGTTATATTCAGAATAGAATCTCTATGAGACCTATTCTAAATAAGACTCCTTATGAATTGTGGAAGAACAGAAAGCCCAACATTTCATATTTTCATCCTTTTGGATGTGTTTGTTTTATTCTGAATACTAAAGATCATCTTGGTAAGTTTGATTCTAAGGCACAAAAATGTTTTCTTCTTGGATATTCTGAACGCTCTAAAGGCTACAGAGTATACAATACTGAAACATTGGTTGTAGAAGAATCAATCAATATCAGATTTGATGATAAGCTTGGTCTTGAAAAGCCAAAGCAGTTTGAGAATTTTGCAGATATAGATATTGACATATCAGAAGCTGAAGAATCAAGAAGCAAAGTTTCAGAAGCTGAAAGTCTCAGAAGCAAAGGATCAGAAGATCAAGTTGCTGCATCTTTAGAGAATCTCAGAATTTCTAAAGAGCCAACAGTCAGAAGATCTTCTAGACTTACCTCATCTCACTCAGAAGATGTGATCCTTGGAAAGAAAGATGATCCTATCAGAACAAGAGTATTCCTTAAGAACAATGCAAAATGTCAATTAGGTCATGTTTCTTTGATCGAGCCAACTTCTGTTGATCAAGCTCTAGAAGATCCAGACTGGATAATTGCCATGCAAGAAGAACTAAATCGGTTTACAAGGAATGATGTATGGGATTTGGTTCCTAGACCAAGAGGATTCAACATCATTGGTACAAAGTGGGTTTTCAGAAACAAGCTAAGTGAGAAGGGAGAAGTGGTAAGAAACAAAGACAGACTGGTGGCTCAGGGTTATAGTCAACAAGAAGGAATTGACTATACAGAAACCTTTGCACCAGTGGCCAGGTTAGAATCTATTCGCTTATTAATTTCTTTTGCCACTCAACATAACATCACTCTATATCAGATGGATGTTAAGACTGCCTTCTTAAATGGATATATAGATGAGGAAGTCTATGTCCACCAACCTCCTGGTTTTGAAGACTCTAAGTCTCTAGAACATGTTTTCAAACTTAAGAAATCATTGTATGGATTGAAGCAAGCTCCTAGAGCTTGGTATGAGAGATTAAGTTCTTTCCTTCTGAACAATGGTTTCACTAGAGGACAAGTGGATACGACCCTTTTCTGTAAAACGTCTAAGAAGGACATTTTGATTTGTCAAATTTATGTTGATGATATTATTTTTGGAACATCTAACGCTTCACTTGGAAAGGAGTTTGCTAAGTCTATGCAGGCTGAATTTGAAATGAGTATGATGGGTGAACTCAAGTATTTTCTTGGGATTCAAATCAATCAAACTTCTGATGGAACTTATGTTCATCAAACGAAGTATATGAAAGAACTTTTGAAGAAGTTTAATCTTTCTGAAAGCAAAGAAGCCAAAACTCCTATGCATCCAACGTGTGTTCTAGGTAAGGATGAGGTAAGTAAGAAGGTAGATCAAAAGTTGTACAGAGGTATGATTGGATCTCTTCTATATTTAACTGCTTCTAGACCTGACATTCTATTTAGTGTTTGTTTGTGTGCTAGATTCCAATCAGATCCTAGAGAATCTCACTTAACTGCTGTTAAGAGAATTCTAAGGTATCTGAAAGGTACTACTAATGTTGGTTTAGTCTACAGAAGATCTAAAGAATACAACTTAGTAGGATTTTGTGATGCTGACTATGCTGGAGATAGAATTGAAAGGAAGAGTACTTCTGGAAGTTATCAATTTCTTGGAAGTCACTTGATCTCCTGGTACAGCAAGAAGCAAGCTACTATTGCCCTCTCAACAACAGAAGCAGAATATGTTCTTGCTGCTGGGTGTAGCACACAAATGCTCTGGATGAAGAGTCAGCTAGAAGATTATCAAATATATGAGAGTAACATTTCTATCTTCTGTGATAATACTTCTGCCATATGTTTATCAAAGAATCCTATCTTACATTCCAAAGCTAAACATATTGAGATTAAACATCATTTCATTAGGGACTATGTTCAGAAGGGTGTTCTCTCTTTGAACTTTGTGGATACAGACCATCAATGGGCTGATATATTTACAAAACCCCTTGCTGAAGATAGGTTTAAGTTCATTCTGAAGAATATCAGTATGGATTTATGCCCAGAATGAGAAGATAAGAAGATCTTATGTATGGTTAAATTCTGAAATGTGTTAGGATTATGTGTTTATAAGAAGTTCTGATAATGATCAATTAGAAGTTCTGGTTCTGTTATTTCTAACGTTTCATTATCTAAGTTGATTCAGAATCTCTTTTAAAGCAAAACAGCTGCCACCAGTCTTTCTAGAAAATGAACACGTGTTCACTATTTTTGGACAAGCATGCGTGCAGTTGAGGAGACGCCGCCCTAGGTAACTGTGCAAATCATTTCAGTTTTGTTAGAACAAGATTTGTTCTTATCAATTATCTTAGTTTTGATGATAACAATAATATGAATTTTGCTTAAGATAATATGGTACTCTAATCCAATGCAATTTCCCTTTCAGGAAATATATAAAGAGTACGCATAATTCAACGCTCAGAAGATGTGTCTCAAAATGGTTCAGCATGCAACATCAGAACATGGTCTGGCAAGACATCAGAAGATGGTCGAAGCAGAATCAGAACATGGGTCTATGGAAGCATCAGAAGAACATGAGATCAGAAGCACTGAAGATCAGAAGATGGTATCACGCTCAGAAGCACTTCAAGGTCAGAAGATCAGAAGATGCTATGCACCAAGCTGTTTGACTCTGATGATATTCAAACGTCGTATTCACAAACATCAGATCAGAAGGAAGTACACGTGGCAGACTACGCTGACTGACAAAAGGAACGTTAAAAGCTACTAAAGGCTACGTCAGTAGACACAGCGTGAACAAGGCTCGAGGTAGTTGACAAAAGCGTATAACATTAAATGCGATGCTGTACGGAACACGCAAAGCATTAAATGCATTCAACGGTCATCTTCTCAACGCCTATAAATATGAAGTTCTGATGAGAAGCAAGGTTAACGATTCTGCACCAAAACAACTTATATCAAACTTGCTGAAACGCTGTTCAAATCTAAACTCAGAATCTTCATCTTCATCAAAGCTCACTACATTGCTGTTGTAATATCTTAGTGAGATTAAGCTTAAACTGTAAGAGAAATATCACAGTTGTGATTATCGCTTTTAAGAAGCATTTGTAAACTCTTGAATTGATTACATTAAGTTGTAAGGAACTAGAGTGATCGTGTTGATCAGTATACTCTAGGAAGTCTTAGCAGTTGGCTGAGCAGTTTGGAAGTCTTAGGAGTGAACTAAGCCTAGAGTGATCGTGTTGATCAGTAGACTCTAGAAAAGTCTTAGGAGTGAACTAAGCAGTTGTTCCCGGAGTGATCAGTGTGTGATCAGAAGACTCTGGAAGACTTAGTTGCGGACTAAGTGGAAAACCATTGTAATCCGTGCGATTAGTGGATTAAATCCTCAGTTGAGGTAAATCATCTCTGCGGGGGTGGACTGGAGTAGCTTCGTTAACAGCGAACCAGGATAAAAATAATTGTGCAATTTATTTTTATCGTCCAAGATTTAAAGTCACACTTATTCAATCCCCCCCCTTTCTAAGTGTTTTTCTATCCTTCAATTGGTATCAGAGCGCCGGTTCTAAGGTGCAAGCACTTAACCGTGTTTAGAAAAGATCCAGGAAGAGAAAAACGCTTCATTTAAAAGATGGTTGATGAAAGTGAAAGGACTACACCTACACCTGCATCTACATCTGGCTCTGCTGAGCAATACAACGGTAACAATGGTTATACTAGACCGCCGGTATTTGATGGTGAAAACTTTGAATACTGGAAAGATAAACTGGAAAGTTACTTTCTGGGTCTAGATGGTGATCTATGGGATCTTCTGATGGATGGTTACAAACATCCTGTGAATGCCAGAGGCGTAAAGCTGTCAAGGCAAGAAATGAATGATGATCAAAAGAAGCTTTTCAGGAATCATCATAAATGTAGAACTGTTTTGCTGAATGCTATCTCTCATGCTGAGTATGAGAAGATATCTAACAGGGAAACGGCCTATGACATATATGAGTCCTTGAAAATGACTCATGAAGGAAACGCTCAAGTCAAGGAGACCAAAGCTCTAGCGTTAATCCAGAAGTATGAAGCCTTCAAGATGGAGGATGATGAAGACATTGAAAAGATGTTTTCAAGATTTCAAACTCTTACTGCTGGATTGAGAGTTCTTGACAAAGGATACACCAAGGCTGATCATGTGAAGAAGATCATCAGAAGCTTACCCAGAAGATGGGGTCCTATGGTGACTGCATTCAAGATTGCAAAGAATCTGAATGAAGTTTCTCTGGAAGAGCTTATCAGCGCCTTGAGAAGTCATGAAATAGAGCTGGACGCAAATGAGCCTCAAAAGAAAGGTAAGTCTATTGCATTAAAATCAAATATCAAGAAATGCACTAACGCTTTTCAGGCCAGAGAAGAAGATCCTGAAGAATCAGAATCTGAAGAAGAAGATGAACTGTCCCTGATCTCCAGAAGGCTAAATCAAATCTGGAAGACCAAGCAAAGGAAGTTCAGAGGCTTCAGAAGTTCAAGGAAATTTGAACGTGGAGAATCTTCTGATGAAAGAAGATTTGACAAGAAGAAGGTCATGTGCTATGAATGCAACGAGCCTGGACACTTCAAGAATGAATGTCCAAATCTTCAGAAGGAAAGTCCCAAGAAGAAGTTTCATAAGAAGAAAGGTCTTATGGCAACCTGGGATGAGTCAGAAGATGATTCAGAAGATGAGCAGGCCAACTGTGCGCTGATGGCGACAGAAGATGACGGATCAGAATCTACATCAGAATCAGATTCTGAAGAGGTATTTTCTGAACTTACTAGAGATGAGTTAGTTTCCGGTCTAACTGAACTTCTGGAACTCAAGTCTCAGATAAGTCTCAAATACAAAAAGCTGAAAAAGCAATTTGAATTTGAAACAAAGAAGCTTGAGTCGGAGAATTCTGAATTAAAAGAAAAACTTTTAAAATTATCCAATAATGTTGGATCTCCTTCTGATTCAGAAAAATCCACTCCTAGTCTGAACCATATTCTGAAAGAATATGATTTAAGTTTCAGAAAGTTCTTATCTAGAAGTATTGGCAGAAGTCAGCTAGCTTCTATGATATATGCTGTGTCTGGAAACAAAAGAGTTGGCATTGGTTATGAGGGTGAAACCCCATACAAACTTGAACCTGTTGATGAAATGAAAATTACATACAAGCCATTGTATGATCAGTTCAAGTATGGCCACTCTCATGATATTAGGCACACCTCACATGCACAAAGTTTTCACATAACACACACTAAGAAGCATGTGACACAACCTAGGAAATATCATGAAACTCACATTAAGAATTATCATGCTGTTCCTCCTATTGCTTACAATGTTAAACCCAAGTTCAATCAGAACTTGAGAAAATCTAACAAGAAAGGACCCAAAAAGATGTGGGTACCTAAGGATAAGATTATTCCTATTGCAGATATCCTTGACTGCAAAAAGGACAAGGCACAACATGTCATGGTACCTGGACTCTGGATGCTCGCGACACATGACAGGAAGAAGGTCTATGTTCCAAGACCTGGTGCTTAAGTCTGGAGGAGAAGTCAAGTTCGGAGGAGATCAGAAGGGCAAGATAATTGGCTCTGGAACTATAAAGTCTGGTAACTCTCCTTCCATCTCTAATGTACTTCTTGTAGAAGGATTAACTCATAACCTCTTATCTATCAGTCAATTAAGTGACAATGGTTATGATATAATCTTCAATCAAAAGTCTTGCAAGGCTGTAAATCAGAAGGATGGCTCAATCCTATTTACAGGCAAGAGGAAGAACAACATTTATAAGACAGATCTGCAAGATCTTATGAGTCAGAAGGTGACTTGTCTTATGTCTGTTTCTGAAGAGCAGTGGGTCTGGCACAGAAGATTAGGTCATGCTAGTTTGAGAAAGATTTCTCAGATTAACAAACTAAATCTGGTCAGAGGACTCCCTAATCTGAAATTCAAATCAGATGCTCTTTGTGAAGCATGTCAGAAGGGCAAGTTCTCCAAACCTGCATTCAAGTCTAAGAATGTTGTTTCTACCTCAAGGCCATTAGAACTCTTGCACATTGATCTGTTTGGCCCAGTCAAAACAGCATCTGTCAGAGGAAAGAAATATGGATTAGTCATCGTAGATGATTATAGTCGCTGGACATGGGTAAAATTCTTAAAACACAAGGATGAGACTCATTCAGTGTTCTTTGATTTCTGCATTCAGATTCAATCTGAAAAAGAGTGTAAAATCATAAAGGTCAGAAGTGATCATGGTGGTGAATTTGAGAACAAATCCTTTGAAGAATTCTTCAAAGAAAATGGTATTGCCCATGATTTCTCTTGTCCTAGAACTCCACAGCAAAATGGGGTTGTAGAACGAAAGAATAGGACTCTGCAAGAAATGGCCAGAACCATGATCAATGAAACCAATATGGCTAAGCATTTCTGGGCAGAAGCAATAAACACTGCATGCTATATTCAGAATAGAATCTCTATCAGACCTATTCTAAATAAGACTCCTTATGAATTGTGGAAGAATAGAAAGCCCAACATTTCATATTTCCATCCTTTTGGATGTGTATGCTTTATTCTGAACACTAAAGATCATCTTGGTAAGTTTGATTCCAAAGCTCAAAAGTGTTTCCTTCTTGGATATTCTGAACGCTCAAAAGGCTACAGAGTATACAATACTGAAACATTGGTTGTAGAAGAATCAATCAATATCAGGTTTGATGATAAGCTTGGTTCTGAAAAACCAAAGCAGTTTGATAATTTTGCAGGTTATGATATTGACATATCAGAAGTTGTTGAGCCAAGAAGCAACGCATCAGAAGCAGAGCTTCTCAGAAGCAAAGAATCTGAAGATCAAGTATCAGCTTCTCTGGAGGATCTAAGTATGTCTGAAGAACCATCTGTCAGAAGATCATCCAGACTCATCTCTGGTCATTCAGAAGATGTCATTCTTGGAAAGAAGGATGATCCAATCAGAACAAGAGCATTCCTTAAGAACAATGCAGACTGTCAATTAGGTCTTGTATCTTTGATCGAGCCAACTTCTGTTGATCATGCTCTAGAAGATCCAGACTGGATAATTGCTATGCAAGAAGAACTAAATCAGTTCACAAGGAATGATGTTTGGGATCTTGTTCCTAGACCAGATGGATTCAATATAATTGGTACAAATTGGGTCTTCAGAAACAAGCTCAGAATGAGAAGATGAGAAATTCTTACGTATGAGTATCCTTTGATATGAAATTATTTTTTTAAGAAGTTCTGATAGAAATCAATTAGAAATTGTGATTCAGTTATTACTAACGTTTCAGTGTTTAAGTTGATTCAGAATCTCTCTAAAAGCAAAACAGCTGTAACTGGCTATCCAGATGGTAAACACGTGTTCACTATTCCTGGACAAGCGTGCGTGCAGTTGAGGGGACGTCTACTTAGGTAACTGTGCAAATCACGTCTTTTGTCATTATTATCTCTCCTCATGTCACGTAACATTAAATGCTTTTCATCATTTACTCTCTTTCAGTTTTTTTTTTATATACTCTTCAAACGTTTCTTTTCCCTCTCATATTTCTCTCTCTGCATTCGGTTTCTTTTTCATCTCTCTCTTTTCATATCATAAACCCTAGCAGTTTCCAATATCTGAAAATTCATCATGAATCCATCGTCAAGCTCTGGGAATCAAGACAATGATAGGAAACAAAAGAGAAAGGCATCTGCTGAACCAGAAACCAAACCTAAAAAAGTTAGGATCTCCTATGACCTTCTCAAAGTGTATCAACCCCTTGACGGTTCCCGTCAATCACCTCCCTCTTCAAAGACCTCCACCACCTCTTCCTCCTCATTCATCCTCTCGGAACCACCTTCTTCACCATCTGATATCTCCTCTCCTTTAACCCTTCCATCAGATATTTCTTCATCCCTCTCATACCCTTTTCCCACCAGAACACCTAATCCCTATAGTGTTGTTCTTCCCGATTCAAGGTTCACTGTCAACCCTCCAACCCCTACCACTCAAACATATCTGGAGCTTTTACATGCTGATGTAAATGGCTGGTTGGAGATTCTAGGTGCTGCTCACCTTAATCATCTGGATGAGTATGCTACAAACAACCTCTGGAATACCTTTCGTCAGGATTTTCTGGATAAGGCTACAGACACTCAGAGAAGGATTATGTCTGAAGCTCCTGGTGTTCGTGGTCTCCGGTTGGAAGTTGGTGAGAGCAGCCACCACTGTCTCATCAGGAACAGAAGCGTTCTTGAAGAGAAGATACCTGCAGATGAGTTGGAAGAAGAAAATCTCTGCAGAGATATCGTGGTGTGGAAACCCCGGTCTTCTGTGCTCTGGTTTCCTGTGCTGACTGGAGATTTTCAGTGGCTGTTCAACTGGTTCAGAATGAACCCTTCTGAAAAAGCACCTCACATGGTCTTTCCAGTAGTGGTTTATCGTGCTGAAGTTGCTGGTCCTACTCCTCCAACAAACCTAGCAGCTATTCTTCAAGCATTGGAAGATGGAACTTCTGAGCTGCCTGAACCAGAATATGCCAAGGCTCCTTCTGAGTCAGACTCAGATGAGGAAATGGGAGATGCACAAGCTGAAGATCTTCCAGAAGATCACCCTGCTGAGATTGCTGTCCCTCTGGGCAGAAATACTGGTGCTTCTTCTTCTGGTGAAACCTCAGCTCTGATGGAGACCTTGGAAACTCTTCATCAGAATCAAGCTATGCTGGCTTCTCGTTTGGACGCGCAAGAAGCAGCCAATGCTGAGTTTCGTTCCTTCATGACAAGGCAAGCTACGAGCACTGACGGGATTCATGATGTTCTGGCACGGATTTTGCGTAGGCTAGGATCTTAGTCTTTTGGTCTTTGTAGTTTCCTTTCCTTGTTGCATCTGTTTTCCTGCATTCCTTTCTTGTAAACTTTTTTGATTATCAATGAAAAAGTTTCATTCCAGTAAATGTTTTCCTTTTGTCTTATGCATCTGAATTTGTTTTTAAATATTCTTTTTGATGTTATGACAAAAAGGGGGAGAAAGAGAAAGATAAATGATAAATGATTTGATTAAATCTATCAGTTGCTGGGTAAAGGCTCCCACACATTCACTAACAAGAACTGCAAGTTCTATATGGTTTAAGTGTTTTGCAGGTACAGAGAAGTGAAGAAAATCTTCAGAAGCAAACACTAGAAGCAAAACCATAAGAAGCGTTATTCTGTAAAAGGAATAAGCTCTTGGAAACTGAAGCAAGCTGAGTGCTGTCAAGCTTCAGAGATCAGAAGCAAGAAAGAAGAATGAATCAGAAGCACTGATAATAGAATTTGAATATCATTGTCTATCCTGTTCTGACAAAATTCTATTTGCTTTGATACATATAATGTTATGGCTCTGATACATTATTTGCTCTGATACACGTTTTTAGCCTAAATGCTCTGATACATTTGGCTCTGATACATATCATGTATTTGAATATACATTTTATGTTCTAACTCGTTCATGCTGACTTTTGTCGTTTAGTTTTTGTTCTGTAACATTTCAGGATGTAGAGATGCTCTGATGATGCTCTGGTACATTCAACAATGTTCTGATACAAATCTAGCATGAAGTGATGTTGGTAGACATTCAAAGTTCTGAAGCTATCCGAGGGAAGCAGAAATCAGAAGATGTGAATGTCCTAAAAGATCCAGAAATTCAAGTTCTGAAGCTGTCCTGAATGGAAGCAGAAGTCAGAAGCTGTGAATGTTCTGAAGATCAAAGAAATTCAAGTTCTGAAGCTGTCCTGAATGGAAGCAGAAGTCAGAAGCTGTGAGTGTTCTAAGGATCTAAAGAAATTCAAGTTCTGAAGCTGTCCAATGGAAGCAGAAGTCAGAAGCTATGAATTCTCTGAAGGCAGAAGCTTATATGATCGTCTCTACCGAAATAATCAGGGAAGTCTTTTATCAAAGTTCTTCGAGTATTTATTTCAGGGGGAGATTATTTATCTCAGGGGGAGATTGTTAATCTCAGGGGGAGACATATTCATATGCTTATGCTATAGCTGTGTAATTTGTCTTTTGCCGTCTACTCTTTCTGATCGCAAATTCATATCATTTATATATGTTTTTGTCATCATCAAAAAGGGGGAGATTGTTAGAACAAGATTTGTTCTTATCAATTATCTTAGTTTTGATGATAACAATAATATGAATTTTGCTTAAGATAATATGGTACTCTAATCCAATGCAATTTCCCTTTCAGGAAATATATAAAGAGTACGCATAATTCAACGCTCAGAAGATGTGTCTCAAAATGGTTCAGCATGCAACATCAGAACATGGTCTGGCAAGACATCAGAAGATGGTCGAAGCAGAATCAGAACATGGGTCTATGGAAGCATCAGAAGAACATGAGATCAGAAGCACTGAAGATCAGAAGATGGTATCACGCTTAGAAGCACTTCAAGGTCAGAAGATCAGAAGATGCTATGCACCAAGCTGTTTGACTATGATGATATTCAAACGTCGTATTCACAAACATCAGATCAGAAGGAAGTACACGTGGCAGACTACGCTGACTGACAAAAGGAACGTTAAAAGCTACTAAAGGCTACGTCAGTAGACACAGCGTGAACAAGGCTCGAGGTAGTTGACAAAAGCGTATAACATTAAATGCGATGCTGTACGGAACACGCAAAGCATTAAATGCATTCAACGGTCATCTTCTCAACGCCTATAAATATGAAGTTCTGATGAGAAGCAAGGTTAACGATTCTGCACCAAAACAACTTATATCAAACTTGCTGAAACGCTGTTCAAATCTAAACTCAAAATCTTCATCTTCATCAAAGCTCACTACATTGCTGTTGTAATATCTTAGTGAGATTAAGCTTAAACTGTAAGAGAAATATCACAGTTGTGATTATCGCTTTTAAGAAGCATTTGTAAACTCTTGAATTGATTACATTAAGTTGTAAGGAACTAGAGTGATCGTGTTGATCAGTATACTCTAGGAAGTCTTAGCAGTTGGCTGAGCAGTTTGGAAGTCTTAGGAGTGAACTAAGCCTAGAGTGATCGTGTTGATCAGTAGACTCTAGAAAAGTCTTAGGAGTGAACTAAGCAGTTGTTCCCGGAGTGATCAGTGTGTGATCAGAAGACTCTGGAAGACTTAGTTGCGGACTAAGTGGAAAACCATTGTAATCCGTGCGATTAGTGGATTAAATCCTCAGTTGAGGTAAATCATCTCTGCGGGGGTGGACTGGAGTAGCTTCGTTAACAGCGAACCAGGATAAAAATAATTGTGCAATTTATTTTTATCGTCCAAGATTTAAAGTCACACTTATTCAATCCCCCCCCTTTCTAAGTGTTTTTCTATCCTTCAAGTTTGTCACTTTATCTCTCCTAACGTCATATCTCATTAAATGCAAATTGATGTCATGTTTTTCTGTAATCATTTCATTTAAACCATATTGCATTTATTATTTTTCTTTTAAATACCCCTCTTCATCTTCATTTCATCTTTTTCACTCTCTCTCTCTCTCTTCTTTTGTCTCTCTCTTTTTGCATTCATCGCATAAACCCTAGCTTGTATCTGTAACTAAGCATTTCACCATGAATCCTTCATCAAGTTCTTCAAGCCCAGCAGAAGTTTCCTCCACTCATCTGGTTTTTAGCAAGCATGGGTATGCTCCGTTGAAGACATGCTCCATTCCTACTGAATATTTGGAAGTTCTTTGTGAGTCTTCTGTGGACTTTGAAAATCTGAAAGCACATGGTTTCCAACCTGATGCGAGGATTTTGGCATAAGGCTGGTCAAACTATCTTGATAGATTGGTTAGACCAATTTATCCGGCTATTGTGAAAGACTTCTGGGCTCATGCAACGGTTACTCCAACTGCAATCATCTCCTTCGTGTTAGGGAATGAAGTTGTGATAACTGAGAAACTGATCAGGAAACTGTACAACTTGGATGATGAAGAAGGATGCACTGGTCCTCTTCATGCTAGAGTTAATTGGCTACAGGTTGAAAGACAAATCTCGTATGCTACTAGTATTGAATCTCATAAAACTAGTACATTGAGAGCGTTCTATCAAGTTTGGGCTGAAATTATTCTGGGTTCTCTCCATCACAGAAGAAAATCGTTCTCCTCCTCTTACATCAGTCCTGATCACAAATACACTCTCTTTTGTATTGGAAGAAGAATTGAACTCAACATCTCCAACATTCTTTTTTCAGAATCTGAAGATGTCTATTGAATAATCAAGAGATGAAGAACGTGAGAAGTACCCCCATCTTCCAAGAAATGCTATTCCTTTCGCCAGAATGATTTTAGACATTCTGATAGAAAGTGATTTGATGAACTCTTTAAGGACTATTGGAACGTCCAAATTCTTTGGAGTTATTCAAGGTCCTTCATCAATGGTTTTGATCTGCTAAGATTGGAACTTATCAGGGAGATAACTTCTGTTCCTGTAATCTTCCCAGATATTCTGACCAGAAGAATTCAGGTTGAAGGCTTTGCTACGTTGTTTCAAGCAGAACTTCACAAGGCTGTTAAGCATTACTTGGAAGCTTCTATTAGAACTTAATCTTCTGTTGATCCTGCATGGATTCGTGGAAGAGTGCTTCCTTCTCTGGCTGATCTTCAGAAGAAGGATCAGAAGAAGCAAGAAGCAAGGCTAAAAAGAAAGGCTTAAGAAGAAGAAGCCAAGCAAGCCAAGAAGCAGAGGGTCACCTATGATCCTGACAAGGTCAATACTCCAGAATATCAACAGAAGCGCATAAGAGAAGCTCTTCGTTCTGCAAGAACTGGCAACTCTTCCAGACATGTTTTCACTCCTCCTTCTGAACCACAAAACACCTTTATCATACCAAATCCTCCCCCACCATCTCTTTCTACACCTATTCTGAACCCCACACCACTAAATGTCCATCCCCCAACTCCTTCTGATATCCCATCCTCATCAACCCTCCTCACAGACATACCATCCTCATCAAACATTCCCACAAATATTCCATCTTCTTCAACCACTGCAATTCCACCTTCTCTATCCCATCCCTTACCTGCTAGAAAATCCAACCCATACTGCCTCCTCTACCCTGACTACAAATTCACCTTCAATCCGCCTGAACCTGAACCCCATATTTACCTGGAGTTGTTCAGACATGAAGTTGTCAGTAGGCTGGATCTCTTGAGAGATGCCTTCTTCAATGACCTTGATGATGTTTCTACTAGAAACCTTTGGAGAAGCTTTCGCCAAGATTTTCAGGTGGGAGCTATGGCTGTTCAGAAGAGACTTGTGGCTAATGCACCTGGTTATGCTGGATATCTTCTTGAAGTTTATGATGGCAAATATTTTCATCCTATCAGAAACAGGAGAGTTCTTGAGGAGAAGATGTTTGTTGATGAGCTGCTGGATATTCCTTGTAGGGATATTATGGTATGGAGACCTAAGTATCCAGTTCTGACTGGAGACTTCAAGTTATTGCTTGACTTTCTGAGGGAAAATCCTTCTGAGGAAGACCCCAATTTGGTCATTCCAGAAGTTGTTGACCCGCCAGAAGTTGAAGGTCCTTCTGCACCAAGGAATCTTGCTGCCATTCTTCAAGCTCTTGAGAATGGAGATTCTGATCTTCCTGCTGCAGAATATGATGGAGATGCTTTTATGGAAGAAGCTGATGCTGAAGATCATCCTGTTGGAGACATTCCTGCTGAGGAAAATCAAGTTGATGATCTTACTATGGAAGTTGTGGTTGTGAATGCTGTCCCTCTGGACAGAAGTTGTGAAGCTTCTTCTGGTGAACCCTCTCTTCTGGCGAAAACTCTAGAGGTTATTCAGAAGAATCAGACTGAGCTAGCTTCTCGTATGGACAATCAAGATACAATCAATGCTTAGTTCCGTACTTTCATGGAGAGACAGGCTGAGAGCAATGCTGGGATTCATGACATGCTGGCCAAGATTATGTCTAAGCTAGGGTCATCTTAGTCTTTGTGTCTTAGTTGGTTTTTCTTTGTTTCTTGCATTTGTCTTCTATGCATCCTCCTTGTATTTTGTGATAATTCTCCTTTGCAAATCAATGAAAATTATCCTTCTTTCTCTCATATTGTTTGTTTTTCATTTGAATCTTTTATGTTTTTTGATGTTATGACAAAAAGGGGGAGAAAATGTGATAAATGGTCTGATTTATTTTATCAGTTGCTGGGAGAAAATCTCCACATTTCTAACAGAACTTGCTAGTTCTATGTCTTTGAGTGTTTTTGCAGGAATTGAAGATATTCTTAAAAGCTCAACATGAGAAGCAAAGACATGAGGAAAATCAATTCTGTATGGATTCAAGCTCATGAAAATCGAAGCAAGCTGAGTGCTGTAAAGCTTCAAGAATCAGAAGCAAGAAGGAAGAATGTTATGATATTCTGATGATAAAATATGTTCTAACTCATTCTTATTCCTTATATGTTCCGATGCATGTTTTTAGTCCTAAAATATGCTCTAAAACATTACTGTTGTTTGCTCTGATACGTATTATATGTTCTGATACATATATTATGTTCTGATTCATTCATGCTCTGACTTTTGTTGTTTAGTTTATTTTGTAACATTTCAGGATGTAGAGATGCTCTGATAATGCTCTGGTACATTCAACAATGTTCTGATACAATCTAGCATACAATGATTCAAGAAGAAATTCAAGCTCTGAAGCTGTCCTATGGAAGCAAGAATCAGAAGCTATGAATGTTCTAAAAGATCTAAGCATATGTGATCGTCTCAACTGAAATGGAAAATACTCAGGGAAGTCCTTTATTTATAAATTTCTTCCAGTATTTATTTCAGGGGGAGATTATTTATCTCAGGGGGAGATTGTTAATCTCAGGGGGAGACATATTCACACACTATGTTCATATGCTTATGCTATAGCTGTGTAATTGTCTTTAGCCGTCTGATATTCTGATTGCAAATTCATATCATTTATGTATGTTTTTGTCATCATCAAAAAGGGGGAGATTATTAGAACAAGATTTGTTCTGATCAATATTCTTAGTTTTGATGATAACAATGTATATGAATTTTGTATGAGATAATGTGGTACTCTAATACTACGCAATTTCCATTTCAGGAATTAAATAAAAAGTATGCACAAAATCAGCGCAAGAAGCACTGACTCAGAAGGTTCAGCATGCAACATCAGAACATGGTCTGGCAAGACATCAGAAGATGGTCAAGCAGAATCAGAACATGGGTCTATGAAAGCATCAGAAGAACTTGAGATCAGAAGCAGAAGCACTGAAGTTCTCATGGTATCACGCTTAGAAGCACTTCAAGGTCAGAAGATAAGAAGATGCTCTGCACCAAGCTGTTTGACTCTGATGATATTCAAACGTTTTTTTACACAAACATCAGATTAGAAGCAAGTACAAGATGGCAGGCTACGCTGACTGACAAAAGGAACGTTAGAAGCTATTAAAGGCAACGTCAGTAGACACAGCGAAAGCAAGGCTCGAGGTAGTTGACAAAAGAGTGAAACATTAAATGCAATGCTCTACGGTTTACACAAAGCATTAAATGCTCCCAACGATCATCTTCTTAAACGCCTATATATGTGAAGTTCTAATGAGAAGCTGAAGAACACACTTGCGCAATTATACAGAAACACTGTCAAATTCAAAAAGCTCTCAAACTTCATCATCAAACTCACTACATTGCTGTTGTAATATCTTAGTGAGATTAAGCTTAAACTTAAAAGAAAATCACAATTGTGATAATAGCTTTCTAAGAAGCATTGTAACTCTTAAAAGAATTTGTTTACATTAAGTTGTAAGAACTAGAGTGATCAGGTTGTTGATCAGTATACTCTAGAAAGTCTTAGAGGGTATCTAAGCAGATTGTTCCTAGAGTGATCAGGTTGTGATCAATATACTCTAGAAGACTTAGAAGTTGTCTAAGTGGAAAACCATTGTAATCTCGTGTGATTAGTGGATTAAATCCTCAGGTGAGGTAAATCACTCCAAGGGGGTGGACTGGAGTAGTTTAGTTAACAACGAACCAGGATAAAAATCATTGTGCAAATTGTTTTTATCTTACAAGTTTTAAAGCTACACTTATTCAAACCCCCCTTTCTAAGTGTTTTTCTATCCTTCATAATGCACCTGGTGTGTTCATGGAATAGATGAATGGGATCTTTCATGACTACATGGATAAGTTTGTTGTGGTATTCATTAATGACATCTTGATTTACTCTAAGAGTGAGGAAGAGCATGCTGAACACTTGAGGGTTGTTTTATCCGTGTTGAAAGAGAAGAAGTTGTTTGCTAAGCTATCTAAATGTGAGTTCTGGTTAAGTGAAGTAAGCTTTCTTGGGCATGTGATTTCAAGTGGTGGTATTTCTGTTGATCCTTCGAAGATTGAGGCTGTATCTCAATGGGAAGCTCCTAAGTCTGTTGTTGAGATTAGAAGTTTTCTTGGTTTGGATGGCTATTACAGGAAGTTCATTGAGGGGTTTTCTAAGTTGTCGTTACCGTTGACGCAGTTGACTAGAAAGGGTCAAGCCTTTATTTGGACTTCGCAGTGTGAAGAGAATTTTCAAGAACTTAAGAGAAAATTGACTTCTGCTCCTATTTTGATTTTACCGGATCCGTTAGAACCTTTCGTTGTGTACTGTGATGCTTCTTTGTTGGGATTGGGAGGTGTTCTAATGCAAAAAGGACAAGTGGTAGCTTATGCTTCAAGGTAACTCAAAGTTCATGAGAGGAATTATTCTAGGCATGATTTGGAATTGGCAGCTGTGGTGTTTGTGTTAAAGCTTTGGAGACATTACTTGTTCGGATCAAGGTTTGATGTGTTTAGTGATCACAAGAGCTTGAAGTACTTGTTCGATCAGAAAGAGTTGAATATGAGACAAAGAAGATGGTTGGAGTTCTTGAAGGACTATGATTTTGGTTTAAACTACCATCCTGGTAAAGCGAACGTTGTAGCCGATGCATTGAGTAGGAAGTCATTGCACATGCCTATGTTGATGGTTCGAGAGTTTGAATTATTGGAACAATTTAGAGACTTGAGTTTGTTATGCAAAGAGATTTCTAGTGGTGTGAAGCTTGGTATGTTGAAGCTTACTAGTGGTATTTTGGATGAGATTCGAGAGGGACAGAAATCTGATTTTGGTTTGGTTGATCGATTCACATTGATTAATCAAGGAAAAGGTGGTGACTTTCAGATGGATGAGAATGGTATTATGAGGTGTCGTGATCGAGTTTGTATTCCAGATGTTACGGACTTGAGAAAGAGGATTCTTGAGGAAGGACATAGAAGTGGTTTGAGTATTCATCCGGGCGCTACTAAAATGTATCAAGATCTGAGGAAAATGTTTTGGTGGCAAGGTATGAAGAAGGACATAGCAGAATTTGTGTAGTCTTGTTTGACTTGTCAAAAGTCAAAGATTGAACATCAAAAACCGTCTGGTTTGATGCAACCGTTATCTATTCCCGAGTGGAAGTGGGATAGTATCTCTATGGATTTTGTTTCAGGTTTGCCGAGGACATCGAGTAATTGTGAGGCAATTTGGGTCGTTGTGGATAGATTGACTAAATGTGCTCATTTTATTCCGATGAGGATGGATTATTCAATGGAGAGACTTGCTAAGTTATACATCGAGAGGATTGTGTGCTTGCATGGTATTCCATCGAGTATTGTTTCGGATAGAGATCTGAGGTTCACTTCGAGATTTTGGGAAGGTTTGCAAAGTGCATTGGGTACGAAGTTGCGTTTGAGTTCAGCGTATCATCCGCAAACTGATGGTCAAACGGAGAGGACTATTTAGTCACTTGAAGATCTTTTAAGGTCTTGTGTTTTGGAACAAGGAGGAAATTGGGATAGTTTCTTGCCTTTGATCGAGTTTACTTATAACAACAATTTCCATTCGAGTATTGGAATGACACCTTTTGAGGCGCTTTATGGTAGGAGGTGTAGAACTCCTTTGTGTTGGTATGAGTCAGGAGAGAGTGCTGTGGTTGGACCCGAATTGATTCAGGAGACTACGGATAAGATTAAGATGATTCAAGAGAAGATGAAGGCTTCTCAAAGTCACCAAAAGAGTTACCATGATAAGAGAAGGAAGGCTCTTGAGTTTGAGAAGGATGATCATGTGTTTCTTCGTGTTACGCCAATAACGGGAGTTGGTAGAGCCTTGAAGTCGCGTAAGTTGACACCATGTTTTATTGGTCCTTACCAAATTTCGGAAAGGGTGGGTGAAGTGGCTTATCGGATTGCGTTGCCACCGTCTCTTTCTAATCTCCATGATGTGTTCCATGTGTCTCAATTGAGGAGGTATATCGCGGATCCATCGCATGTTGTTCAGTTGGATGATGTTCAAGAGATAATTTGACGGTTGATACAACACCTATGCAAATTGAAGATCGTGAAGTGAAGAAACTTCGTGGTAAGGAGATCGCTTTGGTGAAGGTGGTATGGGGCGGAGTCGCCGATGGCAACATCACTTGGGAACTCGAGGATAAGATGAAGGAAGCGTATCCGGAGTTATTCGTTTGAGGTAATTTTCGAGGCCAAAAATCTTTTAAGTTGGGGAGAGTTGTAACAGCCCGTTTTTTTATTTATTTATTTATTTATTTTTTGGTACTTATATTATCATATTATTTATACTAATTGGTGTGTTAATTAATTAATAAATTGATAAGTGATATAATTATTAATTTAATTAATTAAACTCGAGTGCAATTGTGTTTAATTGAGTTAATTAAGTTATTAGAGAGTCAGTATTAATTGGGCCTATTTGTTAGAGTTATAAGCAATTAGGAGGTGTTATTAATTTTAAAGCCCAATATAATAAATAAAGATAGTAAGAGAGGAAATGGGGAGTAGGAGCATCATTTTCATTTTCTGGTTTAAAGAATAGAAGTGGAGGAGAGGAACAAGAAGAGGAACTAGGGTTTTGGAGGAGAAATAAAGAGGTAAGGGGGAGAATCCCTAATCATTGTGGGCTAGTATAATGGGGAATTTGGTAGATTAATATACTTGTCTTTGTTCATAGCTGAAGCATATAGAAATATATTCTTCAATCTGTCTGTATAAATTCTGTTGGAAATAATTGGTAGTTGAAAATGATGTTCACACATTGCTGTTCCGTGTTATTATGATTCTGGAAAATGAAAACTGTTTGTAGTGTTAACTTGGAATGTGTCCCTGTTTCCATTTTATGAATCATTGTAGCATATGAAATTAGTTTATCCTTTTCAATAAATTAATATAGAAACCATGTGTGTATTACTTGATAAACATATTATATATATAGATTTTCGGTACATACCCTGTTCCCTTTTATGTTCCTTGATCATTCATTGGCTGCTGTTAGTTGGCTACTAGGTGGATGAACGAGGACCACATCACCATATTATAATTATTTAATAAAAAAAATGCTGCTGTTTAATTGCTATTGGCCAAGTGGAACCGTGAAATCACCAATGCACTTATTTCATTCACTCGTCACTGTAGCTATTCATTGGCCCAATGAAAACATGAGTCACTAACATACTTTATTTGATAGAATACGCTACTGGCTAGCTATTAGACTGAAATGAAAAGTAAAACACATGGAATGATATGATAAGTATATACATACCTAGGCTAATTGGTAAATGAAGATGTGAAAACACTATATTATACTTTATTGATAGACTGACTACTTCTACTAGCTATATATATGCATTTTTTTTTAAATAAAAAAAACGTGAAGGCCAATATATATTTAGTGATAAGAAGTATTACTGTTACTAGCCATTTTGTTCAATTAAGCACGTGAATACCATCACCCTCATTGATGGAAAAATGTGATGAACATATATGCTAATTAGTAAATAGATATGTTTCTATGTTTATTCTAAGGTTGAAACTTCTATGAGTAGTTAGAGGGCATAATTCAAATGGCTTCTTAGTTTAATATGAAAGTGAGTAAATCATATAACATTGACAAATTGTGAGTTAGCATGTGATAATATTAACTACTAGTGTTAATTGAAATAGTAGACTGGAATTGTGTGTTGACTATTATATGTGAATAATGCTTATGTGATGAGAATGTGGTGTACAATATTATGGATAATTCATAGAGTGGATTATTGTGATATGCTAAATATTAAGATGGTAGAGATGATCTTAATTGCATATGTTTGTTAACATTGTACATACATTCATATCATGGTGTGCCTTGAAACAAAGGTGGTTTGCTTTGAAACAAAAGCGAGGCTTAGATTCTAGAGTGAATCGAAAGCGGTAAACTATATGTTTACATTTTGGTGGGCTTTGGTCTTGTCCGGATCAGAAGCGTGGCTTGGATTCTAGATATTGAATCGGAAAGCGGTGAAACTTTGGGTTCACAATTCGGTACCACATGCATAGCGTCACATATCTTGCATTGGGTCACATTAAAATTATGCGATGATTGAATATATGAAGTTGATGGAGTTGTGATATGTGTATGAGTTTGATAATTGAAACGAGTGAGGTTTGAATACATATTTGATTAAATGTGTGAATACGTGATAATTATGGTTGTATACGTAATTGAGAATATAATAGTAGAATTGAAATGTTATACTAATTAAGCTTGTTGTATACTTGATAACATGTGAAATATGGGCTGATTACTATTATCTACAAGATCATGCATAGTATGATTAATTACTTGAAGTGTTGACTTAACCATTGTATTCCGTTATACTTTCTTCATAATGGTTCGTATTCTCACCCTTCTGTTTTAATGTTGCCTCGTTTGGCAACATGCAGGTTCTGGAGTTTAGTGGCCGCGTGTGACCTAGCCAGAGGTTCTTCCTTGGTTATTGGAGACTAGGTAGTGAGTCGATGCTCTGGTCATGTAACACTGGGTAGATTAGATGTATTGAACTCATGTTATATTTGCTCATGTATTATGCTATGACTTGTGAACTTTTATTGGTTACTTGTCGTCTTGAGAGGCTTATAAGCCAAACATTCTGATTTTAACTTATGTTGAATTGAGACCATTAGTTGATGTATGATCATGGTATGGGATATGAATCATTATGACTCGCATGAGTATCATATTTTCCGCTGTGAATGCATATCCAGGTTAAATTGTGATTTTGTGTTAAGTGTTATTAAAATGACCAGGTGTATTGTGTTGTATAGATGAATGCTGTCAGTTTTTTTTTATCAAAGGTTTTTAGTTTTCTAAAAACGTCGATGTGACGCCCTTTTGAATTATATGCATGCTATTCTCTGATTATATGTTAAATATTTTGGGGTAGTAAAAAGGGGTGTTACACAGGTTGGTTCATTTAACTAATTAACAGAAAACAATATAGGCATAAAAAAATACTCATATTATTCAATATTTTATTTTCCGATAAAGAAATTACACTATAAGCTTCATTTTCTGTTTTCTTTCTTCCTCTTCTTCTTAATTCTATCTTCCTGTCCCTCTCTTTATCTTCCTTCTTCTTTATTCTGCTTCCTCTCTCGTCTTCTTATTCTTCTTCTTTCTTATCTCTTCTTTTTCTTCAACAAAAAATATTACTTTATCGTCCTCTTCTTAGATCTACGAAACATTGACGATTATGTTGTTGTTGATATTTTTATTGTTGTTGCACGTTTCGAGAAATTATATCTGAGTGATCTAAACTGCTTGATCAACGGGTTGTTTAGAAGCTACATGGGTTAAGAAATTCTTGCAGATCTGAAGAAAAGCGCTTATGGATTGGGAATTCCTTTTAGTTAGAGATTTTTTAAACTTTTATCTTATGATGATTTATCTTTTGGTTAGAGATTTCCTTTTGGTTAGAATATTACGAGGAAAAAATATAAAGTCAAATTTATCTAAAAAAATTATTTCAAATTAAAATTATCTAAACTTTAAATATTTTTTAAATTAAAAAAAATCAGAAAAGTTATATTTAAACTTTAAATATTTTTAAAATTATCTAAACTTTAATAATCAAAAGCATATTCTGTTTACTAACATTTCAAAAGAAAAAATTATATTTAAAAAATTATGTTATTTAAATTTCCATAAAAATCTTAACTCTTCGATTAATTTTAAGAAAAAGTATTTTACCATTGTACCATGAATTTTATAATTATAATTATTATTTAGTTAGACTATTATGAGGACAAATTATAAGACAAATTTAACCAAAAATTTCATTTAAATTTAAAATTATCTAACCTTTAAACTAAATTAAAAATTTAGAAAAATTATATAATAATCAAAAGCATAAATTGTTTACTTAAATTTCTAGTGAAAAATTATATTTAAAAAATTATGTTATTTAAATTTTAATAAAAATATTAAATCTTAAAAAATTAATTTATTTTTACATAAACTATTTTACTGTTGTATCTTGAATTTTATAGAATTATATTTTTCATAATTTATTTTGGTAAATAAATTGGTCTAGGATTAACTTTAAAGAATATATTGTGAAGTAATTATTGTAGCATCTTAGGGTGAGATATATTAGCCTTTGTTAATTTTAATAATTATTTATTTTGTTTATAAATAAATTATTCAGAGAATAATCTATGTAGTTATTGTAATTTTTTTTGGCTTTATACCACCGGATCGGGGACGAGTTCTGCCATCAAGTGGTTCCATCCCCTTCCCGATCGCAGTTGCGGGGGATCGAACCGTAGTTATTGTAAATTTGTAATTAGTAATCTTTATTCTTTATTTTGATCATTAAATTGTTATTAAAATATTAAAAGTCTTATTTAGTTTTAAAAGTAAGTTTAGAACAATTTATTTAGTAAAATAAATAATGAGTAACTATAATTTTATAAAATACGAGATACAACGTTATAATAGTTAATTTTTTTAAAGAAATTTAAATAATAAAATTTTATTTTAAAATAATTTTAAGACTAGAAAGAGGAGTAAATAATTTAAGCTTTTGATTATTTTAAAAATAATATTATTTTTTCTAATTTTATTTTGGAGTTTTTCTTTTATTCATGAAATTTGTTTATAATTTAGATAACTTTAATTTTTTTTAATTATTGGAAACACTTAAATTAATTAATAATAATATTCTAACTAAATATTAAGTATGTTTATACATAATATTTTAACAATAATTTTATAAAGATTTTTTTTTTTTTTGAAATAAAAGATGGTATTATTTCAAAAGTCAAATACAAGCAGGGCCTAAAGGCCATATATAAGAGTAACTAGTTACATAAGCATGTCAACTAAAACCTTTCTATAGATGGGTTTCACCCATCCTCTATATACAATTATATTTTGTATACTTCTAACTATACAATCAATGTCACTATGCTGACCCAAGCTGTCAAAAATTCTTCTATTTCTAAACATCCAAATGCCATAGATCACCTCTGCAACCACAACTTTAAGCAGACTCATTCTAGGACCTTTACCTTTGGTTTTTTGCTTGATCCAATCGAAATTCAAATTCTTGAAATCGCTAATTCCCATCCAGCACAAGATAGCATTCCATATTCCTGCAGTATGGGGGCAGGCAAATAACAGGTGATCAAGGCTTTCTTCCTCTTTTCCACATAGCTCACACAATTGATGCTGCACAAGCCCGAGTCTGAACAACCGTTGCTTCGTCGCCAATCTATTCTGAAAAGCCATCCATAGCACAACTTTTGCTCGAGGTCGCGTGATGTTATGGCACATCACATGATACCAATCAACACTCACAGACACACCTACAAGGGAACTATAGACTTTTGTCATATGAAACACACCTTGGGCTTTCATCTGGTTCCAAAGTAATAGAATGTTAGGGATTTCCAGTTTGCATTCAAAGATATGCTTCAGTATCCATGAACAATTCCAAGTCTGCATATCAGCCAAGGGTTCCTTGCCCTTCAGGAAAAAAGTGTGAACCCATTTGACCCAAAGGTTGTCACCCTTCATACAAATAGTCCACAGGTTTTTCAGTAAAGCCACTCTGTTCCAGATATGGAGATTAAGGATGTCCATACCACCTGCTCTCATTGGTTGACAAACCTGTTTCCAAGCAACAGGACTCTTCTTTCCAATAGTAGCTTTACCTGTCCAGATGAAGCTCCTGCAAATCGAATCAATTTTCTTGAGCACAGCTTTAGGAAGAGGAAGACAATGCATCCAATATTGAGTGATAGCAACAACAATGCTCTTCACCAATTGAATACGACCTGCAGTGCTGAGGAGATAAGCAGTCCAGTGCCGGATTCGACACACAATCTTATCTATGAGAGGCAAATAATGATGGATGTTAAGTCTCTTGGTGGCTAAAGGAATGCCCAGATACCTTATGGGAAAATGCCCTTTAGTAAACCCTGTGTTAAGCAAAATTGCAGATTTTGAATTATCATCCAAACCCCCAAAGAAAACCTTGCATTTCTTAGGATTCATAATGAGGCCAGTTGAGTTATAAAGATTTTATAAAGATTTAATTATAAAATAAAATTATTTTTGGTAAGAATATTTTTATGGAGTTTTTAAATGATAATCATAGTAGTAAATAATTCATAATGATGATCTTCATATGAAGATTTTAAATCTTGAACGTTAGTTAAATCTGACGATTGATATGGATAGTTCTCGTTTCTCATAATAGATATTAGTTCTCACCAGATACGCTCCCTATATATATATATATAGGGAATGTATCGAGTAAGGAGGGTTTTTAAATAAGAGATAAGAGGATTTAATGCTAACCATTGGATTAATCAAGAGAGAGAAATAATAATTATATTAATATTTTAATAAATAATTTAATTCTCTCTCTTGATTAATCCAATAATTAGCATTGAATACTCCTATCTCTTATTTAAAAATTCATCCTACTTGATATATATATATATATATATATATATATATATATATATATATATATATATATATATATATATATATATATATATATATATATATATATATATATATATATATATATATATATATATATATATATATATATATATATATATATATATATATATATATATATATATATATAGGACGTATCAAATGAGAACTTTGGCTATAATGAGAATTTAGAACTTTTAATAATAACTATTGGATTTGAATTAATGGCTCAGATTTACCTCATATGTTAAATACATATTACATAAATATCTTGGTCACTTAAACATTAATTAAATATTTTAAAATACGAGGTAAATCTGAGGCATTTATTCAAATCCAATGGTTATAATTAAAAGTTCTCAGTTCTCATTATAATCAAAGTTCTCATTTGATACGTTCCCTATATATATATATATATATATATATATATATATATATATATATATACATATATATATATATATATATATATATATATATATATATATATATATATATATATATATATATATATATATATATATATATATATATATATTACCTCATGTATTTTTTTTGTTGGTTTTGTGTTTCACATAGATTTAGAAATCCTAATCTTAGAAAAAAATTCTCCAGATCTTATCAAAAGCAGATCCGGAAAAAATAGATATGAGGAAGAAGTGAAATCTTTTTTGTTTGAAAAATGATCTGTTGGTTTGAAAAATCTCAAAATTTAACCTTGTGATAATTAAAAAATTTGAAGTTTTTAGTTCTATAGACTTGGTAGGGAGAACCACGGTTCGATCCTCCGCAATTGCGATCGGGAGGAGGCTGGAACCACTTGATGCCAGAGCTGACCCCCGAACCGGACTAAATCGGTGGTGATAAATAAAAAAAAAAGCATATCTAAATAGATATTGGAAAAAACAAAACCTTTTCCTATGAATAAAAATTTATGAATGATGCAGGTTGGTTCATTTAACTAACTAACAGAAAACAATATAGGCATAAAAAAATACTCATATTATTCAATATTTTATTTTCTGATAAAGAAATTACACTAGAAAATATTACAATTAGAGATGCAAATTGGTGATATTATGACCACTGACATATCTTTAGGCATACACTTCCCAATATTTAAAAAAAAAATAGAAAGTTGGTCCAACCCTTTCAACTTGCATAAAAATATTATTATAAGGACTAAAAATATTTTACACCAACCAATAATATCTTGAGTATTTTTTAACTTTACATCATAATTATTTTGTTTGAAAAATCAACACATAATCACGTTACATATAAATACAATAAATATACAATTTATGTAATTTATATCAGGTTATAATTATAAAAATTAATTTTAAAAAATTGAAAATACAAATTGATAATAAATAAAAAATAAACAAAATTATAATCAATTTGCGTTACTGTAATTTTCTTCGATTTATACCATAAAGTTGTTATTACACTATTAATAAATTTTATTATTCTTTATGACATTAATTATCTTTTTTAATAAATTTATAATTAAATTACATTAATTTCTTTCTTTCCAACAAATAATTAAGAGTGTTATTTATAAAATACTAATATTTTTGCATTAAACTCTAAAATTGATAGTTATTTGAATATTTTATTTTTTAATAAAAAAATAATTAGAAAGAAATAGAGAAAATTTATATTTCAATAACAGAAATGTTATATAAAATAACATATTTTTCACTATTTCAATATTTATTATATAATATATTGACTTTTATTAAATACATTAGTTTGTTTGATGTTTAGAAATTTTTAAGTATTATATTTAAACCACATTTAATTCCTATGTATATCATATTCTTTAGAATAGTCTTAAAATTTTAATTCAACTATTAAATTTAAAGTATTGCATGAATATTATTTCTATTTTTGATCTTTGATTGTTGATTTTTGAATATATTTAGATCGATATGATGTGTATATTATTATTTTTTATTTAAAAAAGATTCACATTAAAATGGAGTCAATCTGATGTTTTTTTTTTCTTTCTATTTTTATATTAGAGAGGTTTAAAAGATTTAAATTACAAGTATTTTTTACCGGAACATAAAAATGAAGGTGACCGACTAGACTATTTTTTATCTGTGTTAATTTCTTAATTTTTTTTAGATTTAAATTATTTATGACTTTTTATTCTTTTTTATTTTTTCAGACTGTAGATCAATTGAAGAGAAGATGTGTTGTAGACTATTCTTTTATTTTGTATTAAACTTTAAAAAAACATTATCTACAACTTTGTTGTTAATGTTTTAATAATAATTGTTTATTTTTATTCTACACAATTGATGTAACAATTTGAAAAAGGGTTGAAATACGTGTAAAAGTTCATATATCAGCAACAATGACAATATCAAAACATATCTCTTTATATCAACAAAATAATCTCACATTAAATCATTGAGTTACTTTGAATTTCATATTTTTCAAAATAATGGTTGATAACTAAAATTATTATATTTCATTTCACTTATCTATTTTTTTATACTAGACTAAAATGTAAATATTCTTTATTAGTGTGATTATAATATTATATTAATTACATTGATTTATCTCCCTTTAACAAATAATTAAGAATGATATTTCTAAAATATAATTAATATTTCATTAAATTTAAAAATTGTTAATAATAAAAATAAAACGTAATATATTGCATATTAAAATGTTTTGTTTTAATACTTAACACGACTTACTTTATCTTCTACAATTAATGCTTATTTAAAAAAAAAATTATCGTCCACTATCATAATATTCATTTAATGAGTTTGGTAGTAAGTGATATTAAGGCCAATAATTTTTGTGACAGAATAAACTTAGTCAACATTTTCATTTAAGTAAATGATTTTATAACAGATCATTTTTAATAAATATTTTTTACAACTTTGGATTTTAAAAAGAAAAAATATATAAAATTTATGCTTTTAAAATGAAATTAAAAATAAATTTTAAATTAGATTTAGTGTATACAATGTGATGCAAAAATAAGATTATGTTTTACTAAACCTTTTTGTACATGAGAACATAAAGTTATTGATCAAAATATTGATTATTAACGGGACATGAAGTTATTGATCAAAATATTGATTATTAACGGGACATGAAGTTACTGATCAAAATATCTTTAAAGGTACACAGGGACATGAAGTTATTGATCAAACTAATATTTGAACACGAGAACATGAAGTTATTGATCAAACTAATATTTGAACACGAGAACATGAAGTTATTGATCAAAATATTGATTATTAACGGGACATGATGTTACTGATCAAATTATTTGTTTATTAATTATACCTTAAATTATTATTTTTTTCACGGATAATCAGATACTTTTTTATTAAAAATATACATTTGAAACAAATATGCATCCCGTACCAGAACCCGTGCGAATGCACGGGTTTGTTACTAGTTATTAAGATATTAATGAAAAATTATTGTAAATATAACATATTTACTATAGGTTTAGCTGTGATGCAGGTTTAGCTGGAAGAATAGCCTCCTAACCCTTCATATTATTGAAACCCTAATCTCCTTTCTTCATGAATGAGTTTAGCCAGTCTTCAGAATTTCTACTTGTTACACAGTTTGCACTTCAAATAATATTTTATGAATTAAAATTTTTCAATGATGCAGGTTGGTTCATTTAACTAACTAACATAAAACAATATAGGCATAAAAAAATACTCATATTATTCAATATTTTATTTTCTGATAAAGAAATTACACTAGAATATTACACTATAAGCTTAAATTCCTCACCTATAAGCTGTTTCAAATTTGTAAGTTCTACAATAATAAACTCAGATGAGTTATTAACATCTGTCTCCAAAATTCTCTCCCTCATTGAAATCTTTCCATTATTCACAACTCTCATCACACTCTTATTCTTAGGCACTCCCAAGAAAGTAACCTTTTCTATGATCCATTTTTTATCCAAAGCAAATTTTCCATTAGTCACATTAGATCTAACAGAAACACTAGTATCATTCCATTCACCATAAAATCTAACAAATGTCCATTGCTCTTTCGCTTCTAGATCAAGCTCCTCGTCATCATCCAAATAAACATGTCCATAACTGTTTCCAGTTCCATTAAAAATAACCACAAGCTGGAATGAGGTGTTACGCGCCGCTTTCGTCGTCATTGCTTCACCTTGTAAGGCCAAAATGTTTCCTTCTCCAACATGCACATTTATGTGATCAGCTGGTGCATCAAGTTTGACAGTTTTTCCGGATTCAGCATTCACTGAGTTTGAGAAGTTAAAGAGATCAAACCAATTTCCTTTAGGAAAGTATGCGTCAACGGTCGTTGCACCAGACTGTAGCACAGGTGAGACCAGAACTCCTTTGCCTAGTAGAAACTGTGAATTTATATCATATGTTACAGGATCCTCGGGGAAGGAAAAGAATAGCGGTCGTGCAATTGGTGTCCCGTTTTTACTTGATTCGTACATGAGTGTGTAGAAATATGGAAGAAGGCGGTAACGAAGGGCAAGCACTTTTTTAGCTGATGCTGTAACTGACTCCCATAGGTAAAGCTCTTGCCTGATGGTGTGTATATCTGAATGAGCTCTTGCAAAGGGGTAAAAGGCCCCCAACTACATCAAGAAAAATAAAAAGTAGTATTAGACCTTGTGGTAAATTTATAGATACTAGCAAATTTTATGGATGAATGAATGTTTGTTACCTGGATCCAGCGCTGACAAAGTTCTTCACTTGTGTTACGTTTGAAGCCACATATATCTGCGCCAGTCATTGGAATTCCATAGATTCCAGTGTTTAATATGGATGGAATTGAGTATGCTAAATCATTCCAGGAAGCAGAATTATCTCCGGTCCAATGACCTGTATACCTGCCAGAGCTTACAAAAGTTGACCTCGTCATAAGGAATGGTCTTTTACCAGTTATATTCACTAAGGCCTTGTTTGTTGTTTTGGAAACCAAAAGTCCATACAAATTGTGAGCATCATACACAGGGACATTACCATAATGCATCGCTGATGCTGGCACTGTTCTATGGTTAATCGGACTTTTAGTTAAGTTACTGTTAATTTTGTAGGGAGGGTTGTCAAGAGTAGAATTTTCCATGTCAGGAGATGTTATGAAATTAGTTATTTCATTCATGTCAAGCCAAAGACCATCAAAAGGGAGCATGTCTCTAAACAATTTGATTTCTTCCTCCCAAAAGCCTTGGCTGTTAGGGTTAAGAAAATCAAGAAAGGAAACTGGTCCAGGCCAAACTACACCTTGATAATTGGTTCCATTTCTCCTTATGTAGATATCAGCTTTCAAGCCTCTATTATAAGTTCCGTGTGTGTCATTTATAGCAATACCTGTGTACAAAATTTGTCTCAAATCAATTACACATGCCACTTGAGTAGATTAAGTTTAGTTTCAAAGATATTTTATGATGTTAGAATAAAGTACCCGGATCAAGGATAGGCACATATTTTTGACCATTTTTGTGAAGAGCGTCAACAAAAGTCTTCATCTTGTCGAGCGGATAATTAACAGGATCGAGTGTGAACATTTTATAGTTATCCATGTAATCAATATCTGACCACAAACCTTCAAGAGGTATACCAGATTTTGAATAGTTTTGTACCACCTCAGTGATATCATTTACATCCTTGTAGCTATATCGACACTGATGAAAACCTTCACAAAGAGTTAACAATAATGTGGATTAGCATTGGAGTTCGGTATAACAAATCAGCGTAAATAGAAGGACAAAAAAGGGGTTGAACTTACCAAAAGACCAATAAGGCATAGGAGCAGGTCTACCAACGAATTGAGTGTACTGATCCAAAACCAATTCAGGAGAAGAACCAGCAAAGAAATAGAAATCAAAAACACCACCAATAGCCTTATAAATAAGACGATCACCTTTATAAGCAACATCCATTCCATTACTATTAAGAAGCAAAACACCATGTGTGCTTCCATTTTTAACTTTTCCATCAGATGAACCCTTTCTCACATCCAAATAAAATGGATGAGATCCATAAAGGTTAACATCAACAAAGTAAGCATGAGTATCTGCATTCCAAAGAGTTAAATTATCGCCGGATTGCAACTTTAAGGTACTCTTAGTGCGCTCTCCCAAACCAAACAGAGAAGATCTGTCTGAAGGTAGAGAGGTAGAGAGCTGCAAGTATTGATCTTTAAACACGAGAAACTGTTCGGAGTTTGAAGGGTCTTGTGGTGAAGTGTTAAAGAGTGTGTCATTGGAGGATTTGCGAGTGATGGTGAATCCAAATTGACTAGTGTTGTTGAGTGTGAAGATAAGGTCTGAATCTGGATGTGTGAGTGTGTGTGTTGAGTTTTGATCTTTGGATAGAATATGATGAGATAGAGAAGAAGAAGAAGAAGAATAAGATGATGATTCTCTAGGAATCACTTCTTTTGGAACTTCCCATCTTTTATTATTTGAATCAATGATCCTTACTCTTAATCTATCCTTGGTCTCAAAACTGCAATTTAGAATTAAAAAAAAGTTATAAAGATGGATATAATCATATGATTATGTTTGTTGAAACATGAAAATAACAGTGAACTATGATAGGTTACCTGACAGTGAGGTTGAGGAGTTGAATGTCTGTTCCAAAAACTGAGGAGGAATTGATGAGTTTAAGGGTAGCACTCAAAGAATTTGCTTTCGTGTTG
Organism: Vicia villosa; assembly: GCF_029867415.1. NCBI lineage: Eukaryota > Viridiplantae > Streptophyta > Magnoliopsida > Fabales > Fabaceae > Vicia > Vicia villosa. The sequence goes on from NC_081183.1 coordinate 141,552,811, forward strand.
GTTACATTTGTGATTGTGTAGCCATAACCAACTGGCTCATCAGCTACACTTTGAGATATGACTATGAAAAAAATGAAACAAAAAGTTAAGGTTTGAATTCTATGACTTGTAATCATTTTGTTTGTTTTTGATGTGTTTGAGGATAGGAGGATTGAGAATCTTTATATAGGCAAACAATGATGGGGTGTCATTAAAGTACAATATTTATTCAGTTAATCCAATAAATATTCTACTTTTTAGTTTTTTCCAACTCATTTTCACTTTCCAACTCACTTATTTACTTTTATCATTTTATAATTATCATTTATAATAAATTATCAATCAAAATATTCTAATAAATTATTGTTGGATGATGGAGTTAGTGGAATGACATAAAAAATTACTGTGTAAAGAATCTAAAATGTGTTTATGAATCTTCTACATTGTAATTAATCTAATGAACTGATTAAGTCTTGCATACAAGTCAATAAAAATTATTGAATAGAAATTATTTAAGTTGTTGTTAATACATTGAATAATAACAACCATATGATTTAAAATCAATGCCTCGGATTTCACTTGAATTTTAAAAGACAATAATTAATAGATAAAATATGGTTTAAATACATATCACATAAATGCATATTTGAGCATTGATTTTAAATCGTACGGTTATTATTAAAAGTTCTCATTTGATATGTCCCTATATATATATATATATATATATATATATATATATATATATATATATATATATATATATATATATATATATATATATATATATATATATATCAACACTTACTCCCCATCTTGACCATTAATTCTTCTCAATCTAATGGTTAACATTAATGATTATTGATTTTCTCTCTCCATATTTAATTACTCATTATATATATAGTCTAAGTACATTACCTATTCAATATATTTAAAAAGTGAAATTTTTCTTATAATAAGGAATGAAGGGAGTAGTATAAAAATTACTTTTAATGAATATATCTTATGTAAAAAAGATTTTTTAATGGATAAAGTTCATTTCAACTATTGGACAAATCTATAATATAAGAAAAATTGTTGTTCTGGAATTAAGAAAAATACTCTTTTTGTTAGTTTAGTCTAAATTAATATTTTGTGAGCATAAATTTCTTTTTTTAGTTTTTTCCAACTCATTTTTCACTTTTTATAACTTTATTATTATTATTTCTAATAAATTATCAATCAAATTATTCCAATTAATTATTTTTAAAAAAAAGGGCTATTATGATCATTTTAAATTGTTAATTTACATATAAAGTAGTATTTAATTTTTAAAAATTAACTTTAGTAATTAAATATTAATAACGAAGAAATTTAATTTAAAATAATTTTAATTTTTTAAAATACAATACTTTTTAATAAACTAATAATTTTAGTTTCAAAAAATACTTGAAAAAGTGTGTTATTGGATAAAATACAAAGATGTGTGTCACTTATTATTAACTTTAATTTAAATGATTTAAAATATTATTATATTAAAATATGTCATTAATGAAGTTTATATAATTAAAATAATGTTTGCACAATTTAATTGACCAAGCCCGGCCCTTTGCGGGCTATAGTTTTTTCGGACTAGCCGGTTTATATTTAAAATTATATTTTTTAAATTAAAAAGTAATTTTTTTATTTAAAAAAATGTATGATACAACACCATACTTTGGTTTTAACATATCAATCCATAAATTTGGACAAAATGAACTCTACTCTATTGTACTTCTTTTATAATAATAGTATGTTGTAACATCCTTACTTTCCTGAGTATGAGAATAAAGGATAAGTGTGTTAGTGCATTTACTCTTGTTTGTTCCTTTATGCTTATATGAATGCGAAATGTGATGGAACATGAATAATTACTGATGCCCGTTGTTTCGGTTAAACAATTTTGGATTGATTGCATTGTGCGACTTTTCGCTTGATATGCGTGTGTATTCTTGAATTGAAGTGGACCAGCTACTAGGTTGTTTTTATGACTCGGACTTAGTGATCAATAAGTCGTCCCGGGCTTAGTGATCAATGGGACAGCCTCGATCGTGCGATCCAAGGGCTCACACCTAAGCTACCGTTGCAGTGTACTTGTGAGGGTCTTGAGGCATTTTACTCACTTGGCAATAACACACTTGTGTGCTCGGTATTATGGGGTTATGTGGCTATGTAGGCTAATACATAATCGATAACTCACCTCTAGTGATATCACATAGACGAATCACTAGGCTCCCGGCCGATTGGGCTCATGTGTCTTGATGGCGTTTTGTACTTGGCGTTAACACCCGTGTGTTATGATGATTAATGGGACGATGACGCCTCCTCGGCAAAGTTCATCTTGCGGCCATATAGGCTTGTGCGACCCCTTCTAATCATCCTTGCCGCGTGCTTATACAAGTCTCTTGATGAATAGACATGGGTGACCCAACGAGGGTGTGATTTGAACCTAGTGATGGTATTAACATGCTTCTGGATTCCCCGTACATGGGTATGGGTCTGCATATTATTTTGTGTAATTGAGGACGGCTTCGGAGAGCATAAAGGCAGGTATACCCAGAAGACCTGACCTCGAGGGTCGCGCCCGACAGGAGGCAGGCAGGTAAACCCGGAAGACATATTCTGGAGGAAACTGGTACTCATGTTTGTTTGTGATTCCATTGGTTAGTTAAGGGACTTCCAATGTGGATTATATCCTTGTCGTGTTTTTGCACTTGGTTGTGAGGATAAACCCCAGATCAATGGTGGATTCGTTTTGTGATGCATGTAACCTGTAGAATCGAGTGAAACCATAGTATAGGAGGACTCACTAAGATTTAGTAATCTCACCCCAATCATCTTATATTTTTCAGGTGCAGTTTAGAAGCGTCTGATTAGTAGCAGGTTTGAATTGAAGAACAAAAGTGGTGATGGCTCGAAGACCATGTTATATCTCATTTCCGTTGTGCAGATCCATTAAAGACACATGTTTTATAATTCTTAGTATAATTTCATACTGTATTTTATATGGATCATCTTGTAACTTTGGCTTTTGTATGTACTCAATATCAAATTTTAACGTTTCATGCATAATATACTAGTAAGTTATGTATGAGGTGTTACAGTTGGTATCAGAGCAGGTCGATTCTCGGCCGAGCCATGAGACATCACTAGCAATTCCTTTCTTCCTCGCATGTGTGTGTTGCTAGTCTGATTTAACTGATATCTCATTCAGCCGTTGAACTTGATCAACTCACTCACTGAGTGCATGACAATAGAATTATGGCAAATCTGCTACAAGGACTCGTAAACTTGTAAGTGTTTTAAACCCAAGTAGCAAGATTTTGTTGGGTGATGGATTGATTGTAGATGGAAGCTGGATTTATTGGATAAAATAAGTAGAGGGAATGTTGGAGTTGTTAGGCTTAAGAGGAGTCTTTGACTCGAAGTAGTGAAATCCGAACTGTCGAGGTGTGGATTGAGACAACTAGAACTCCCAGGGTTTTGATTGGATGAAGTGAAACTTTCTATAAGTCTTGGTAACAGCAAAGGAAATCCATGCAGTATCTATGTAGGGGTGTTGTAAGGGAATTTCTATGAACATGTCGAGTTGGAAGTTAGTAGGATTCATTACTGATGAGGGTACCAATGATGGATATGACTAGAGGACCGATGAGACGAAAGAACTCTTGGAAGTGGGGACAGAGAAGTTAGAACTTTCTAATTATGCCGGCATAGGCAGTGACTAGATAAGCAGGGAGATAGGCTCTGACTCAACTTGGTGAACCCTAGGCGGGAGTGGTTCCAAGTGAAGGGTTGGTAGGATGTGAGGATGTGGTAATCTATATTTGGGTGAATCTTGGATATCTGACTGGTGGAAAAGGACATGTATTTCTGTTCTTTTTATTTTGTACTTAAGTTCTAGAACTACGCTAGATGGAATATGAAATGATATAGAAGCGCGAAGTGCATTAGCCTAAGTTTCTTGATAGTCATGATTCATCTGACTACGAGTGAAGCCATAGAACTACGCTTGGGATTGGGTGTTCAGGTGAGTAAGAACTAGCATCTATCCGATGTATTAGTGAGATGATCACAATTATGTTGGTTGTTTGGAACCATAGTATACCTATTTGAACTGGATTATCCTTATAATCTCTTATGCATGCGTGGGACGAATGAGTACGCCCATGGCATTAAAATCCGAGCTGGAATCTTAACTTCATGTCTAGCTTATTTCCTTATGAATAAGTAAATCTTGATGAGTGGCACTCTCAGGTTTTAGCATCCTGAGGAGTGTGATTGGAAGGATTCGAGGAACACGACCCATTGTTCCTACTCCTCCGGCATTACCTCCCAGTACACCAGCAATCATGCCCAGAGCCTCAGCGATAGCATCATCATTTCTTCCTCCTCTTCCAGCCATTGTTCTGCTTAAATCACAAACACTTCAGTCAGAACAAAAGTATCGACAAATAAATCGTATTAGTCGCATACACAGGAAAAACTGACACTAAGACTCTGGTCACAACGACCGACTATGCTCTGATACCACTATTGTAACACCCCTCTAATAACCCGCGACAATTAACAAAATTAAATCAGAGTAAACATGCAAAGGGTGTCACAATTCAAAAATAAAAGAAAACACATGTTCGGCATATGTCATGCTTTCACTGAAAACATCTAATTATAACTCATTAGATAAAAATCATGTTTTACACAGGGGAATTGAATCATCAAGTCAACATTACATCATTAATGTACCAGACTTCAAACAAAATAAACAAATAGAGTTAAAATTGAAAACTCAAAACATCGCATTCCCAGTGTTACATCTATCAGAGCATGACACCGACAAAAAACTAAATCGACTTATGAGCTAATCCTCACCAAGTCGCGCCGCTATCCTCAATCTGAAAATGACAACAAGTAAGGGTGAGTCTCATCACAGTTAACCAATGTTATTGCATCATAAATAACAATATATCATAGTTATATCATTCACCCAATCGTTTGATATTCAGACACATCATCGTCTCACATCTACAAACATCAAGTTATCACATAACATATATTAATCATGTTATAAAAATCATGCATATGTATGAAACAGACACTATGCATGTGGTACCAACATCATCAATGGGAAAACCCACCGACCGATCTATCATCATCCATATTCTGCCCTGCCAGCACAGATTCCACACAGTGGGAACCTTGCCCTTCACTGAATCCTCTCATCATTAGGATTCAGCCCTCATCAAATGACTATGAATGCATGCAAATATATATACAACATACTATCATCATCATCATACCATGAGTAGCATCATCTTATACTCATTCATCATCATCATTATTAACAAGTATGTTCATATATATATATATATTAGCATCATTCAATAAAATCATATAACAATAACTCATACAGATTCATCAGTTCAAAAGTTGTCGCCAAACTTTCAAAATCACAAAACAGCAAAATCTGCAGGTCACGCTGGCCATACGCGTACCATACGCGTACCAACAGGGCCAAAATCTCACAAAACACGCACCATACGCGTATGAGCAGATCCATTCATCCACACAAAACACACCATACGCGTATCATCAAGGCATACGTGTATAAACCAGGTACCATACGCGTATGAACAGAAGGTGCAACCTGATGCACACATGGGGAGCGTATCATACGCGTATCACCCCCTCCATACGCGTATCATACGCGATCGGGAAGCAGTTACCAAAATTTTTTGGGTAAGTTGCAGGTTTTTGGTAACTGCTCTCCGATCGCGTATGATACGCGTATCACCCCCTCTATACAGCCTGCGATTTGGGTCTCAAAACCAGAAATTTTACTTTCTAAACAGCATAGAATTCACCCAACATCAACAGTTTATGATTCTACAATCGATTTTACTCATCACAACCCAAATCTATTCAGTTATTAGGAATTAACATGTTCAAATTCCAATCCAAATGATGAACAAAAAATGTAAAAATCTAGAATATAGAATCTATTGAATCCAAACAATACTCCTAATCCACGCTATTATTCATAATACGATAATAGAGATTAAATGGAGAGTCCCCCCTTATCTTAGCCAAATTCTTGATCTTTGGTCTCTTCCTCTTCAGTTCTCCTTCACGTTCTTGTGTTCCCAAAACCTTCAGTCTTTCACGTTCTTTCTTTCTTTTCCAATCCCAATTATTTTTATGAAAATAATAATAAAATTAGTAAAAGCTTTACTATATCACACCCCCCTCTTTTACTATTTTCTCACATGGCCCAAATGCCATAAACCATTATTTTTCCATTATTTCACAAAATCCTTAATAATTCTAATTATTAATTCAATATTCCAATTAAATTAATATTAAAATTATACGGGTGTTATAACTCTCCCCCACTAAAAGAGTTTTCGTCCTCGAAAACATACCTCAGATAAAGAGTTCCGGATACGAATCCTTCATCTGGCTCTCTAGCTCTCAGGTAACATTTCCTTCAGCCGGTCCTCCCTAATCTACTCTGACTAAAGCTATTTCCTTGCCACGCAATTGCTTCAGTCTTCGGTCCTATATCCTCACAGGCAACGTCTCAACTGTTAAGTTGTCTTTCACCTGTACATCGTCTACTTGGATCACATGGGACGGATCCGAAATGTATTTCCTCAACTGAGATACATGAAATACATCATGCAAATTGGAAAGCATCGACGGAAAAGCAATACGATATGCCACTTCCCCCACTCTTTCAGAAATTTGGAATGGTCCAATAAAACGCGGAGTCAACTTCTTTGACTTCAATGCCCGACCAATACCTGTCATAGGAGTAACTCTCATAAACACATGATCTCCCTCTTGAAACTCAAGTGTTTTCCTCCTCTTGTCATGATGACTCTTCTGACGACTCTGAGAAGCTTTCATCTTCTCTTGAATCATATTAATCTTCTCCGTAGTCTGTTGTACAATTTCTGGTCCAATCACAGCACTCTCACCAGATTTGTACCAACACAACGGCGTCCTACATCTCCTACCATACAAAACCTCAAACGGAGCCATACCAATACTCGAATGATAACTATTGTTGTAGGTAAACTCAATCAAAGGCAGATAACTATCCCAAGCACCTCCTTTTTCCAACACACAAGCCCTCACAAAATCCTCTAACGACTGAATCGTCCTCTCGGTCTGTCCATCCGTTTGCGGATGATAAGCAGAACTCAATCTCAGCTTTGTACCTAAAGCTTTCTACAAACCTTCCCAGAACTTAGACGTAAATCTCGTATCTCTGTCTGACACGATACTTGAAGGAACACCATGTGGACTAACTATCTTCTCAATATACAATTGAGCCAGTTTTTCCATCGGATAATCCATTCTTATCGGTATAAAATGTGCAGACTTCATCAACTTGTCCACCACAACCTAAATAGCTTCACAATTCTTAACAGTTCTCGGTAACCCAGAAACAAAATCCATCGATATGCTATCCCACTTCCACTCAGGAATAAACATCGTTTGCATAAACCCAGATGGCTTCTGATGCTCAATTTTTGACTTCTGACACGTCAAACAAGAATATACAAACTCAGCAATTTCTTTCTTCATTCCAGGACACCAAATTAGCTTTTTCAAATCATGATACATCTTGGTAGCACCAGGATGAATACTTAATCCACTACGGTGTCCTTCCAAAATACGGTTTCGGAGTTCAGCCACATCAGGAACACAAACTCGGTCACCAAACCTCAGTATACCATTCTCGTCAACTCTGAATTCACCACTCTTGCCTTGATTAATCCAAGTCAACTTATCAATCAATTCAACATCAGCTTTCTGACCTTCTCTAATTTCCTCAAGAATACTACTAGTTAGCTTTAGCATACCCAATTTAACACTAGTAGGAGTACCTCCACACACCAAACTCAAATCTCTGAATTGTTCGATCAAATCCAATTCCTTCACCATTAGCATAGACATATGTAAAGTCTTCCTACTCAATGCATCAGCAACTACGTTTGCCTTACCCGGATGGTAATTCAAACCAAAATCATAATCTTTGAGTAATTCTAGCCACCTTCTCTGCCTCATATTCAACTCTTTCTGATCAAAGAGATACTTTAGACTCTTATGATCACTGAACACCCCAAACCTCGAACCATACAAATAATGTCGCCACAACTTCAAAACAAAAACCACAGCTGCCAACTCTAAATCATGAGTCGGATAATTCCTTTCATGCACTTTGAGTTGTCTTGACGCATAAGCGACCACTTGTTGATTCTGCATCAGCACACCACCTAAACCCATCAACGAAGCATCACAATAAACCACAAACGATTATGTCGGATTTGGCAAAATCAAAATAGGAGCACTAGTCAACCTCCTCTTCAGCTCTTGGAATCCTTCTTCACATTTTGCGTCCCAAATAAAAGCATGACCTTTCCTGGTCAATTTAGTTAATGGAAATGCTAACTTTGAAAATCCTTCAATGAACTTTCTGTATTAACCTGCAAGACCAAGAAAACTACGCATCTCTGACACTGACTTCGGAGCTTCCCACTGCGATATCGCTTCTATCTTTGTAGGATCAACCGCAATACCATTCTTAGAAATCACGTGTCCCAGAAAACTGTCTTCTTCTAACCAAAATTCACACTTCGACAGTTTCGCAAAAAGTTGCTTCTCTTTTAACAGCTCTAATACAATTCTAAGATGTTCCGCATGTTCTTCCTCATTCTTAGAATATATCAGAATATCATCTATAAACACCACCACGAACTTATCGAGATAAGGATGAAATATCTTGTTCATATACTCCATAAAAACACCAGGTGCATTAGTAACTCCAAACGGCATTACCGAATACTCATAATGTCCATACCTTGTTCTAAAAGCAGTCTTCTGAATGTCGTCATCTTTCACACAAATTTGGTGATACCCAGACCTCAGATAAATCTTACTAAATACACATGCTCCAACCAGTTGATCCATCAAATCATCAATCATCGGCAATGGATACCGATTCTTGATAGTAACCTTGTTCAATTGTCTGTAATCCACACACAGCCTCATCGAACCCTCTTTCTTCTTCACTAGCAACACAGGTGCACCCCACAGAGAAACACTAGGACGAATGAATTTCTTCTCAAGCAATTCTTCTAACTGCTACTTCAGTTCAGTCAACTCAGACGACGGTATACGATACGGTGCCATCGACACTGGACTAGTTCCCGAAACCAATTCAATAGAAAATTCTACTTCTCTTTCTGGTGGTAATTCATTCACATCTTCTGGAAAAACTTCTAGAAACTAACATACCACTGGTAGTTCGCTACTCGCCACTTTCTCTTTTAAATACATCAATCCAAACAACATAAACACTGTTGCACCATCCCCGATAGCCTCATTCACCTGTCTAGATGTCATTTCCAGGTCATCAGAACTAACCTCTTCAGGAAAAATTACCGTCTTCGCAAAACAGTTGATATGAACACGGTTGAATTCCAACTAGTTTATTCCCAGGATTACATCGAGTTGTTTCAATGGAAGGCACACTAAGTCCATCCCGAATTCCCTACCAAAACCGGACAATTCAAGCATGCAGACAAAGTAGATACTGAACCCGACACAGGAGTGTAAATAACCATACTTCCATTTATGTCAGATATCTCTAGATTCAACCTCATAGCACAATCCAAAGAAATAAAAGAATGAGTTGCTCCAGTATCAATAATCGCAACTAAAGGTGTGCCATGAATGAAACACGTATCTTTAATATATCTGTCTTTTGGAGTAGTCTCTGACCCGGTCAAAGCAAAAACCTTTCCTCCCGATTGGTTCTTCTTTGGCTTGGTACAATTCGGACTGATGTGACCTTCTTCACCACAGTTATAACAATTCACAACCTTCTTCTTACAATCAGTAGCAATATGGCCCACTTGGTCACACTTGTAACACTTCTTCTGATCAAGATTACACTCGTCCCTACGATGTCCCATCTCACCATAATTATAACATCTGATACGAGCACTGGAATCTCCCCCACTGGGTTTCTTCCAATCAGCAGACTTACCTCTACCATATGGTTTACCTCTATCCATAGGCTTCTTACACTTTCTGTCAACCAACTCGCAAGAGTGAGATGACTCCAGCTTGATGTTATCTTCCTCAAAAATCTTGCTACAGTCCACTAAGTCAACAAACCTCTGAATCCTCTGGTATCCAATGCCTTGCTTGATCTCATCACGAAGGCCATTCTCAAATTTGACACATTTTGAGAACTCACTGGCTTCATCATTGTTGTAGTGAACATAGTACTTTGTCAACTCAACAAACTTTGCAGCATACTCTGGTACTGTCATATTACCTTGCACCAGCTCCAGAAATTCGATTTCTTTTCTGCCCCTAACATCCTCAGGGAAGTACCTTCTCAGAAATTCCCTTTTGAATACATCCCAAGTGACTTCTATACCATCAGCATCCAATTCAGCTTTGGTTGCCATCCACCAGTCATCCGCCTCTTCCGACAGCATATGCATGCCATACCTCACCTTGAGATTCTCAGCATAATCGATGACTCTGAAAATCCTCTCGATCACCTTTAGCCATTTCTGAGCACCCTCGGGATCATGCGTGCCTTTGAACAATGGGGGATTGTTCCTCTGAAAATTCCCCAGTTGCCTATCAGCACCAATCCCTACTCCTCCGGCATTACCTCCCAGCACACCAGTAATCATACCCAGAGCCTCAGCGATAGCATCATCATTTCTTCCTCCTCTTCCAGCCATTGTTCAGGAAAGACTGACACTAAGACTCTAGTCACAACGACCGACTATGCTCTGATACCACTATTGTAACACCCCTCTAATAACCCGCGACAATTAACAAAATTAAATCAGAGTAAACATGCAAAGGGTGTCGCAATTAAAAAATAAAAGAAAACACACGTTCGACATATGTCATGTGTCATACCCCAAAATTTGCCCTCTTTATTTCGTCTTCAATGATTCAAGGTTCAAGGGACTATTCAAAGCAACATTCTCCTAATCGAGGGCCTTTTAAATTAGGGTTTGTATGATATCAAAAGAGTTTGAATCTCTGAGGACTCAAATGGATCTCAAGGTGCCTCATATGTCTCAAAGCATCTCCATGTCAAAAGTCAAGCTTCATTTCCAAGGATTGCTCACTCAATGGCTCAGATGATCTACAGTCGACTAGTTTGACCTAAAAGTTAACTATGGTCAAAGTACAGTCGAAACTCCTGACTTTTGGTAAACATCAAGTATTTGGGGTTGTATCCATAATTTGATCAAAGGTTGATCATGATCCATTAATAAAAACTCAGAAATGAACAAAGTCAAAAGGTTCAAATTAGGGTTTTTTATAGGAGAAAGTCAACTCAACTTTGACTGGCCATAACTTCCACATGGAGTATCAAAAATTTCCCAATCAAAGCCTATTTTGAAGGAAATTGGATTCTCTACAACTTTGTCTCTCACATGCCAAGGCCAGAAATACTTCATTCAAGATATATGATCCAATAGATTATAAGTCCTTTTAAAAGTCAACAAAAACACCTTTTGGGTCAAAGCTCATAAATTGAGCATGGAAGCTCCAATTGAGGTGAAACAAAAAGAATCATTTAGAGGACACCCTAAGCTTTCTAAAAAGTCCTAGAATGCATTCATATGATTAAAATCGAGGGAGATACAAAGCTCAGAAGTTGGTCGATTTTAGTGAAATACACAAAACTTTAATTAGGTAATTTTGGTTTTCTTGACTAATGGGCCTTTCATTTGGATTCTAAATATGCCCATGACCTTAAGAGAGACCTTGACATCCATAATTTTATTTTTAGGATTTTATTAATAATTATTTGAATGTTTATTCATTTAGATAATAAATAAATCATTAAAAAATGAAATAATTAATATAAATCATAAAAATATAGAGAAACTTTCTAGAAGCTAAAAGGCTGATTTTTTTGAGAAAGAAATCGTGTGGGTTAAAGCTTGATTTTGTTAATGGAGGACTAAAAATAAAAGTTTCAATATCATCTCCAAATCAAGCTATAATCATGGAAATCATGAAGATTTGATATGGTTTTTGTAAACCTAATTAGTCCCCTATAAGTAGAAAAGGTACTGGGATGCAGAGGGGGATTTTTTTCCGGGCCTCAATGATCCTGTCCGAGTTCAAAAGTGTCAAAGAAATCAAAGGATGATTTTGAATTTGCAGACAGAATTACGGGTTTTTAAGCACTAAGAGAGCTTCATTGACTTTCTTTGAAGCGAATTGGAATATCACGGACGTCTGAAGCGTGTGGAATCACCGTCAGTACAGTCATGGTTTGGTTGTTCTTAACTTGTTTTGATTTTAACATTGCAAGCAGTATAAGTAATATTTGATCATGAATTATTGTTAGTGTTGATGCATGGAACGTTTTTGGATACTTTAATTCATGTTTTGATGCAGATACGGCAAACGACCATTGTTAGGGTTCTTGAATGGTAATTTAGGGATTTTCATTTAAAGCAAAATTAGGCCAAATAACCGAGCCCATCATACTCGGGAGGAAATTTAGAATCAATTCATGGCCTTCTCTTGGATTTATATTGTGGATTGTGGATTTTTGAGGATGTGCAGGCATTAGCTACGAGTTAGATCGCAGTTAAAAGGAAGCATTTTCGTAGCAGATTTTCTGGGCATGGAAGGTGAAGAAGACGATTACGTGGCGAATGGGCATTGGTCCGATTTGAAAATACTGGGAGCGCGCGTTTTGGTTTGTTGGATTCCATGTAACATTTGTTTTTATATAATAATACATTCGCGTGTTTTATTGACAACGTGGAAATTTGGTAGCTTTGGCAAGAGGCTCTTAGTGATGAAGGAAAGAATTGGGGTTCGAACCCCATACGCAACATGTATTTTTTTGATAACTTGTATTGTTTTCAGCTGCTTACAAATCATGCGCAACGAGTATACACGCCCCTACCATGCACCCTTCTTATCAGCCATTGGATTTCCAACAATCAGGATCTTAAGGTCACCAGCTGCACCTCCATTATGGACACTCAGGAATACAGCAACATAGGATTAAAACCAAGTTTATTTGTATTTTTTTATTATGATTATTTATATAATTGTATGATTAATCCTAATTATGTATATACATATATAATTTGATTTTTTTGGTTAGATTAATAATATGATTAATATTAGGATTATAATATAAATTAGAATTAGGCTAATGACTATGATTTAGGATTATCTCCCGATTATTTTCCCGATTATTCGATTTAATTAATTTTAATCAATTTTAATTATAAATCACAAAAACCCTAGAAAGGTTATAAGTATTAGGGTTTGCCCAATCCCATTGGCCACTTGGCCGAAGTATTAGGGAATTAATTCATTATTCGTTTCGACATAATCTATTGGTCGCGATGGGTAATAATCGATTAATTAATTATTTAATTAATTAAAATAACAAAAACACATTTATTTTTGCTAAATGGTTTTAACCAAATCTATTGGTTACGATGATTAGCACTTCCCTTTAAAAATTCATTATTATTTTTAATCAAAGCTATTGATTATGAGGGATAACGATAAAATTAAATAATTAAAACACATCAATTTGCTAACGGTGATAATCGAAACAATCGATTAGAATAATTAGCAATGCTTTTATTAATCTGTTAATTATGGTGATCAAACCTATTGATCGTCGCGATTAATAGTACAAATCAAACCAGGGTTGCACGCCCAAATCCTAAAATACTCCTCCAAACTACGGATTTTCATCTCTTCAATACTGCGATTTTCAAAACAACTACGATAAGGTAATTCAAAATACCTTGCGAACTTCGCATGATAAGGTAACTCAAAATACCTTCAAACAAACATCATACTAATTCTAAGGCGTACAACCCTGGCCTGAACTACGTTGAATCTGATTCTCCCTAAGGAGAAACGTAGGCACTTTTCCCCTGTTCATTTCCTTAGCTATTAAACCTTAACAATTTTAGCCATAAAACTGTTACCTTAGACTCAAAACCATAGGAAAGGGTTAAGGGTGCCTAATACCTTCCCTTGACCTGATTATAATAACTTACCCCGAATCTCTTAACTTCGTAGGGTTTCCTATTCGCCCTGGTAGAATAGGTGGCGACTCTAAAAGCTTAATTTTTAGGGCAGGTTGCTACAGCTGACGACTCTGCTGGGGATAAGTGATAACAAAATTGTAAATTATTATGCTCCTATAAGTTTTGACAGGGTTTAGGTTTTTGGCAAAATTTTTAGGTTTTTGGCGAATTCTTTTTAGGGTTTGGCTAATTTGTCATTTTAGGGTTTATGTTTTTTTTATAAATATTTAATTTATATTTATTTATTTATTGGTCATTTCATTTATTTACCGCAATTCCGTTTATTTACAGTAATTTAAATAAATATCTGTTTATTTAAATATTTGCTGTTTTACTGCATTTTCTGAATAATAGGCAGCCGGATCTTGAGGTTAGTTTTTAAACATTTAAATCTAATTTTATTTATTTATTTACTTATTTATAAGTTCATTTATTTACAACAATTTAGTTAAATATTTGTTTATGTGAATATTTGCTATTTTATTGCATCTTTTGGGATATGTAAAATTGTGTTGAAATCTAAGTGTGGGAATTATCCTTAAGACCAGGGGGGACTTGAATCGCCTACGATTCCTATTGATAATTCCACTCAGAGTGGGTTGAATATCCGGAAATGTCCAATACGAGGCTTGACTTTGTTGAGGGCATGACTTGGTATTTGGCTGATCTCTCTGGGAACCTACCCCAAAAACTCGAACCTCATGGATAAATGAGTTGTTCTAAAATCCAAAGAGACAAAAAGTCTCGGAGGCTACGAACGACCCCATGAGACCTTCTAGAACATACCAATGGGAAGGGTAGGCACCCTAAGCCGTTACGTCGAACCTATGAACCTATGGCTTATGTGCTTATTATACGTGTGCAATTTATATACGCGAATGTCTTGCGTTTTAATTTTTTGCAGGTATTCCTACGCGTTTCCTGGCCTGCAGGGACTCTATTTCCAAGACCACGTCATTCCCATGAAGGACACCTCCATTTATGCGTGTCGATTGGCCTCTCGATGGCCATGAGATCTAGTGACTGTCTTGAACGGTCACCCCGCGCCTGCATCTATGCATTCCCTAGCCTGTAGGGATTCTATTTTTAAAATTGCATCCTTCGTACGAAGGACGTCCTCATTAATGCACGTCGATTGGCTTCACGACGGCCATGAGAGCTGGTAACTGTCTTGAACGGTCAACCCGTGTTGCTCCTACACACTCCCTAGCCCGTAGGAATTTTCTTTTACGTCCATGTGTTTTTACAACGACGTGTCCTTCCCCTGAAGGACATCCTCATTAATGCACGTCGATTGGCCTCTCGATGGCCATGAGAGCTGGTAACTGTCTTGAACGGTCAACTCGTGCTTGCTCCCACGCACCTCCTAACTTGTGTAGGATTTGGATTTCCATCTATACATCTTCCATCCCTAGCCTGTAGGGATTTTCATTTTGTTCGATATCGTCCTTAGATAGGTTGTGTTCCGCATAGAGAACCTTCCCACGAGGGACAACTTCATTGGTACAAGTCGAACGGCCTCTCGATGGCCATGAGATTTGGTGACTGCCGTGAACGGTCACCAGCCACTACTTTCTGCCTACGCCCTAATCTAAGGGATTTCTATTGGTGTGTCATAACATCTATCTTGCAAGGATTTCACTAGGGTCTAATATCACCTCTAAGGCTATCCCTAGGATTATACGTCACACGTCTGCATTGCATACAAGGAGTTATAATACAAGGAGTCTTTTGCATACGCATGCGTTCGCATTTTCATGCATTCATACATTTACATTCGCATCTTCGCCCGCATCCACACTTACCGTGCTAGCCGATTTCTCGAGACTCGCAAAGAAAAATCCAAAGGATCATAAACTATGGAGAAAGGAGGATAAAATATCAAGAATGATCTTGGTCTTACTAAGAAAAAAATATGTCTTTCACCAGGCCAGCCGCATGTCCATGCCTTGTCGTAACAGGATTGTAAATACAACCAAGGTTATCATCGAGCAAGGATTAGTTCAACAAAGAAGTTCCCTTATAGATACACTCAAGGGGTATCTAGTCATAAAGGGGTTCATCTATGAACATAGAAAAACTTACAAGGACGCTCTACGATAACCCGAGGGGAAAGGGTTCGTCCAACTGGGGCAATATCCTGAACAAAGATGCATAGCTATGATGGAGGGAAGGCGACATATGTTAACTCTATGCCAAGGGGCAAAAGGGCCATAGTTTTTATTCATCAATCTACGAACTCCGAAGATTGCGAATGGTGTGATAGTATCCTTATAAAAAGCAAAGGAGGTTCAGTCAAAGGAAACTCGTGAAGTTTCGATACGACGAAAACCCGTTGGCAATTTATTCCCGACAAGTTTGAAGTACCCAAGGAAAATTCGAGGTTACCCTTCACTTCTACAAGTCCATGAACTAAGAAGTAAAACAAAGTCTTTGGATAAAAAAAGGAGATTGTCCCTAGGATTAATAGGTGTTTATCATGTCAAAATTGTAACCCCTACGATCGCTAAGTGTTACCGTGTATAAGCGTTGTACCTTCCGACTTACAATTCTAATAAAATAATCATGCATGTTTTGGAATTGATTCATTCCATTCGCTCTTGCATTACTACGATTTTCCACTCGCGCACTTCTATTCTATTTTCAATTTCAAGTTTAGGATAATTAACAAACTTAAGGGAGAATGACGAATGCAAATAACTAAACCTCGCTAAACGTATGCTTTCAAGGTAAGACCGAACCGATGATGTACAGGCATTGTTTCAATTCCTAAACAATGGAGATATAAGGATGTTAATCCCTCGTCACCCTCTCGAGCCAGGAGTTGGAGTTTGTTTCTACTTTTCAAATAAACCTTGATTTCAACCAAGGGCAGGGTAGATTTCAATTAATTCAATGGTGTATTTTGGTTGTCAAGAGAATCAATCAATGAAGCAAAGGATCAAGCAAAGCAAAGGTTCAAGCATATCTTCTTCCTCGCGTTCATCCAAGATTGAGGAAGCAATGGAGATAATATTCACAACACTTTCTTCCTCAATACATCATTCAAGATCGAGGACGTATCAAAGTCGAAGCTTGCAAATCAAAGTCAACATGGCAGTCACAACATTCAATATCCAAGGATCAAATTTCAAAAGGAGCTTTCAAAAGAAAAAATGCCCGATAAGTCAAAATGGAAAATTCCATAAAAGAAAACAAAAAAGACTTAGGCAAAAATTAGGGCATCCCGAGGGATCAAATTCAAAGGATTTGGTTCATGCAAAAAATAAGTGATCAAAACAAAACGAAGGCAAAATACAAAGGATAATCTTGTGACTGCTAAATCATCGAGGCTTCCCATCAATGCGTGAATCTCTACATTTTTCATCGGTGCTTGGATCTTCACTAATGCTTCCGCTCAACACCAAAACTGAAACGATTCTCTTACATACAAAGCACATTCATTGGATTAGGCGAATTTTAGGATTTGGAGAACATCAAGGAGAAAGGGTCAGGTTAAATAAATTTTGAGCCTTATATCCGTTGTTTCTAAAACCACGAACCAGGCCAAGTTACAACATTCAAAATTCCTAATTGAGGCAAGGTTAACTACGAAAGCATATTAAGCAGGATTTTGTTATACTGACTCCTAAGTCTGTTAAAACTATTTCTAACCACTACTCTTCTTCAAGCATTCATTTCTAATCATCCAGTCCTAATTTATAACGGACTTCAATTTCAGAACTTGCGTACGCATTGTGTTAGAGTTACTTCTCGAAGGATACAACGTCATCTACGAACAAACACTTAGCACTCAAGGAAATCTCGAAATTGGTTTAACCAAAGGAGATCATTTCCAATAAAGACTTTTGAATGGGGAAACCACGTCTAGAGGGTTTTCCTAAACAGGGGAAAAATTTCAAAAATTACAGGGGCATACAATCAAAGATCCTATTAACTAGGGGCATTCACCCTAAGGTTCAATCGACCTAGGTCACATCTCGAAGCAATAACAATCAGGGGCATGTCAAACATGGGAGAAATTTAAAAGGATAGAACACCATGGATAACCCTCCATATCCTGGAAATCAAGGGCATACCCTTCAACTTAAACGTCGAAGCATACGAAAAGGTTATTTCCCGGGGCACTTCCCTCATGACTTGGAGATCATAAGCATCTTCTCCCACGAAAATATTGGGGCAATGGATATCAAATCCTTAAGATGCACAACAAAAGGAAAAGACATCTTCATACTTTATAATCTCGAACCAATCTTTCTCCCAACTACGATCTTTAAAGTTAAAAAAAAACAGGTATTGGGAAATCGCGCTAGCACCCAACAACCTTACAACATTAGCGAACGATATACGCTCTGGTTATCAACAACCTATCATTGGAGCATCATGCAAATACATATAAGTCATGCATTACATACATTGGTTGATACATTACACCACACCTTTTTAGGTAGTCTTCTTTAAGACAAATCTTACGATCCTTTCTAGGAACCTTTTCATGTTGTCTTCTTTAAGACGAATTGTCATCCTTTCTAGGAACCTCTACAGGTAGTCTTCTTTAAGACATTTTTTTTCTAAGAGCCTTTCTAGGTAGTCTTTCCTAAGACATTCATCATCCTCTCCAGGAACCTCTTTAGGTAGTCTTCTTTAAGAGATTCCTTGTCCATTCTAAGAACCTTTTCAGGTAGTCTTCTTTAAGACAAATGTTCATATCCATGTCGGAAACCTTTTTAGGTAGTCTTATAGAAGACATTATTTCATTCCACTAATTACATCAATCAACATATGCATGAGCATAAGCATTATCCCATACATCAAAACATCCAAGTCATTACTCGGGCGCTAAACCACATTATCCACGTGCTTTCCGGTACCCTTACCGATAACAGTAACCTTATAGTTTGTTTCCAATCACCTGATTGACGTATCTCGGCAACCTTACCGATGACGGTAACCTTATTGTTTGTTTATTTACAATCACCTGATTGACGTATCCCGGTAACCTTACCGATGATAGCAACCTTGCTGTTCATTTCACTCATAAAACATATACATACGCATTAGCATACACATATCCTCCAGCGCATTCACATACTGCAAAAGCCCAGTTTCCGACCCTCGGGTCGTGAGTGTCCAACCCTCATGTTGTGATAGGTGTGTTTTCCGACCCTCGAGTCGTGAGATTTCAACCCTCGTGTTGTGATAGGTGTGTTTTCGGACCCTCGAGTCGTGAGTTTCCAACCCTCGTGTTGTGATTGGTTTGTTTTCTGACCCTCGAGTCGTGAGTTTCCAACCCTCGTGTTGCGATTGGTTTCTTTTCCGACCCTCGAGTCGTGAATGTCCGACCCTCGAGTCGTGAGTTTCTAAACATATCGTTTCCTTTTCGACCCACGAGTTGTGAATATTTTACATGCTATTTTTTCCGACCCTCGAGTCGTAAGTCTCCAAGCAAGTGAATCTTTCTCATACAGGCAAACAATCTTCTATGCAGGTAAACTTGTCCGAACCGGGGCAAGTGGATCCCATTGGTGCAGGTGAGCTTGCTAGAGCTATAGCAAGTGATCCTTTTGGGGATTAATCAAAACTACGATAGTAGGCAGGTATGGCTAACTGCGACGACTTACTAGAACTATAGTAAGTGGGTCATACCATCTATGATAAGCTTACTCCAACTACGATAGCGAGTAGGTATGGCTAACTGCGACCACTTACTAGAGCTATAGTAAGTGGGCCACACCATCTACGATAAACTCGCTAAAACTACGATAGTAAGCAGGTATGACTAACTGCGACGACTTACTAGAGCTATAGTAAGTGGGCCACACCATCTACGATAAGCTTACTCCAACTACGATAGCAAGTAGGTATGGCTAACTGCGACGACTTACTAGAGCTATAGTAAGTGGGCCACACCATCTACGATAAACTTGATGAAACTACGATAGTAAGCAGGTATGGCTAACTGCGACGACTTACTAGAACCATAGTAAGTGGGTCATACAGTCTACGATAAGCTTACTCCAACTACGATAGTGAGTAGGTATGGCTAACTGCGACAACTTACTAGAGCTATAGTAAGTGGGCCACACCATCTATGATAAACTCGCTGAAACTACGATAGTAAGCAGGCATGGCTAACTGCGACGACTTACTAGAGCTATAGTAAGTGAGGCACACCATCTACGATAAGCTTACTCAAACTACGATAGCAAGGAGGTATGGCTAACTGCGACGACTTACTAGAGCTATAGTAAGTGGGCCACACCATCTACGATAAACTTACAAAAACTACGATAGCAAGGAGGTATGGCTAACTGCGACGACTTATCAGAGCTATGGTAAGTGGGCCACACCATCTACGATAAACTTGCTGAAACTACGATAGTAAGCAGGTACGGCCGACCGCGACGACTTACTAGAACTATAGTAAGTGGGCCTTTCCATCTACGATAAGCTTACTCAAACTACGATAGGGAGTAGGTATACCAACCGCGACGACTTACTAGAACTATAGTAAGTGGGTTACCTACAAACTGCAAAACCTTGCTAGCACTATAGCAAGTTAACTATCTTCTACACGGCAAATGACAAACCCTCGCTATTGCTAGCTACGGTTATTCATCACGTTAGTCCCTCGACAATGATCTTCTTCAAAACTTGACCAAAAACAAGCAAAGGTTTTATTTTTCTAACATAACTAACAGTCATGCATCATTCAATTACATACCTCATTCATACATAATGAATATGCATACATTGCTCTCATTTATTTTGAGAAGCTCACTGCATCGTACATCGCATGCACCATAACATTGCATAAAATTTAGGTTACCTTTTCAGGCCGTGCTACAATCAAAACATGTTGGTTCCTTCCAAAAAGCATCTGCTTCACATTCAAAGAAGAGGGGTATTTACCTTGGATGGCATCCTTAATCCCATCGCCCACGGAACTTCTTCCCAACAAACGCAAATTTTAGGGTACTTGAGTGTTCAATCATCTTCTACCTTTAGATCACGATAGGCAGACGTGCCTATCTTACTCTTCAGGTTTAAGAAGATTGAACAGGGGCAGCTGTCATACCCCAAAATTTGCCCTCTTCATTTCATCTTCAATGATTCAAGGTTCAAGGGACTATTCAAAGCAACATTCTCCTAATCGAGGGCCTTTTAAATTAGGGTTTGTACGATATCAAAAGAGTTTGAATCTCTGAGGACTCAAATGGATCTCAAGGTGCCTCATATGTCTCAAAGCATCTCCATGTCAAAAGTCAAGCTTCATTTCCAAGGATTGCTCACTCAATGGCTCAGATGATCTACAGTCGACAAGTTTGACCTAAAAGTTAACTATGGTCAAAGTACAGTCGAAACTCCTGACTTTTGGTAAACATCAATAATTTGGGGTTGTATCCATCATTTGATCAAAGGTTGATCATGATCCATTAATAAAAACTCAGAAATGAACAAAGTCAAAAGGTTCAAATTAGGGTTTTTTATAGGAGAAAGTCAACTCAACTTTGACTGGCCATAACTTCCACATGGAGTATCAAAAATTTCCCAACCAAAGCCTATTTTGAAGGAAATTGTGTCGCACGCTCGCGAAAAATGAACAGAGTCGCCACCAATATTTTTATCCCAAAAGGGAAAGGAATATCAGAAAACCTAACAAAGGAAGGAACAGGGTCTTGCGACCAGAGAATCAAGGTACGGGAGTCGGTTACGCAAGGGGAAGGTATTAGCACCCCTCGCGCCCATCGTACTCGATGGTATCCACCTATGTTTGTTTCTATCTAAAGGGTGTGTACTATGTCTAAACCTAAATGTGAATGAATGCAAAAGAAATACGGGGAAAAGAAGGAATATTTACAAGTGTGCTCGTTCAAGCCCCGCGACTTGATGCCTACGTATCCTTTTCAGGAATCAGAGCGCCGTAGTTCGGCTCCATAGTTTCTGTTTGTTTTTGTGTTTTTTAGTTGGGCGGAGTTAACGCTCGCGCTCTTGCATAAGGGACAGCCTAGGATGCAATGGAGCGGAGATAACAATGCCCTTAAGAAAGGAGAGAAAGAGAGAGAGTTTGAGTGTTTCGAGGAAATCCCTAAAGCAAGGGAAACTCGAGTTACTCTTTGGTTTGTGTTTTTTAGAAGTTGGGAACTTACGCCTGAATGGGACCCTAAAGCAAGGGAGATCCAAGCACTCGAATGTTCCCTAAAGCAAGGGACGTTCAAGCTTCCATTCCCTTTTTAAGAATTTTCACTTTGATTATTAATGTTTTAAGTGTTTTCTTTGTATTTTTTAAGGGGAATTTATTCAAGTATTTTTAGATGTTTTAATGTTGTAAAAAGAAAAAGAATGCAAAAGGGGAACTAGTCTTAATTTCTACATCTATGTTATTCTAATTCTAATTCCTAATAGAATGGGGAAAAGTTTATTTAAGCAATTCACAATATATCGAAAATATTAAAGTCTATGCTATTCATGAAAAATATGTACAAACGCAATGCCTTTTCTATTCAAGTTTTGAACTATTTTTGAATTAGCAACGGAAGACCATTTATTTATATGGCTTACCAACCAATCACAAATCAAAGAAATCAATCAATTAAAATTCAATTTAAAAGAAAAAATAAAATTTCTAAAAAATTCTAATTGAGTAAAAATGTTTTTGTCATTTTTCATTTAAGGAAAATTCGATTAATAGGCAAAAGAAAATAAAAGGAAAATCACTTTTATTATATTTTTTTTTATTAACAGCAGGGGAGTGTAGAAGCAAAAACTAAATGAACTGAAATCAACTACAAACAGAAACTGGGCCTTTTTACAGGTGTGTGAAAAGCAAAGGGGCCCAGGCCCAGCTACAAAAGGTGGTGGTGCGTTAGCACCTCAGAGGTGAGATCCAGAAAACACCGGGCTTAGCAGCGCAAAGGCCCAACGCCATTCCACTCTTCATTTTCAATTTTATTTCAACATTTCTTTTATTCAGCATTATTCATATCAGTATGCCTTTTATTTGCATGTGGTTATCAGTATAACGTGACATGGTAGCAATATCAATTGGTCTTAGTGGATTAAATGAGAAAAAGACAAAAGAAGAACCCGAGCCACTCATTGCTTGACACATCACGGTTTCAATGACCAGGGTGAAACAAAATCGCCACAACATGGGAATCATAGCCAGTCCCTGCATGCCACGTGAGCCATCTGGAATAAAAGTGGTTACGCCACACAGACGCCGGCGACGAGCTCCGGTCGCCTTCTCCGACCACCTCACGGCGGAGATCCCCTCAAAATCTCCAGAAATTCACGTGACCGGTACCAATCCACTCGGAATTCAACGCTGAGTTCAGATCTGCGTTTTGTTTTCGTCTACACTCCTTCTGTCGTCCTAACCGGAGCCAAACCAAAAACCCTAACCTAAGAAAATCCACACTAAGACGTACGGCAATGGCTCAGATGTGATTAACATGATAAACAATGCACGAGAAGCAATCAGATCAGCCTAATGGATACACAATCGTATTTAAACAGAATCATACTCAAACGAACACAAACTTCAAGAACAGAATCATATTCAAACGCACACAAACTTTAAGCAAATACCACAATCATTAACCATATTTCAGATGCACGCACAGTCTCTACATGACGCTAGCATACTCAGTAACAATTCGAGAACGTACCTGAGAAGATTCTTAGATGATTAGCCTCGAGAGACTTCACGTTCCGAATCCGGTCCTTGGAGGCAGCGTCAAGGTTCAACTTGCTATGCTTTCGAATACACTCAGAATTTTAGAGAAACCTTCAGAATCTTGCACAGAACCGTGACTCACTCGCCATTGAATGGAACCGTAGCTAGCTGAAGGTGTAGCGATGATGCTGCATTGGTGGTGGTGCAGTGATGGAAGGTTGGTAGTGGTGGTGGAGAGTATGAAGCTTATGGTTGTTGCTGGGAGAGAGTGGAAGGTTGATGAATCGGTTATGGATGAAGGTGGTGGTTACGGTGGCCGGAGTTTGTTACAGTTTGTAACAAACTCAGATGGAGGAGGAAAGTGGACTGAGTGAGGGAGAGTAGTGAAAGCTCAGGGGAAATGAGAGAGAAGGGAGAAAGTGAGAGTGAAATAGAAGTGAAGAGTGAGTGAGAAAGTGAGTGAATCGTGAAATGTGCAAGTGAGGAGTGGGCCTTGTTTTATAGTGTTAGTGTATGGAGAATGGAGAGGGTTTCTTGAATGTGGGGCCTTAGTGGGTGAGATTTTGGTAGCAAAGTCATTTTTCTTGGTGTGGGACTTTAGGCATCTTAGTGAGCAAGTTTTGTATTCATGGTAGGTCTCTCCTTTGCTTTTCCAAAATACAGCATGTGCATGGCTATACATGGCATACTTCTACTTTATGCTTGATAGATTTTTATATGCTAAGTCATACATGGGCTCTTTGCAGTAAATGGTGGTGACTGAATACAAGCTACTGCAAACTTATATTCCATGCCAACAATGCTGCAGCAATCCTAACCATGCCAGTGCCTCGAGCCTCAAACCAGACCTCCAACATGCCCTCTTTTCACACGTGTAGCTTCAACCACAAGCCACCAATTGATTAGATTCTTAGTCCCACATGGAGAGGACATGGAGCTGAGGAAGATTGGTGTAGGAAGGTTCTCAAGATATGGCTTGTATATCACACAAAATTGCATTGAAGTCATGCAATCTTCACCTCTTATCCTTAGTGCGCGTGACCTGACTCTGCTGGCTCATGCCCCTGGCGAAAGTGTAGCTTGGTGGAGGCGTGGCTTTGAAGACTTGCATTTGACTCAATGTGTGTCCAAAATTAGTAAAATTAGATTCATTGGATAGGGGGCATGGCAAGGAACACATCAACATCAAGCTTGTTCAAAATAGTGACTTGTGGAGGAAGAAAAAGGCGTTTACATGTGGCACACCATGTGTTTGTCAAAATGCCAGCGCGTGCCTTAAGAATCTGCCCTGGCTGCATGCAGTGTTTGGCCAGCATTGGGGCACTACTTTGGAGGCTTGCATCTCACTCAATATTTGCTCAATCGTGCCCATTCTTTTTTCAATGGATAGAGGAGATGGCAAGGAAGAGAATGATACCAAGTTTGCATTCATATCACTTCTGTAAAGCTCAAAAAATGGCTGGAGATTTGGTATGCCATGTGTTTGTGAAAATGCTAGGTCATGACCTGACTTGTGACCTGGAATATGACTTGGTTCAAATGAGTTTCCAGCAACTTCACACCCCTTTAACTCTTCATACAAGCTTCAAATGAAAA
The DNA here is from genome assembly GCF_029867415.1 of Vicia villosa. Lineage (NCBI taxonomy): Eukaryota > Viridiplantae > Streptophyta > Magnoliopsida > Fabales > Fabaceae > Vicia > Vicia villosa. Next base: position 141,578,215 of record NC_081183.1, read on the forward strand.
AGTGTCCAACTACAAAGTTGTTCTCCTCCATGAGAGGAACAACTTTGATGTTGGAGATTTCTCCAAAAAATGCCATCTGCCACGTGTAATTCAGTGCTGAAGTAGACTGTTCAACAAGATTTTAAGGCATCAAAAATTTTCTAAGTGTTGAAGATTTGCCTTTTTGTTATTTTTTTGCAACTTTTTGTCGAACTCCCAATTTTATCCGTTCTTCGACTTTTCTTGATTAATTTTCCACCAAAAGTCAATATTTGAATAATTTTCCTGATTTTGACCCGAAAGTCAACTGTTCTGATTTTTCCGACTATTGATGAAATTCCCGATTAAATCTCTTCCAATCAAATCCAATCAAACAAACACCTCCACATAGTCAGCCTGAGAAGTTTTCCACACATAGAAGCCATTCCTGATTAAATGTTGACCAAAAAGTCAACTGGTTGACTTTGGTCAAAGAAAACCCTGATTTAAAGAACCGGATGATTTGCAAGCTTGCACTCTTCAATCAATGCCCTGATTTGAAGCAGAGAGACACCCTAATCCAGGAGGACTTCAATGAACATAGAGCCACGTGATTATACCTCAGTTTTCTCATTCTCTGATCAAACTTCTTTGCAATGGAGCTTTTTCTTGCTAGCCCTTGAGTAACACCTATGATATGAATGCATGGGTATGGATTATGACCTAAGTGATGTAGGTACATGAATGCAAAGCCTAAGCCAGTTAGAAGTTAAAGGGTAGGACAAATTTGGGGTATGACAGCTGCCCCTATTTAATCGTCTTATACTCGAATGTGAGATTGGCGCCAGCCTTTCGAACATTCGAAGTAGAAGAAGATTAAATATCGAAGACTTGAAATTTGTCCTGAGGAGATGGAGTGGTTTTTATTCCTTTATTTTTGTTTTGATATCTGCTGGGGAAAGAGAACTTTTGTTTTTCTGATGGAAATATTTACAGTGAGCAATGGATTCGAATGGTGGTAGCTTGTAACGTAGCGAAAGGTGCCAATACAAGGTTCTCGAAAGAAGTGTTTCATGAAGCAATGACTGAAAGGAAATAGATCTCGTGCGACCTACGACTCAACATTGACTCGACAACGGGAGAGGATCTCGTGCGATCTTCAGGATAGGAAGGAAATAGACCTCGTGCGATCTACGACTCAACATCGACTCGACATCAGGAGAGGATCTCGTACGATCTTCGGGACAGAAAGGAAATAGACCTCGTGCGATCTACGACTCAACATCAGGAGACAACAGGAGAGGTAAGGAAAAGATCTCGTGCGACCTTATGACCTATCATTGGGAGAAGACCTCGTGCGACCTTCGAAAACAGGAAGATATAGATTTCGTACGATCTACGACTCGACATCGGGAGAAGACCTCGTGCGACCTTCAAAACAAGAAGATATAGATCTCGTACGATCTACGACTCGACATCGGGAGAAGACCTCGTGCGACCTTCAAAACAAGAAGATATAGATCTCGTACGATCTACGACTCCACATCGGGAGAAGACCTCGTGCGACCTTCAAAACAGGGGGAAGAGTAGATCTCGTGCGACCTACAGGACAAAAGGAGATAGGTCTCGTGCGACCTACGACTCAACATCAAGAGAAGATCTCGTACGACCTTCAAAACAGGAGGAAGAGTAGATCTCGTACGATCTATTACTTGACATCGGGAGAAGACCTCGTGCGACCTTCAAAGCAAAGGGGAAGAGTAGATCTCGTGCGACCTACAGGACCAAAGGAGATAGATCTCGTGCGACCTACGACTCAACATCAAGAGAAGACCTCGTACGACCTTCAGGACGAAAAGGGGATAGATCTCGTACGATCTACGACTCAACATCGACTCGACATCGGGAGAAGGAGAACAAAAAGACTTCGTGTCAGCCATTTGTCAGGAATTGAGGACACCTCGTATCGGCACCACGGCTTAAAAGTGTTTGGTAGTATGATAGCAGATATCAGGCAAAGTTTGTACAGATAACAACTTTAAGAGGATGGGTCATTGTTCTGATTCAACATTGGCTCCTATTGTCTGGCTTATGCTTTGTATGCATGTTTGAGTTTTTATGGCGTAATGATCCATTGTAATGGATATGCTACGCTTTCGAGGATGCAATGCTATATGCAATGAATACTATATGCGAAGAGTGCCAAATAAAGGCCCTTGATGGAACAGAAGAGTAGGATCATTGGGGTCCGTTGCTTGTGATCTTGAGCCATCATCGTGAATTGATATTGGAACCCTACAGTACCAAAGATTATTGGTAACTGCGTTGAGGGTTGGAACATAGCCCCTTGGGGATGAAATGATTTTGCTCGACTTTCCTTACATCCTATGCTGCTTGGGGAATCATGAGTTTTGAGAGGCCGCTCTTCGTCTGCCATATGGAGGAGGGATATGGACCTTTTCATGTGCTCCATGCTTGCCAGTAGTGATGAATTATACTCTGGAACTTTCATGTGGGATGATGATGACCTTTGTGACACATCATGAGCCAAGATGACGGCTAGGACCTGCAACCTGCACAGAAGACAACGTTTGGATGCAAATGGTGCCCCTTAGAGCACTTTTATGTTTGTGTAACATCATGTTTCGCTTTGATTTTGTGATTATTGTTCCCCATGCTTTCAATGCAATGTTTAATAACGAATTAAATCACACCTCGCATGCGAAAAAAAATGAAAAGCAGGAAGGAACACTTCTTATCAAAAGATCATTTTATTGATGGAATGCCTATGAATAGGCTTCTGTACAAGGAAGCAACTCCTAAATGAGGTAGTTGCGAAAAAGAAAATAAAATCCGAAGAGCAAAATGGCAAAGAAAAGTGCTCGGATTTCCATTAAAACTGATATTGCTACAGTTCCCATATCCTCGATCCTCTCAATGCTTTGCTTCAGAAGGATAATGGTTGGATTGATCCATCCGTTCTGTCAAGAGCGTGTAGTGGTCTTTATGAAGGATATTCAGACTGTAGCCTCTCGCTTTTGATCCCTAACTTTTGCCTGGATCGCCCTTTCGGGTTTTCAATCCAGCGGGATGCCCCTTTTTGCCTAAGTCGCTGTCATACCCCAAAATTTGCCCACACTATTTCTCCTATTCAAGTTTCAAATCCATATGCAAAGCTCCTATACAAATTCTCCTATACAAAGTTCTGAACTAGGGTTTGGTTCTTTCAAAGGAAAATCACTGAATCAATGGCTAAAGGTGGTTCCATAGGGTCACAAACATCCCAAAGAATCTCCATGTAAAGTTCCAAGCCAATCAGAGGAAGTTGAGTCCCTCAAATCTTGATTAGGGCAACAATCGACTCTCAAGGGCAAAATAGTCATTTCAAGTCAATACACAGTCAAAATTCAAGATATTTGGTCAGCAACATCCTCTTAACCATAAAATCATCATTTGATCAAGGGTTGATCATGATGATACAAGGAAAGATCAGAAAAGTCAAAAGTCAAAAGTTACTATTTTGGGCATAAACTGAAAAAAGTCAACCAAACTTTGAAAATTCACCAAATATTCATACTTCATCAGAAAAATTCCCACTAAAGCTTATTTTGAAGGGAATTCATTCCTCTATCCAATGGTCCAAGAATTGGAGCTCATAGGTCAATGGTTTAAGAGATATGGCTTCATACATTATAGGTCCTTTTCAAAAGCCAACAAAAAGACATTTTTTTCAAAAGGACATAAAATGAAAATGGAGAATAATTTTGATATGAGACCAAAGACACTGGTTAGAGGACTCCCTAAGGTTTCTAAAAAGTCCTAGAACACTTCCATACCTCAAAAATTGAGAGAGATAGGCATTATTAAAGTTGGGTCATTTTGGAGGGGAAAATGTGAAAGAATTTGGATTTTTTGCAAATGGGCCCAATCCTTTTATCCAAACTTGTTTCTAGGGTTACTAATAATCTCCAAGTCCATTCCCACGCCCATAAGATTTTACTTCATTTTTATTTGAATTTTTATTCGTTTAAAATGAAATTTAAATCAAATAATTGAAAGAAAATTCAAAAGATTTGATTAGCCTTTGATTCTCAATCAATTACAATCATCTAAGGGCCATATTTGTAAGTCAAATTCGTGCAAATTAATCTTTGTGAGATTTGATTGAAATTGAGCATATTTTAGAAAGTTTACAAATCAAATTTCCAACAATTGCCAATCTTGGATTCAAGGAGATTTGATCCAGATTTAGTGACCTAATTGCATCTAGTATATATATACAAACTCCTCAGATGGTCAGGGACGAAAAGAATAAGGATTGCAAGCTTTACAAAACCTAAAACCGAGTTCATAAAATTGAAGGAAAATTGAAGTTGTTCTTGGAGTTTGAGATTGATTGAAGAAATTTTGAAGATCCCAGCACATTCCTGGAACATCACTGAGTGATTTACGATCGTTACCGAGCCCTGAAACATTTGAAATCTCGCTTAACAAGCCACGGTTTGCTTGTTTTCTTTTAAGTTTCGATTACGTATCATCATGCATCATAAATGAATTTTGGTTATGCATTTGTATTCGGATTGATGTTTAGATTGTTTCTGTGCGTTTAATTTGATTTTCGTGGCGATTGGAACGGTTCACCATTGTTAGGTTAATTGAGCTTTGAATTAGGATTTTCAATTAGAGGAAAAATTAGCCGAAACTAAGGTTTCCATCGGGTTTAGAAGGTTGATTATGATTGATCTGGATTATTGGTTTGTATTATTTAGTGATAATTTGCAGGTAAAAGGGATGGGGTTCTACGGCCACGGCACTGAATCGTTGCTATAAGTGTCTGTTTCCAGAATTCCAATGGAGAAGATGAAGATATCAGGGGCGCGCTGTTGTTTTTTTGAATCTTTATTCACGTCATTTTTTTTATGTATACTACTGGGATGCTTTTTTTAACAGCAAAGATGAGTGGCACAGATGGTGAAAAGCGTGGCCAGTAAACAGAGGGTCCCTAGTTCGACCCTCGCCACCGCCATTTATTTTTCAACAATTACCATTCACGGATCCAGTGCGTGCCATGCATATGTCATTACTATACGCCCTCCATCATCACCATTAGATCTTCATCAACATCAGATCCAACGTCCAGAATTGAGGGTGCATCTCAAAGACTTTCAGCCACACCACACATGATCAGCTGAGTCTTCCTTTCTAATTTATTTTTTATTTTTATCTTATTTTATTTATTTACTTAAATTATATAAACATTTTTTATCTATTTCCTTTTTACTCTTTTATTTTTTTAACTATTTACTAAACTTATATTTTCTTAATAAATTATCATTTATTTTATTTATTTCTCTCATTTTATCGAAAGTTCAATTATTCATAATTGTTGTTTCTCGTTTAAAACGCGATTTTATTTTCGAATAGGTTTCTATTAATTAAATAATTATGATCACATCCAATAATTATTTAGTTGATGTGTTAATTCGAACTCTCGATTTTTCTCCGTAACTTGGGTGTTATTTCAATTAGTTTATTATTATTATTTTATTAACCATGGTTAACTTGTACCCTAATCAGGGTTCACGAAGATCATGCCCTACACTGAATGTTTTCTTTTCTGTGCCTTTTCAGGGTTAGCAACATGATTTCTCCCGATCACGCGCCTTCAAGAAAATACGAAGTTAAGTAATTTTATTTAGTTTAATTTAAATTATATTTGATTTATCTTTTAAATTAGGGTTTGTGTCGCCTTCATCTTTTTTTCTGCCTTTGCCTTTTCAGAGTTAACCCCAAGGCTTCCCGCTAACCATATCAGATCAAATCAAGCTAAGTACTTTTGTTTATTTTTATTTTAAATACATTATATCCTTATTTTTAGGGTTGACTGTGTTCGCCTTCGAACCGATAAATGCACTCACCCTATTTTGTTTGCCTTTTCCAGGGTATGTCAAATTGCCAAAGCCACGAGTTTGGTAACCCTAAACCCTAACCTTTTATTTTTCTGTTTAATTATTACTTGTGTCAAACCCTATTAAGGGATCCGCTGGTTACAATTTCCCTCCCCCATATTACTGTTTCTTGCCTTATATTATCTGCGTGGTTAGTAAAATAGGGAGTGACAACCATGAATTGAATTTAGAATCACTAATTTACAAGATAATATAATTGAATATAATCACGTGATTGGTGCACACACGCACGCTTTTGGGTAACCTCTCTCTGTTGCCTTGTTGCCTGTTGCCTTGTTGCCTCTTGCCTTGTGTTTTTTGCAGAATAAGCCAAGTCCCTCGAATACGAGGATACCTCAGCCATGTTGCCTCGATAAAAAGGTCACGACCCTAAATGATGCTGCCTTCGATACACAAAAATGACCTCGACCCTCGGAAGTTGCCTACGAAGAAAGGCTGAGGTATCTTCTGGTTGCCTAACGAAAAATGGCTTATTCTGATCCTTGCCTTAGACTACCTGCCCCTCTATGGCATGGGACAGTCTTATGGCAAAGGATGCTTCGATGACCCTTCAACCTCCAAACGAAAGGCTTCTTGCCCTCTTATGGCAAGGATAGACCCTTTCATTCTGAAAGGCTAAAAAGAGACCTATCATCTGAGTTTAAGGTAATTGCCCCTAATTGCCTTGCAATGCTCAAACTTTCATTATATTCTTTCTCATAATTTTTCAAAAAGGGCAACGCTCATTTACGAGCTAAAGTCCCTATCTCTTTCATCTACATTTTCTAAACAAACAAGCAAGCAAAGCAATTAAGAGCCCATGGAAAACCATGGATGCAAAGGGTGCCTTACACCTTCCCTTTGCATAAATTACCCCCCGAACTCAGATTTTCTTTAAAAGGTTTTTTTCTGTTTCTTTTTGCCTTTCTGAATTTGTTTGGATAAAATAAAAGTCGGTGGCGACTCTTGCTTAACCGCGACATTTCGATCGATAAAAAGTCAGTTCACCGTATTACAGAGTTGGCGACTCTGCTGGGGACTTTTCGATAAAAGAGGGGTTACCTTAAAAGTTTAGGATCACTTAATTGTATTCTACTGTTTGCTTTGCTTGCTTTATTTTTCAGGGCTGTTTTGGGAATTAACTGAAGGATGAATCCTACACCCGGATTCAAGTACATCTAAGATAGGAAGTGGCATAGTCATGGCGACCTCCTTCATGTATGTGGAGGATTGGTCAATATGAGAGTTCACGCTTAAGTTAGGCCTCTATGGGTGTTTGCATGCTTCTCTTGTATGAGGGAGGTTCGTGCGGATGTCCGTGGGTGAGTCGGAGCTTAAGGACCTTTAGTTACCTTTAACCCATCTTGACTTTTAGGAACGTAGTGGGGGGACTACTCTTGATGTATGTTGAGAGCATAGTCGCTACTCGATACTACAACTCAGATAGGTTCTTTCTCAAAGTATCATTGCATGGTATGTATGTATCATGTTCGAGGGTGCTTTAGGAGGGCTGACAATTCTGAGTAACTTGGTAGAACCCGTTGCTGAAATCTCCTTATCCATAGAAATACCCTTGGAAAGGGCACCTGATCAGACTCCATGCAAACCTTAAGCCAAAAATTGTGTGACTTGTGTGACTTGTTTGTGTTTGCTACTAACCTTCGCTTCTTTGCAGGTTTTGTTAAAAGGACTTGTTTGTCCTTACTATCTCACACTATGCCTTATGAGCTGCATTCGCATAACATCATGACATCATGACATCATAAGCATAGCATGTTGACTAACCCCTTCAAGGATCTTAGGGATTTAGGGCGCACTATTTCAGGTGCTCTTATCAAGGACTGAATTCCTAATCAAGGGGCAAGAGGATTTATTTTCCTCAAGCCGCATGCCTTCCAATTAAAAGACTCAGTACCTATCAAGGGGCAAGAGGATTTATTTTCCTCTAGCCATGTATCTTCAAATTCAGAAGTGTCCCGAATCAGAGGCGATGACCCACTCGATATGGTGAGCTTGATTCTCAAAGAAAGACGTTCAGAGACAAAGTTCAGATTTCTTCAAATAAGGACGCGGTCAAATCATTTTCTAATGTTGCTAACTAAATGCCTAAAGATCCTTGAAAGTATTGCATTTGCATTCATAACATCGCATAACAGGTTTCTTACCACAGGTTTCTCACCTCCTCGCTGTTTATTTCAGCATCATGAATCTCGAGCAATCAGTCAAAAATCTTCAAGCTCAGAACAACCAATTCCAAGAGATGATCTTTAACTTGGCCAAGGGGCAAGAAGAATTGAAGGCACTTCTGATCGAGAAAGAGAAGAATCAACATAAACATCAAGATGATCAGAGATCCAAACCTAAGCGATCATTTTCTCCATTACCCATGTCGTTGTATCAAGCTCTGCAACAACTGCTCAATCAGAACTTGATAACTCTATTGCCTCCATATTCATTTCCTACTAATCCCGCTCCTGGGTATAAGTATCATGCGAGATGTGCTTACCATTCGAATAGTCCTGGTCATGATACAGAGGATTGTGGACCGTTGAAACACAAGATTCAAGACTTAATTGATGAAAAGATCATTGACTTCAACTCACCTGAAGAACCTCACATGACTAAGGCTGTGTACAATCGGAAAGGTCTCAACAAACACAATCAATCTGTGGGGACATTTTTGATCTCTACACCAGTTCCACAACAAAGGCGTAAGTCAGAGGCACCTAAACGACAGTTCACAAAGATCAACATGACTTTGGCTGAAGCATTACAACAGATGTTGAAGAAAGGGCTAATTACTTTGAGGGATCCTCCTGCGAAGCCCAACACTTCCGCTCCTAGCTATAAGCCCAATGCGAGGTGTGCGTATCACTCCAATAGCCCTGGACATGATACGAATGATTGTTGGCCATTAAAGAACAAGATCCTAGATATGATCGATGCTGGTGAAATTGAATTCCCTCATCCCAAGACTCCTATAGTAATCACTGCTCCCATGCACAATCACGATAAGACTGATTAATGTCAGAGTGGATGAACTTTGGATCATTAGATTTACTTTCATCTGCAATTTCTATTCTGTTTGTTTAAACATTCAAATTATGGTAGACATTATCTGTTTTAATAATCATCATCAGTGCATTGCATATGTTTGTCTTGAATTAATTATTTCGCTACCACTCATTTTAAGTTATGTCTTTATTCTGCATATGTTTTTGTGATACTCAACTCCTGCTAAAGTTGTATACCTTTTGAGGGAGGATGACGAAAACGATACCGCAACCTCATACAGTATGCTTTTGAGCGGACTATGTTGATGATGTACAGGCATTTGTTCAATTCCTAAACAGTGAAGATATAAGGACGTTAATCCCTCGTCAACCCCCTTGAGCCTAAGAAGTAGCAGTTTCTTTTTTGTACTAAAACCCTTGATCATAACCTGGGGCAGGGTAGTTCTCAGTTAATTTGGCTGTGCATTCTATTTTAAGAAAATCATTCAGTACATCTTTCAACAAAGGCATCCATCCGCACACATCAAATAAGTGTTGGAGATGTCAATCAAAAGCCAATGATGGTTCATCAATCCTTAAGCAAGGCAGTCAATATTTTTCAAAAAGAAAGGAAATGAAAAAACATATATACAAAGAAAAGCCTGCTAAGTCAAAAATCAAAAAGAAGACTTAGGCAAAAATCAAGGTGTCCCGCTGACTGTAAGCTCAAAGTTAGGGATATCAAAAAGATGAAAAAAGAAGTCGATAAATTCTTGAACAACTCAAAGTTGTGACTATCAAAAGGAAGAAGTGACTGCCATCTCAAAAGTTCTCTTTACTTGTGAACCATCATTGTCAAAGGGGAAAATCCAAAGTCTCTTGAAACCTGAATGCATAAGTTGAATTGACAGAGCTTAGGACTGAAGATCATCACGAAGAGGGGTGGGTACAATAAAATTTGAGCCATTATCCTTTGTTTCGTAAACCGTGAACCAAGCCACGTTACAACCCTTGAAAGTCCTAATTGAAGCATGGTTAGTTCGAAAGCATACTGTCACCAAAAGGTATCCCGACTCCTTAAGGTTTACCAAAATGCCGAGTTGATATCACGTTTCTACAAACATCACGTTGTCACAAATATCATGTTTCTACAAAAAATAGCATGTTTTACAAATATCACGCTTTTACATCTCTTGTTTTAATGTTTTTTTAAAACTCAAGACAAACGTATGCATTGCATCTCATGAATTCATTATTAAACATATTCTGCTACATAATTTCAAATGTTAGCATCAGAAAGAACTTGCACAGGGTACAACTAATGACTAGAAAGTTATCCCAATAGGCAACGTCTCCTACATATACAAGGGGCATGACACGTTTCTCCCAATCAATCTGGGGCAATCAAGTCAAGATTCGAAGAATCTCTCAAATGCCAAAAAGTCAAAAGCATACATCCCAAGCGGAAGTCAAACTATTTCCCGGTCAATCTGGGGAAATCAAGTCAAGATTCCGAGAATCTCTCAAAGATGCCAAAAACAATCAGGGGCATGCATCCAAATAAATCTTAAGCTATTTCCAATCAATATGGGGCATTGTCCTGGACCAATGGTTACTAAGGGGCATGTCGCCCATGGTTCATATCTCATAAAGTCCTCGCGAGACGAATCTTTCCAAAGTTCCTACTAACCGGGGCAAATCTATACAAGTCCAGCTTGACATTTTGATCAACATTCAGTGGCGTGCCCTAATTAAAGTCCAGGAACGACAGGTACTATAATACTAGGGGCAACATTCAAGACATCCGCGTCTTCCCACAAAGCTGATTTCGCAAGATCATATCCCCACAAAGTAATCCCTAAGAAGATGTCTTCCAACACTCCTACCCCGACAAAGGCATGGCTCCCCAACATGGTTTCCCTTTATCCCCAATCAGGGAACATCAAGTTACTAATCATCCCCAAGCAGAAATTATAAATCCCCCAGCTGAGCATCTTCAAGACGAAATCCAAACTACAAAGACTTGGAGATTTATTTTCTCGACTAAATCATATTTGCATACCATATGACACAAACATATTCATACATCGCATACATCACTATATAACAAATCCATAACATACGAAGTTTCTCATTTATTTTGAGATACTCATCACATAAACGCATGCATCATGACATAAGAAAACTAACCTCTATTTTTCAGGATATTACTATCTCTATCTGCAAGAGTTAAGTCGACACCTTTGACGGTTCCTTAACAATCTATTCTCAATTATTAAGTCGACACCTTTGACGGTTCCTTAATACATCAAGAGTTAAGTCGACACCTTTGACGGTTCCTTAACAACACATTTCAGATATAAGTCGATACCTTTGACGGTTCCTTATACAATCTATCTACATATCTGAGTCGATACCTTTGACGGTGCCTCAATGATATGCTTCAGAGTTAAGTCGATACCTTTGACGGTTCCTTAACAACCCACATCAAGAGTTAAGTCGACACCTTTGACGGTTCCTTAACAACACATTTCAGATATAAGTCGACACCTTTGACGGTTCCTTATACAATCTGTCTGCATATCTGAGTCGATACCTTTGACGGTGCCTCAACAATATGCTTCAAATTTAAGTCGATACCTTTGACGGTTCCTTAAATAAACACAGACTTGAGTCGACACCTTTGACGGTTCCTCAAACATTCAAACAAAAAAGAGAAGACGGCAAAAGCAGAAATTTCGCAACAATCCATACTCCAACAACTACCAGATGGCATCTACAAGCCCATCTCCGACAAAAGTCCCTCCTTCAGCTAGGGCAAATTTCTTGGTATTCTAGTGTTCAATCACCTTCTACCTTCAGATACCGACTGGCATACTAACCATTCTACATCTTCAGGTTTAAGATAATTGAACAGGGGCAGCTGTCATACCCCAAAATTTGCCCACACTATTTCTCCTATTCAAGTTTCAAATCCATATGCAAAGCTCCTATACAAATTCTCCTATACAAAGTTCTGAACTAGGGTTTGGTTCTTTCAAAGGAAAATCACTGAATCAATGGCTCAAGGTGGTTCCATAGGGTCACAAACATCCCAAAGAATCTCCATGTAAAGTTCCAAGCCAATCAGAGGAAGTTGAGTCCCTCAAATCTTGATTAGGGCAACAATCGACTCTCAAGGGCAAAATAGTCATTTCAAGTCAATACACAGTCAAAATTCAAGATATTTGGTCAGCAACATCCTCTTAACCATAAAATCATCATTTGATCAAGGGTTGATCATGATGATACAAGGAAAGATCAGAAAAGTCAAAAGTCAAAAGTTACTATTTTGGGCATAAACTGAAAAAAGTCAACCAAACTTTGAAAATTCACCAAATATTCATACTTCATCAGAAAAATTCCCACTAAAGCTTATTTTGAAGGGAATTCATTCCTCTATCCAATGGTCCAAGAATCGGAGCTCATAGGTCAATGGTTTAAGAGATATGGCTTCATACATTATAGGTCCTTTTCAAAAGCCAACAAAAAGACATTTTTTTCAAAAGGACATAAAATGAAAATGGAGAATAATTTTGATATGAGACCAAAGACACTGGTTAGAGGACTCCCTAAAGTTTCTAAAAAGTCCTAGAACACTTCCATACCTCAAAAATTGAGAGAGATAGGCATTATTAAAGTTGGGTCATTTTGGAGGGGAAAATGTGAAAGAATTTGGATTTTTTTGCAAATGGGCCCAATCCTTTTATCCAAACTTGTTTCTAGGGTTACTAATAATCTCCAAGTCCATTCCCACGCCCATAAGATTTTACTTCATTTTTATTTGAATTTTTATTCGTTTAAAATGAAATTTAAATCAAATAATTGAAAGAAAATTCAAAAGATTTGATTAGCCTTTGATTCTCAATCAATTACAATCATCTAAGGGCCATATTTGTAAGTCAAATTCGTGCAAATTAATCTTTGTGAGATTTGATTGAAATTGAGCATATTTTAGAAAGTTTACAAATCAAATTTCCAACAATTGCCAATCTTGGATTCAAGGAGATTTGATCCAGATTTAGTGACCTAATTGCATCTAGTATATATATACAAACTCCTCAGATGGTCAGGGACGAAAAGAATAAGGATTGCAAGCTTTACAAAACCTAAAACCGAGTTCATAAAATTGAAGGAAAATTGAAGTTGTTCTTGGAGTTTGAGATTGATTGAAGAAATTTTGAAGATCCCAGCACATTCCTGGAACATCACTGAGTGATTTACGATCGTTACCGAGCCCTGAAACATTTGAAATCTCGCTTAACAAGCCACGGTTTGCTTGTTTTCTTTTAAGTTTCGATTACGTATCATCATGCATCATAAATGAATTTTGGTTATGCATTTGTATTCGGATTGATGTTTAGATTGTTTCTGTGCGTTTAATTTGATTTTCGTGGCGATTGGAACGGTTCACCATTGTTAGGTTAATTGAGCTTTGAATTAGGATTTTCAATTAGAGGAAAAATTAGCCGAAACTAAGGTTTCCATCGGGTTTAGAAGGTTGATTATGATTGATCTGGATTATTGGTTTGTATTATTTAGTGATAATTTGCAGGTAAAAGGGATGGGGTTCTACGGCCACGGCACTGAATCGTTGCTATAAGTGTCTGTTTCCAGAATTCCAATGGAGAAGATGAAGATATCAGGGGCGCGCTGTTGTTTTTTTGAATCTTTATTCACGTCATTTTTTTTATGTATACTACTGGGATGCTTTTTTTAACAGCAAAGATAAGTGGCACAGATGGTGAAAAGCGTGGCCAGTAAACAGAGGGTCCCTAGTTCGACCCTCGCCACCGCCATTTATTTTTCAACAATTACCATTCACGGATCCAGTGCGTGCCATGCATATGTCGTTACTATACGCCCTCCATCATCACCATTAGATCTTCATCAACATCAGATCCAACGTCCAGAATTGAGGGTGCATCTCAAAGACTTTCAGCCACACCACACATGATCAGCTGAGTCTTCCTTTCTAATTTATTTTTTATTTTTATCTTATTTTATTTATTTACTTAAATTATATAAACATTTTTTATCTATTTCCTTTTTACTCTTTTATTTTTTTAACTATTTACTAAACTTATATTTTCTTAATAAATTATCATTTATTTTATTTATTTCTCTCATTTTATCGAAAGTTCAATTATTCATAATTGTTGTTTCTCGTTTAAAACGCGATTTTATTTTCGAATAGGTTTCTATTAATTAAATAATTATGATCACATCCAATAATTATTTAGTTGATGTGTTAATTCGAACTCTTGATTTTTCTCCGTAACTTGGGTGTTATTTCAATTAGTTTATTATTATTATTTTATTAACCATGGTTAACTTGTACCCTAATCAGGGTTCACGAAGATCATGCCCTACACTGAATGTTTTCTTTTCTGTGCCTTTTCAGGGTTAGCAACATGATTTCTCCCGATCACGCGCCTTCAAGAAAATACGAAGTTAAGTAATTTTATTTAGTTTAATTTAAATTATATTTGATTTATCTTTTAAATTAGGGTTTGTGTCGCCTTCATCTTTTTTTCTGCCTTTGCCTTTTCAGAGTTAACCCCAAGGCTTCCCGCTAACCATATCAGATCAAATCAAGCTAAGTACTTTTGTTTATTTTTATTTTAAATACATTATATCCTTATTTTTAGGGTTGACTGTGTTCGCCTTCGAACCGATAAATGCACTCACCCTATTTTGTTTGCCTTTTCCAGGGTATGTCAAATTGCCAAAGCCACGAGTTTGGTAACCCTAAACCCTAACCTTTTATTTTTCTGTTTAATTATTACTTGTGTCAAACCCTATTAAGGGATCCGCTGGTTACAATTTCCCTCCCCCATATTACTGTTTCTTGCCTTATATTATCTGCGTGGTTAGTAAAATAGGGAGTGACAACCATGAATTGAATTTAGAATCACTAATTTACAAGATAATATAATTGAATATAATCACGTGATTGGTGCACACACGCACGCTTTTGGGTAACCTCTCTCTGTTGCCTTGTTGCCTGTTGCCTTGTTGCCTGTTGCCTTGTGTTTTTTGCAGAATAAGCCAAGTCCCTCGAATACGAGGATACCTCAGCCATGTTGCCTCAATAAAAAGGTCACGACCCTAAATGATGCTGCCTTCGATACACAAAAATGACCTCGACCCTCGGAAGTTGCCTACGAAGAAAGGCTGAGGTATCTTCTGGTTGCCTAACGAAAAATGGCTTATTCTGATCCTTGCCTTAGACTACCTACCCCTCTATGGCATGGGACAGTCTTATGGCAAAGGATGCTTCGATGACCCTTCAACCTCCAAACGAAAGGCTTCTTGCCCTCTTATGGCAAGGATAGACCCTTTCATTCTGAAAGGTTAAAAAGAGACCTATCATCTGAGTTTAAGGTAATTGCCCCTAATTGCCTTGCAATGCTCAAACTTTCATTATATTCTTTCTCATAATTTTTCAAAAAGGGCAACGCTCATTTACGAGCTAAAGTCCCTATCTCTTTCATCTACATTTTCTAAACAAACAAGCAAGCAAAGCAATTAAGAGCCCATGGAAAACCATGGATGCAAAGGGTGCCTTACACCTTCCCTTTGCATAAATTACCCCCCGAACTCAGATTTTCTTTAAAAGGTTTTTTTCTGTTTCTTTTTGCCTTTCTGAATTTGTTTGGATAAAATAAAAGTCGGTGGCGACTCTTGCTTAACCGCGACATTTCGATCGATAAAAAGTCAGTTCACCGTATTACAGTCGCCCTTTCAGGTTTTCAACTTAGCGGGTTATTCTCTTTTTTGTTTTATCCCTAATTTTGCCCAAACCCTTTTGGTTTGCCGGGATGCCCTTATTTTTGCCTAGGTACGTCGACCTAGCGGGTCTTTTATGCGTAGTATTTTTTGACTGAGTCTGAATTGACTGGAAGCGGAACATCTTCCCCATCCATCTTTGTCAGGATTAAAGCACCACCCGAAAATGATTTCTTCACAATGTATGGTCCCTCATAGTTGGGAGTCCATTTGCCCCTTGGATCGGTGTGAATTGGCAAGATCCTCCTTACGACTAGGTCACCTGTGTGGAATTCTCGAGGCCGAATTTTCTTGTCATACGCTTTCTTGATCCTCTTTTGGTACAACTGGCCATGGCAGATAGCAGATAAGCGTTTCTCCTCGATCAGATTGAGATGGTCAAGCCTCGTTTGGACCCATTCTGTTTCATCGAGCTTGGCATCCATCAAGACTCTCAACGAAGGGATTTCCACTTCGACAGGTAATACGGCCTCCATACCGTAGACAAGAGAGAAGGGAGTTGCCCTAGTTGAAGTACGAACCGAAGTTCTGTAGCCGTGCAAAGCAAATGGCAACATCTCATGCCAATCCTTATACGTTCTAACCATTTTCTGGACAATCTTTTTTATATTCTTGTTAGCAGCTTCGACTGCGCCGTTCATCTTTGGCCGATAGGGTGATGAATTGTGATGTTCAATCTTGAACTCTTCACACAACTCTGCCATCATCTTGTTATTGAGATTGGACCCATTGTCAGTGATGATCTTGTTTGGAACCCCATATCGGCATATGATCTCTTTCTTGATGAAGCGAGTAACAACTTGCTTGGTCACGTTCTTGTAAGAAGCAGCTTCAACCCATTTGGTGAAGTAGTCGATAGCAACAAGAATAAATCTGTGCCCATTTGAAGCTTGTGGCTCAATTCGTCCAATCATGTCTATGCCCCACATAGCAAAGGGCCAAGGCGATGTCAGGACATTCAGAGGGGTCAGAGGAACATGAATTCTGTCAGCATACACTTGACATTTGTGACATTTCTTCACATACACATAACAATCACTTTCGATCGTCATCCAATAATATCCTGCTCGCAAGATCTTTTTGGCCATGGAATGTCCACTGGAATGAGTTCCAAAAGATCCTTCATGAATTTCCCGCATGATCAATTCTGCTTCGTGTCTATCCACGCATCTGAGCAAAATTGAATCATAGTTTCTTTTGTACAGGACGTCTCCTGACAAGAAGAATTTGGATGCTAACCTTCGAAGCGTTCGCTTATCACCAATCGTAGCATCTTCGGGATACTCTTGCTTCTCAACGTACCTCTTGATGTCGTAATACCATGGCTTTTCATCATACACATCTTCAGTAGTGAGACAATGAGCAGGGAATGCGTGGGCAGGCTCTTTGTAACGGAGGATCGTTATGTCCGGCACTTCTTTAGGGGAGCTAACTCTGAACATAGCCGCCAAAGTAGCCAAAGCATCTGCCAATTGATTTTCCTCTCGGGGGATGTGATTGAAAGTGATTTCCTCGAAAGCGGGCAGCAACTCCAAGATGTAGTCCTTATAAGGAACTAAATTGGGGTGTCTTGTCTCCCAATCACCTCTCACTTGATGTATAACCAAGGCAGAATCCCCATAAACCTCAAGGATCTTGATTCTCATATCAATGGCTGCTTCGAGACCCATTATGCAAGCTTCGTATTCTGCGACATTGTTTGTGCAATCAAAGCATATTCTAGCTGTGAAAGGGATGTGAGTTTGACGAGGAGAAGTCAAAACTGCCCCAATACCATGGCCCATAGCATTTGATGCACCATCGAACGTGAGAGTCCATCGCTCTCCTGGTTCGGGTCCTTCATTATCATCCAGTTTCATGATATCTTCATCAGGAAAGTCAAACTTCATTGACTGATACTCTTCTAATGGCTGATGAGCAAGATGATCTGCAAGGACACTTCCTTTGATGGCCTTCTGTGTGACATATTGGATATCATATTCTGATAAAAGCATTTGCCACCGGGCTAGTCTTCCTGTAAGGGCCGGTTTTTCAAAGATGTACTTTATCGGGTCCATTTTGGAGATCAATAAAGTGGTGTGAGTCAACATATACTGCCTCAGTCGGCGAGCAGCCCATACCAAAGCACAGCAAGTTTTCTCGAGTAGTGAGTAACGGGATTCACAATCGGTAAACTTTTTGCTCAGGTAATAAATGGCGCACTCTTTTCGACCAGACTCGTCATGCTGGCCCAACACACACCCCATAGATCCTTCAAGCACAGTTAAGTACATAAGAAGCGGCCTCCCAGGAACCGGAGGCATGAGAATTGGTGGCTCTTGGAGATACTGCTTGATCTTTTCGAAGGCTTCCTGACAATGATCATCCCAACGGATATCTTGATTTTTGCGCAGCAGTTTGAAGATGGGTTCACAAGTGTCAGTGAGATGAGAAATGAACCTGGCTATGTAATTCAATCTCCCAAGGAACCCTCGAACTTCTTTTTCATTCTTCGGTGCTGGCATGTTCTGTATTGCTCTTACTTTATCAGGGTCGACCTCGATCCCTCGTTGGCTCACAATGAATCCAAGTAACTTTCTAGATCGCACTCCAAAAGTGCACTTGTTTGGATTAAGCCTCAACTTGAATTTACGCAAACGAGCAAACAGTTTCTCAAGATATACCAAGTGTTCCTCCTCAGTTTGGGATTTTGCAATCATATCGTCGACGTATACTTCAATCTCTTTATGTATCATGTCATGAAAGAGGGTCACCATTGCTCGTTGATACGTTGCTCCAGCATTCTTAAGGCCAAAAGGCATCACCTTATAACAATACGTACCCCACGGAGTGGTAAAAGTAGTCTTAGTCATATCTTCAGGAGCCATCTTTATTTGATTATAGCCAGAAAACCCATCCATGAACGAGAATACTGAATACTGAGCAGTGTTGTCGACTAATACATCAATAAGAGGCAGAGGAAAATCATCCTTCGG
Source organism: Vicia villosa (assembly GCF_029867415.1). Taxonomy (NCBI): domain Eukaryota; kingdom Viridiplantae; phylum Streptophyta; class Magnoliopsida; order Fabales; family Fabaceae; genus Vicia; species Vicia villosa. Next base: position 141,596,920 of record NC_081183.1, read on the forward strand.
ACTTGCCCTATTCAAATCTCGGTAGTCGACACACATGCGTACTTTTCCGTCCTTCTTAGGAACAGGTACTATGTTTGCAATCCAAGGAGGATACTCACACACAGATAAGAAACCCGCCTTCAACTGTTTTTCAACTTCCTCCTTGATTTTCAAAGCCATATCAGGTCGAGTTCTTCGTGGTTTCTGCTTTACAGGCGGACATTCTGGTTTGAGCGGTAACCTGTGCATAACTATATCCATGTCTAAACCAGGCATGTCTTCGTATGACCAGGCGAAGATGTCAACATACTCTCGAAGCAGCTCAATCAACCTTCTTTTTACATCACTTTGCAAAGCGCCCCTATCTTGACTTCTCTCTTTGCTTCTTCTGAACCGAGGTTGACGATTTCTATGGCTTCCTGATGTGGCTGAATAGATTTCTCCTCTTGTCTCAAAAGTCTTGCCAATTCCTCAGGGACTTCACAATCTTCCCCACTATCCTCATCAGCTTGGTCGATTGGATTCTCAAGGATATTAAGACGTGGAACTGTAACATTATCATTTTTGATGGAATTCGAGCCGGATCTGCACGACGGATGATTTATGCCTTAGAATGCAACACATAAAAAGAAAAAGAAAAAAGCTTTGCCATTTTTGAAAAAGTTTTTAAAGTAAAAAACAAAAATGAAAGAAATGGAACAGTAATTGCATGCGAAGATATGATTTTCATTCAATATTAAACAAATTGAAACAACATGGGGGCCCTTCTTTATACAAGTGGTCAAAATGCTTAGGGCGAAGCATATGACTTATCGAAACAAGAAAATTACATCTCCATAAAAGTGACTCTGGGGATGTCCAAGATAGTCCAATTGTTGAGCTCCTGTCGAGGCGCAGCATGGCAAACGAATCTGGATAGATCTTCTTCATCATCATCATCCACGACGAGAACCTGACTTCCAGAACTGGTGCTTGCACTGACGAACACTTGAGAAATGGGGGGAATCACCTTCTTTCCAGGAATTATGCTGAGCTGAGTAGAAGAAGATGGTTGATACCCAAGGCCGTACTTGTCTCGCTTCTCCTGAACATCAATCAGCTTGCCCCAGGCACTATGGGGAGTACCAGCTTCTAAGAAGGCCTTAGCATCATTTAGAGACGAGAGGGGTGCTCCGAGTTCCTTCTTATTCTCAACCACGGGGAGTTTATCAACCGACAAAATCTCTAAGGCCTGAAAAGGTGTCTCTTGTATCTCTCCCTCCACTTCAACATAACGGTATGACGCCAGATTATTGACTATCAAATCCTCTTCACCAGTGATCACAACAATCTTGTCATTCACAACAAATTTCAAACACTGATGGAGGGTAGATGTCACAGCCCCAGCAGCATGGATCCAAGGACGACCCAAGAGGCAAGTGTATGAAGGACGTATATCCATAACATAGAAGGCAATATAGAACATGTGAGGGCCAATCAGAACAGGCAGATCAATTTCCCCTTCTACGGACCTTCTAGAACCATCAAATGCTCTGACACTCATAGTGCACGGTCTCATCATAACCCCATCCATACTCAGCTTAAACAAAGTAGTCTTGGGCATCACATTAAGAGAAGAACCTGTATCAATCAGAACTCGAGACAACACAGCATCCAGACACTTGACGGAGATATGCAACGCTTTGTTATGTGTCCTACCCTCAGGTGGAAGTTCATCATCAGAAAAACCCAAACAATTACCAGCAGCAATGTTGGTCACAACCCCTTCAAACTGAGGCACGGTAATGTCTTGAGTTACGTGAGCGGAAGCCAGAACTTTCATCAGAGCATTACGATGAGCTTTAGAATGTACCAAGAGAGACAAGATGGAGATCTTGGCTTGGGTCTGATCAAGTTGGTCAATCACTTTGTAATCACTTTTCTTAATGATTTTCAAGAGTTGCTCGGCGTCTTGTGCATTACGGGTTACAGGAGGATCAACAGCGACTTGCTTTCCTTTTGCTTGTGTACTAGCCTCTTTATTGGTCTCTTTAGGAGGCGGAGGAGGGGCAGCAAAGATCCGCCCACTGCGGGTAATGCCACTAGTGCCAGTAATATTAGTGATGCTAGAATTACCCACTGGAGGACAATCATATTTCTTCCCTCGAATATACACAGCATTATAACTCCAATGAACATCTTTAGAATTACTCACAGGAGAGGGAACGAGAGATGAGGTTGGAGAGGTCAGAGAGGCATCTGGAACTTGAATAACCAACGGAGTTCTCGGAGCTTGAATAAACAGAGGAGTACTCGGAGCATGAATGACCAAAGAAGTGTCTTGAGTCTTTGATACCTCAGCAGGGTAGTAAGGGATCTCTAAAGTGGCCACATCTTCACCAGGGATAACCCTTTCCACCCTAAGAACGCCTTCATCCATCAGCTTTTGGATTTCCTCTCTTAATCTAGCACATTCCTCCGGGTTAGAAGAACATTACAAACAGTAGTCATGTAGTTCACACAAAACCTTTTGTTGCATAAGATGTTCTCTGACGACTGCTAGCGGCATCTTAACCTCATTAACATCATTTACCAGGATCTGATCATCACATAACTCAATAGCATTGGTCGCACCAGCATGCGGAGGCATAGGGTTATTCTGCACATTGGGACCAGTAGGGGTGAATGAGATAAGCTTGTCGTCAAGGAGATCCTGAACCTTCAATTTGAATGCTCTACACTTTTCAATAGTATGGCCCGGAGCCCCTGAATGAAATTCACATCGAGCATTAACATCATAACCAGGAGGAAAAGGACTAGGGGGAGGTCCAAGTTCACGGAGTTGTACCAATTGACCAGCAAGCAACTGAGGGAGGAGTTGGGCATATGACATTGGAACCGGATCGATACGCCTATCTTGGAATCTTGTTCTTTGTGGGCCCCTCTGACCTTGAGGCCTAGGGTTCTGTTGACGATTCTGAGGAGCAGCAATCTGTTGTTGTGGTACGAAAGGCTGTTGGGGTGCCATCCATGGTTGTGGAAGAGCAGCAGCATATGCCTGAGGGACATATGGACCAGGAACAGCATAAGGCATCGGATAATAAGGAGGTGGAACAGCGGAATATGCAGGAGCTCGGCTTTGGTCAACAGAGGCAGTGCTAGTCTCACCTTCCTTCTTCTTCACAAATCCAGAATACGGCTTCTTACCATTACCACTTGAGGTGCTAGGACTAGTGACACCTTGAATGGTACCAGCTTTGACACAGTTCTCAACCCTCTCACCAATGATGACCACATCCGAAAAGGAAGGAGAAGTATTACTAACCATGTGTTGAAGATACGGCCCTTTCAGAGTTCCCATAAACAAATCAATCAACTCACGGTCCAAGAGAGGGGGTTGGACACGAGCAGCAAGCTCACGCCATCTCTGGGCGTATTCCTTAAAAGACTCTTCAGATTTCTGTGACATATTTTGCAGTTGTGCACGGCTAGGAGCCATAGCAGTATTGTAGTGGTATTGTTTCAAGAAGGCATCAACAAGTTCTCCCCAAGTACTAACATTAGACCTCTCGAGCTTCATATACCACTCTAACGGGGCTCCAGTGAGACTATCCTGGAAGAAATGCATAAGCAGAGGTTCGTTCTCAGCGTGAGCGGCCATCTTACGGCAGTAGGAACGAATGTGAGTCTCTGGGCAGGTAACTCCCTTGTACTTATCAAAATCTGGCACCTTGAACTTTGGGGGAATAACAATCCCAGGTACCAAGCACATAGCAGCAGTGTCGAAACTCGAAGTTTTAGCAACCTCAACGGCCTTAAGGCGTTCTTCAAGAGCTTGGTACATCTTAGCAGTCTCAGTCAACTCAGCAGTAAGATCATGTTCAAGGTCAATAACCTCATGGTGGTCGTCCACTACTTTAAGTGTCTCATTGATAGGAGTCTCCTTAGTTTTCAATCCTCCGTCAGCAGAATTGGTAGGAGTATCTTTGATCAGCCCAGCAACGCTCTTTCTGAGCTCTTCCTGTCCTTGGACAACGACATGGAGAGTCTCCATAAGTTGGGTCATTCTTTCCCCCATAAGATCCATATCCCTACGGAGGGCAGCTTGATTCTGTTCAAATTGATCCATGATTCTCTCGTTGCTCCTGGTGCGGTAAGGATGTAAGAAAGTCAGCTTCGTCGTCGGGAAAGAGATCTGTTGGAAGGGACCCCGATTAGAATCTGATAAAAACCTGTAAATGCAATATGCTATGAGTGCATGGGTGCATGTGTGCATGTTTTATTATTTTCAAGACTTTTTAGCTTTGTCTCAAACCAACAACACAAGATAACGGAGAAGATAGTGAAGCAAAACCAAGATAAGCACAACCGAGATAAGCAAACAGGATAAGGAAACATAATCGATTAATTCCACAACCAAGTTTTTGAAGTACAAAATATTCTGCTCCCATGAGCCAACAAATACAGAAATAAAATCAGGAATCCCATCCAACAAATCTGGTGGTGATTCTACAACAAAATCAAAACTAAGCAGGATCTCCCATGTCCAAATGACGAAGAGGGCTATCTCCAATGTTCTTATCACTCCAAGTCTTCATTTCTTCAAAGAGCTTCTTGGTCTCAGCACGGGTGGGCCTCTTAATGATCTCTTGAATCAGCAGGTCTTTTCTAAAATGCATTGTTTCCATGTTGCGATTCTTCACCTCCCAATACCTAGCTTCCTCTTGAACTTGGACATTACTCTGGTCTTTTTCTCTTATCTGGCCTTTCAGCTTTCGGATCTCTTCATAACACTTCTCTATGGTATTCTGGCGATCCAACAAGAGTTTGTCTGCTTTCTTGCGACGAGATTTCTCTGAATTGGCATTTTCAGTCTGAATCTGAAGTCTTTTAGTCAATTCTGCCAACTGAGCCTCGTAATGTTCCTTTATCTTCTTCTCTTGGGTTTCAGTAGTTTTAGAATTCACAGTCATTCTTGGCCTCTTCTGAGAAGTACTTCCTCTAGCATACAATTCTTCAAGCTCTATTTCTCTCATTTTCAACTTATGAAGAGCAGAAAACTTCTCTTGCCTATCAGTACTCATCTTAACTTGCATTGTTTCCATTTGTTCAGTCAATTTTCGATTCTCTTCCACAGTTTGGTTGTAACGGGGCATGGAAACAATGTTGGGTTGTTTACCAGCAGGAGGGTACAAAGGGTCCTTAGGAGGGAAAGGCATCCCTTGAACAGCAACCACAGACTCGATCCACTTAGTATAATCCTCATAAGTAGCACAGTCTCGCTGACCAAAATGTTTCTTATCTCTCCAACAAATACTCTTCCAGGCTTGTACAGCTTCTGCCATCTGCCCATTGTCGGTGGCCACATGATAGAAAATGTTCTCAGCTATCTCTGTTTGCTCAGGTGGACTGATAAAAGCATATCCAAAGGTTCTTCTGGCCAAGACGGGGTTATAGTTGATTCCGCCCCTAAGACCCATGAGAGGTACGTTTTTGAACTTTCCGCAACTCATAATAACTTCCCTGTCGTCTAAAGCGCTATTATACCAGACAATATCTTTAGCCCTCAGCCCCATAATCCTCTCAGCCCACTTAGATGTGTGCCTATTATCAACGAAAGCGCCACGCTCAGGCAGATGTGACCTGAACCATCGGTATAACAACGGAGCACAGAATCTAACCAGACCTCCCTTACCTCCCTTCTGAATACCCTTGTGATGAATGGAGTGATAAACATCCCCCAAAAGTGTGGGAACCGGATTCTGCAAGATGAATATATGAATTGCATTCATGTCAACAAAGTTAGGAACGTCTGAGAACAACATGATGCCATATATACTTAGAGCCAAGATAGCCCTAAATGTGTCCCATTCTTTTGCTTCAGCAGCCTCACAACCCCTTTTAACCAGAAACTCCATGCAAAAACCAAAACCTCCTCCCTTCTTGGTGAGATTTGCTTCCACGACCGACTTGCTCAAATAAAGAGCCTTAGCAATTTCAATGGAATCGGGGGCCTTCATGGTGCTATAGTATGGCACTTCCTTCTTTATAGGGATGCCAAGAAATAGGGAATACTCTTCCAATGTAGGAACCAAGAGGTAGTCGGTGAACGTGAAGCAGCGGAGGGAAGGATTATAGAACTGAAGCAAAGTATGAACTCCCTCTTGCTTGTACTTGGTGAACGGCATCTTGAGAAGGCTCAGAATGTACCCATATTCCTTTCTGAAGTTGGTTGTCTCATCTGGCGTAATCTTCTTTGCTAAACACCCAAGAGAATCCAGATTCGGATTCAGGAAAGAATAAGAGGGGTTGCGTCTAACAGTCTTCATTGGTGTGGCCATGTGTTGGTCGGAGACAAAGCCAAAAGTTCCTGAAAATAAATGAACATGCATGTTAAATGATATGGCAGAATGCATTTCATTGGGAGAATCCTAAAGTCTTTTCATTATTTCTTTTCTTTTTTCTTTTTCTTTTTCTTCCTTTTTTGCAAAAGAGTATACATCTTTTTTTTTGGAAATAGACTTTAGGATTCTCCACGAATGAAGTGAGGTGGATGCAATAGCATGATGTGTCATGTGTCATGTGTGTGATGTAGTGAGAGACTGAATGTCCCTCGCAGCTCTGAATAACTGGGTAAGACTGAATGTAGCAGGTTCAAAATTCCGGCTTCAGATTGCAAAATGGAAATCAGGGTATGATGAAGGCTAGTATCCTGTCCCACCCCAAACTCACGGGTATGAATTCTAGACACGGACAGGTGGTCCCTAATGGTCACTAGGGTCTACAGTTCCCATGGGGTACAAAGTGTTTGTGGCAGCAAGGGTGCCAGACACAGTGTTCCATGAAAGAACCTCGCCTAGTTGTGGTACCCCATGTTGAACTCGATCGCAGCAAGGGCCACGGGAGTCAACATGAGCATCCACACTAATCCTATGTGTCACTTGGCCTGGGTAGTGGGCCTTTTACCTCACAAAACCCCCCACCTGCAAAACAGAACAGAAGACCCCAAGGAACACAGAATATAATCTATATGCATGATGTGCAAGCAGAAATAAACATGATATGCAAGCAGAAAATAGACATGCAAACATATATACAAGATATAGACATAAAACAAATAAACACCCAGTAAATAAACAAACAAACGCAGGCTAGGATCGACTCACTAAGGATGGACCAGCAACAGGTCTAGCAACATCCCCAGCAGAGTCGCCAGCTGTCGCACGCTCGCGAAAAATGAACAGAGTCGCCACCAATATTTTTATCCCAAAAGGGAAAGGAATATCAGAAAACCTAACAAAGGAAGGAACAGGGTCTTGCGACCAGAGAATCAAGGTACGGGAGTCGGTTACGCAAGGGGAAGGTATTAGCACCCCTCGCGCCCATCGTACTCGATGGTATCCACCTATGTTTGTTTCTATCTAAAGGGTGTGTACTATGTCTAAACCTAAATGTGAATGAATGCAAAAGAAATACGGGGAAAAGAAGGAATATTTACAAGTGTGCTCGTTCAAGCCCCGCGACTTGATGCCTACGTATCCTTTTCAGGAATCAGAGCGCCGTAGTTCGGCTCCATAGTTTCTGTTTGTTTTTGTGTTTTTTAGTTGGGCGGAGTTAACGTTCGCGCTCTTGCATAAGGGACAGCCTAGGATGCAATGGAGCGGAGATAACAATGCCCTTAAGAAAGGAGAGAAAGAAAGAGAGTTTGAGTGTTTCGAGGAAATCCCTGAAGCAAGGGAAACTCGAGTTACTCTTTGGTTTGTGTTTTTTAGAAGTTGGGAACTTACGCCTGAATGGGACCCTAAAGCAAGGGAGATCCAAGCACTCGAATGTTCCCTAAAGCAAGGGACGTTCAAGCTTCCATTCCCTTTTTAAGAATTTTCACTTTGATTATTAATGTTTTAAGTGTTTTCTTTGTATTTTTTAAGGGGAATTTATTCAAGTATTTTTAGATGTTTTAATGTTGTAAAAAGAAAAAGAATGCAAAAGGGGAACTAGTCTTAATTTCTACATCTATGTTATTCTAATTCTAATTCCTAATAGAATGGGGAAAAGTTTATTTAAGCAATTCACAATATATCGAAAATATTAAAGTCTATGCTATTCATGAAAAATATGTACAAACGCAATGCCTTTTTTATTCAAGTTTTGAACTATTTTTGAATTAACAACGGAAGACCATTTATTTATATGGCTTACCAACCAATCACAAATCAAAGAAATCAATCAATTAAAATTCAATTTAAAAGAAAAAATAAAATTTCTAAAAAATTCTAATTGAGTAAAAATGTTTTTGTCATTTTTCATTTAAGGAAAATTCGATTAATAGGCAAAAGAAAATAAAAGGAAAATCACTTTTATTATATTTTTTTTTATTAACAGCAGGGGAGTGTAGAAGCAAAAACTAAATGAACTGAAATCAACTACAAACAGAAACTGGGCCTTTTTACAGGTGTGTGAAAAGCAAAGGGGCCCAGGCCCAGCTACAAAAGGTGGTGGTGCGTTAGCACCTCAGGGGTGAGATCCAGAAAACACCGGGCTTAGCAGCGCAAAGGCCCAACGCCATTCCACTCTTCATTTTCAATTTTATTTCAACATTTCTTTTATTCAGCATTATTCATATCAGTATGCCTTTTATTTGCATGTGGTTATCAGTATAACGTGACATGGTAGCAATATCAATTGGTCATAGTGGATTAAATGAGAAAAAGACAAAAGAAGAACCCGAGCCACTCATTGCTTGACACATCACGGTTTCAATGACCAGGGTGAAACAAAATCGCCACAACATGGGAATCATAGCCAGTCCCTGCATGCCACGTGAGCCATCTGGAATAAAAGTGGTTAAGCCACACAGACGCCGGCGACGAGCTCCGGTCGCCTTCTCCGACCACCTCACGGCGGAGATCCCCTCAAAATCTCCAGAAATTCACGTGACCGGTACCAATCCACTCGGAATTCAACGCTGAGTTCAGATCTGCGTTTTGTTTTCGTCTACACTCCTTCTGTCGTCCTAACTGGAGCCAAACCAAAAACCCTAACCTAAGAAAATCCACACTAAGACGTACGACAATGGCTCAGATGTGATTAACATGATAAACAATGCACGAGAAGCAATCAGATCAGCCTAATGGATACACAATCGTATTTAAACAGAATCATACTCAAACGAACACAAACTTCAAGAACAGAATCATATTCAAACGCACACAAACTTTAAGCAAATACCACAATCATTAACCATATTTCAGATGCACGCACAGTCTCTACATGACGCTAGCATACTCAGTAACAATTCGAGAACGTACCTGAGAAGATTCTTAGATGATTAGCCTCGAGAGACTTCACGTTCCGAATCCGGTCCTTGGAGGCAGCGTCAAGGTTCAACTTTCTATGCTTGCGAATACACTCAGAATTTTAGAGCAACCTTCAGAATCTTGCACAGAACCGTGACTCACTCGCCATTGAATGGAACCGTAGCTAGCTGAAGGTGTAGCGATGATGCTGCATTGGTGGTGGTGCAGTGATGGAAGGTTGGTAGTGGTGGTGGAGAGTATGAAGCTTATGGTTGTTGCTGGGAGAGAGTGGAAGGTTGATGAATCGGTTATGGATGAAGGTGGTGGTTACGGTGGCCGGAGTTTGTTACAGTTTGTAACAAACTCAGATGGAGGAGGAGAGTGGACTGAGTGAGGGAGAGTAGTGAAAGCTCAGGGGAAATGAGAGAGAAGGGAGAAAGTGAGAGTGAAATAGAAGTGAAGAGTGAGTGAGAAAGTGAGTGAATCGTGAAATGTGCAAGTGAGGAGTGGGCCTTGTTTTATAGTGTTAGTGTATGGAGAATGGAGAGGGTTTCTTGAATGTGGGGCCTTAGTGGGTGAGATTTTGGTAGCAAAGTCATTTTTCTTGGTGTGGGACTTTAGGCATCTTAGTGAGCAAGTTTTGTATTCATGGTAGGTCTCTCCTTTGCTTTTCCAGAATACAGCATGTGCATGGCTATACATGGCATACTTCTACTTTATGCTTGATAGATTTTTATATGCTAAGTCATACATGGGCTCTTTGCAGTAAATGGTGGTGACTGAATACAAGCTACTGCAAACTTATATTCCATGCCAACAATGCTGCAGCAATCCTAACCATGCCAGTGCCTCGAGCCTCAAACCAGACCTCCAACATGCCCTCTTTTCACACGTGTAGCTTCAACCACAAGCCACCAATTGATTAGATTCTTAGTCCCACATGGAGAGGACATGGAGTTGAGGAAGATTGGTGTAGGAAGGTTCTCAAGATATGGCTTGTATATCACACAAAATTGCATTGAAGTCATGCAATCTTCACCTCTTATCCTTAGTGCGCGTGACCTGACTCTGCTGGCTCATGCCCCTGGCGAAAGTGTAGCTTGGTGGAGGCGTGGCTTTGAAGACTTGCATTTGACTCAATGTGTGTCCAAAATTAGTAAAATTAGATTCATTGGATAGGGGGCATGGCAAGGAACACATCAACATCAAGCTTGTTCAAAATAGTGACTTGTGGAGGAAGAAAAAGGCGTTTACATGTGGCACACCATGTGTTTGTCAAAATGCCTGCGCGTGCCTTAAGAATCTGCCCTGGCTGCATGCAGTGTTTGGCCATCATTGGGGCACTACTTTGGAGGCTTGCATCTCACTCAATATTTGCTCAATCGTGCCCATTCTTTTTTCAATGGATAGAGGAGATGGCAAGGAAGAGAATGATACCAAGTTTGCATTCATATCACTTCTGTAAAGCTCAAAAAATGGCTGGAGATTTGGTATGCCATGTGTTTGTGAAAATGCTAGGTCATGACCTGACTTGTGACCTGGAATATGACTTGGTTCAAATGAGTTTCCAGCAACTTCACACCCCTTTAACTCTTCATACAAGCTTCAAATGAAAAAGTGTCCAACTACAAAGTTGTTCTCCTCCATGAGAGGAACAACTTTGATGTTGGAGATTTCTCCAAAAAATGCCATCTGCCACGTGTAATTCAGTGCTGAAGTAGACTGTTCAACAAGATTTTAAGGCATCAAAAATTTTCTAAGTGTTGAAGATTTGCCTTTTTGTTATTTTTTTGCAACTTTTTGTCGAACTCCCGATTTTATCCGTTCTTCGACTTTTCTTGATTAATTTTCCACCAAAAGTCAATATTTGAATAATTTTCCTGATTTTGACCCGAAAGTCAACTGTTCTGATTTTTCCGACTATTGATGAAATTCCCGATTAAATCTCTTCCAATCAAATCCAGTCAAACAAACACCTCCACATAGTCAGCCTGAGAAGTTTTCCACACATAGAAGCCATTCCTGATTAAATGTTGACCAAAAAGTCAACTGGTTGACTTTGGTCAAAGAAAACCCTGATTTAAAGAACCGGATGATTTGCAAGCTTGCACTCTTCAATCAATGCCCTGATTTGAAGCAGAGAGACACCCTAATCCAGGAGGACTTCAATGAACATAGAGCCACGTGATTATACCTCAGTTTTCTCATTCTCTGATCAAACTTCTTTGCAATGGAGCTTTTTCTTGCTAGCCCTTGAGTAACACCTATGATATGAATGCATGGGTATGGATTATGACCTAAGTGATGTAGGTACATGAATGCAAAGCCTAAGCCAGTTAGAAGTTAAAGGGTAGGACAAATTTGGGGTATGAAAAATTGGATTCTCTACAACTTTGTCTCTCACATGCCAAGGCCAGAAATACTTCATTCAAGAGATATTATCCAATAGATTATAGGTCCTTTTAAAAGTCAACAAAAACACCTTTTGGGTCAAAGCTCATAAATTGAGCATGGAAGCTCCAACTGAGGTGAAACAAAAAGAATCATTTAGAGGACACACAAAGCTTTCTAAAAAGTCCTAGAATGCATTCATATGATTAAAATCGAGGGAGATACGAAGCTCAGAAGTTGGTCGATTTTAGTGAAATACACAAAACTTTAATTAGGTAATTTTGGTTTTCTTGACTAATGGGCCTTTCATTTGGATTCTAAATATGTCCATGACCTTAAGAGAGACCTTGACATCCATAATTTTATTTTTAGGATTTCATTAATAATTATTTGAATTTTTATTCATTTAAATAATAAATAAATCATAAAAAAATGAAATAATCAATATAAATCATAAAAATATAGAGAATCTTTGAAGCTAAAAGGCTGATTTTTTTGAGAAAGAAATCGTGTGGGTTAAAGCTTAATTTTGTTAATGGAGGACTAAAAAAGAAATTTTCAATATCATCTCCAAATCAAGCTATAATCATGGAAATCATGAAGATTTGATATGGTTTTTGTAAACCTAATTAGTCCCCTATAAGTAGAAAAGGTACTGGGATGCAGAGGGGGGGTTTTTTGCGGGCCTCCATGATCCTGTCCGAGTTTAAAAGTGTCAAAGAAATCAAAGGATGATTTTGAATTTGCAGACAGAATTACGGGTTTTTAAGCACTAAGAGGGCTTCCTTGACTTTCTTTGAAGCGAATTGGAATATCACGGACGTCTGAAGCGTGTGGAATCACCGTCAGTACACTCACGATTTGGTTGTTCTTAACTTGTTTTGATTTTAACATTGCAAGCAGTATAAATAATATTTGATCATGTATTATTGTTAGTGTTGATGCATGGAACGTTTCTGGATACTTTAATTCATGTTTTGATGTAGATACGGCAAAAGGCCATTGTTAGGGTTCTTGAATGGTAATTTAGGGATTTTCATTTAAAGCAAAATTAGGCCAAATAACCGAGCCCATCATACTCGGGAGGAAATTTAGAATCAATTCATCGCCTTCTCTTGGATTTATATTGTGTATTGTGGATTTTTGAGGATTTGTAGGCATTAGCTACGAGTTAGATCGCAGTTAAAAGGAAGCATTTTCGTAGCAGATTTTCTGGGCATGGAAGGTGAAGAAGACGATTAGGTGGCGAATGGGCATTGGTCCGATTCGAAAATACTGGGAGCGCGCGTTTTGGTTTGTTGGATTCCATGTAACATTTGTTTTTATATAATAATACATTCGCGTGTTTTATTGACAACGTGGAAATTTGGTAGCTTTGGCAAGAGGCTCTTAGTGATGAAGGAAAGAATTGGGGTTCGAACCCCATACACAACATGTATTTTTTTTGATAACTTGTATTGTTTTCAGCTGCTTACAGATCCTGCGCAACGAGTATACACGCCCCTACCATGCACCCTTCTTATCAGCCATTGGATTTCCAACAATCAGGATCTTAAGGTCACCAACTGCACTTCCACTATGGACACTCAGGAATACAGCAACATAGGATTAAAACCAGGTTTATTTGTATTTTTTTATTATGATTATTTATATAATTGTATGATTAATCCTAATTATGTATATACATATATAATTTGATTTTTTTGGTTAGATTAATAATATGATTAATATTAGGATTATAATATAAATTAGAATTAGGCTAATGACTATGATTTAGGATTATCTCCCGATTATTTTCCCGACTATTCGATTTAATTAATTTTAATCAATTTTAATTATAAATCACAAAAACCCTAGAAAGGTTATAAGTATTAGGGTTTGCCCAATCCCATTGGCCACTTGGCCGAAGTATTAGGAAATTAATTCATTATTCGTTTCGACACAATCTATTGGTCGCTGTCGCCCTCGGTTTTTTACCATACCTCTCGTGTGAGAGATACACGAACTGACACTCTTCTCTTTTTGCTTTTGTGTTTTTGAAAATCAGAGAGTCGCCACCGACTTTTATTTTATCCAATTAAGGAAAGGTTTATAAAAGAAACAGAAAAAGACCTTTAAGAAATTCTGGGTAAGGGGGTTGGTTATACAAAGGGAAGGTATTAGCACCCTTTGTATCCATGGTTATCCATGGGCTCTTAATTTGCTTAGCTCACTTGTTTTGAATCACTTTTCTCTTGCCTTGACATGCTTGTATGTGGTTTCAAATACTTTTTGCAAATTGACTTTGTAATGATCCTTGTGCGGATGTATACAAAGTGTTTTATCTTTCGAAAGATGTTTTGAAAAAAAGAACGTTAACTTCGTAATGATCCTTGTTTGGATATATACCAAGTATTGTCTTTTTTTGAAAGTTTTATTTTGAAAAACAACGGTATATGAGACATTTGTTTGTTTTGATTTGAGCAAGCAAATTAGGAGGTCAACCCTAAGTTATAAGGTCTTTTCCTATTTCCTTTAGAAAATTTTCCTTTCACCGGATGTAAACGAAAGTTCGATTTTGCATTTGAAACAGTAGAATTTGATTTTGATTTTGAAAAGAGTAAAAGAGGGATTACCCTAAGAGGTGCAAGTGTGATTGTGTTTTGATTCAGATATTTTATCTTTGAAGTTAGTGACCTAACGCTTCAATTTTAATCTTTGACATACACGCAGTTTTATATATACAGAAATTAAAATGCGGAAATGTAAAATGCGGAAAGTAAATCTACGCTATTACATCGATTGTGGGGGAAATGTAAACTACGCTATTTACATGAATTTGACAACCTATACACTTGATCTAGGAATTTAAATTGCAATAAGATAAAAGGAAGTATTTTTGGATTTTTTGATGATTGATTTTAATTAGAATTAATGCATGATTAATTTAATTAAAATGAGAAAAAGGTGGAAATAAAATTTAAACCTAAAAATTAAGTTTAAAATATGTTCAAAATGATTTTTAATTAATTTTAAAATAAAACTATTTTTTATTTATTTTTGAAGTTGATTTGAGAACCATTAAGTTAAATAATACACAATTATGCAAATAATTACATAAATAATTAAAACTTAAAGAGAAAATATTCTAAATATGTACAAAATTAGTCTATAATATATAAACTGAATTTAATATAAAGAACAATTTTTTATGATTTTTTATTGGTTGAAATAATTAAAAAGCAAATATATAAATTCATACTAATTAATTAAGCAAAATATTTCAATCTTTAAGAAAAATAAAATATTTTTATGGAGAAAATTAATTAAGCATTTTATCAAATTAATGGTAAAAAGAAAATATTTTTTATGTTTTTTAATTGGTTGATTTTAAATTAAATGCAAAAAATTAAAATTATTAGTTAAATAGGCAGGGGGTATATTAAGTAAATTTGGAAAAGAACTGATTTTAGTTCAAAAGATGCGTTTGGGCCAGAAACCAGGGGTGTGGAAATCAATTCGTGCAAGGCCCAGTTCAATTGTTTCTCTTATTTTTTTGAATTCAAGTCTGGTGGGGCCCACGTTCTTAAGTAACAACCAATCAGGTTTTATCATTTTGCCACGCAAGCCTTTGATGTTTTGACTGGCCAATGAGAGAGAGGGAGGAAGCCACACATGCATTGACTCTCCCCTGGGGTTTTCAAACCACCGCCTGCGGCGGTTTCTTCATCTTCTCCGGCGAGAGGTTTTTTGAAAAACCTGCAAAACGACATTAAAAGAAAAAAGAACCACCCAGACTACCTAAAATGGGGGCTGCGAGTTCATTGGTAGCATCGGTTTTGCTTGAAACGGCATGTAGATAGGAGAACGAAACTTCTCCGATCCAAAGCCTTAACTATGGCAAATCATGTTTTAGTCATTATGAGCTTCACGCGATCGTTAAAACCTGTCCTATGAGATCTCAGGAACACAATGATGGGGTTAGTTCAAGTTAAAACATGATGAAAACAAAAATATGAAATTCAAGAATGTAAGGTGATCGGAGTTTATGATGCCAGTGATTCAAGGTCTTTTATCCATGCATACAGATACCTACTTACTCAATAATCACCCAGGAGCACGATGGGATGTTTGAAATTGATTGTAAATAGCTGCAAGATTGAAAACAAAAATTATATGTATTTGATATTTTTTTGACAATTTTATGAATTTCTTGACTATGCCTTTGCTATAATTTTGTGTGTGTTACATTGATGAAGCATACCACTTAATTTATAAGCTAAGATGTGCTTAAAATCTAAGCCAAGAAGCATTGATTGCTTTTGTTGAACTTTTGATTTTTAAATATTAAAAATCTTTGAATTTTTGACCAAAGCTTGCTCTTCTTTACTTCTCTTGCTCCAAGCCAACTTTGTACTTCCTTTTGTTGCAGAAAATAAGCTATCTTGATGACTCATGCAAGGGACAAAGCTTTGGATAAGAATCTTGCATCATTTCTTTTTCACTTTAACTTTAAATGTGATAAAATTAAATCAAAAAAGAAACAAAAATGCTATGGGCCTTGGCTTAGTCGTGGGAGGCCCTTCACATTATGGGGAACATGTTTGGATCATGAAAACTTGGCCCCTTTTGGAAAAAAAACATTTTTGATCAATGTTGATTTCATGCATTTTCCCAAAAAATGGTCAACTTCAACAAGGCATAAATCCCTCAATTTTTATCATATGAAGGAGTTCTTGTACTTTTTAGAAACCTCAGAGAGTCCTCTAACCAATTTATTTTGTCTCATATCAAAATGATTTTCCATGCTCCTTGTGTGTCCCTTTGAAAAAAGTGACTTTTTGTTGACTTTGAAAATGACCTGTAATGTCTTGGTTCATATTTTTCAAATGGTGAATGTAATGACCATCGGACCAATTGCATTTGAAAGATAATTGAATTTCCTTCAAAATGAGCTTTGGTTTGAATTTTTTGGATGAAGGATGAGAGAGTTATGACCAGTCAAAGTTCAGTTGACTTTTTAGGAGAAAACCCTAATTTTGAAACTTAGGGTTTTTGTTGATTTTTTATCTTTCCTTGATGAATTATGATCAACCAATGATCAAATGATGAATCTTTTGACAAAATATGGATGTTGACAAAAAATTTCATTTTTGACTGTCTGTTGACTTTTTGGTCAAACGGGTCGTCTGTTGACTGTTTGAGCTGCTGACTGTGCGTCTGAGTGAATTGAAGTTTGAAAATTTGTATGGTGGTACTTTGAGATATATGAAGGTCCATGAAATCCATTTGAGGTCTCAAAAACTTGTTCTCCTGAAAAAAAACAAGAAACCCTAGTTAGGGACTGTTTGTGTAGGAGACAGTTAAGCGTACCTGATTTTTGTGCAGTGCTGAGTCTCTGCTAATCTTGTGATATTCATAAGACTTCTAGAATAAAAATCTTGGAATTTTGAAATGCAAAAGATTGATTTGATTGATGGTACAAAACACGGAGAATTGCACTGTCAGCGGGTTTGACTGTCAACTGACTGTTCAGGCATTAACGTAGCAGTTAAAGTGAAAATTCAACAGTCCAAGTTAATTTTTTTTTCTTTTTGTTTTTTGTTGTATTAATGGTGAAAATTTATTTACATGAGTTGTTAGAACAACACAGACATAATAAATAAATAATATATACTGTATGCGAGCAAAATTACCGATAATAACCCTGAAAAACATTTAATGCACAGAAAAATAAATATTTAACTGGCAGAAAACACACAAAATATTATCTTAATAATTAAACAACAGTACGACAGATAGTACGACATTTAATACTGACAGTACAAATATTACATATTTTAATGAACAGTACGACGAGTAAACGGTACGTTAAAAAATAAAAGATACGACAAACTTTAAGAATGACGATTAATAACCCATGCTACAAATAATAATATATATATATGATTGGGAGTGTAAACAACCCAGGTACACATTTTTCAGGACTATGTAGACAGAAGAAGGACATGATTACCACCACGACGGTGATGACCATAAGAAAACACGTTTCCATCCGCTTCGCCATTTTTGTCGGGGAAGAAGAGAGAATGAATATGAAGTAGAAATTTTGAGAGATGATTTAGAATTTCATGTGAGATTTTATGGAAAAAATGAGAGGTATTTATAGAATGAAAAGAAGGATAGAGACGTTGGGGAATGAAGTGATTCCGTACAAAAAAGGAAAATTTGAGTGGAAGTAGGATTTGAAAGAAAGTGTATGGTAGGGTTTGAAAAAAAAGAGATGTATAGAATAAATTTAGGATTTGATTTTGAAAGAAAGAGAAAGAAAGAGATTTTGAAAATAATAGAATATAGTACAAAAATTATTGGGAAACAAAAGTTAATAATAATTTACTTGTTACCAGTACAGTCTGAATCCCCGGACTTTGCGCCTGCAAAAAGATTTAGTTCTGTACCAATTGCGTCAGTACTATTTATCTGTAAATAAATCTCAAATAAATAGCGTGTGTGAAGTAATAAACAGTACTTGGCGTTTGTGTAAGAATAAATTCAACAGCGAGCCAAAATACCGTATAAGAAAAATTCTAAAAACCAAGTATTCATAAATCAGGATATTTATGGAATAAAAATCCAAGATTATGAAACTCCCAATTTTTAGACAGAAGTCTGTTGGCTTCTTTTTTTTGAAAAAAAGATGCGGGCAAATTTTGGGGTATAACAGTTGTCCCTATTCAATCTTCTTAAACCTGAAGAGGTTGTTTGAAATCTGAAGGTAGAAGATGATTGAATATTTTAGATGCCCTGAAAATTTGCACTTACCTTGACCGGAAGTGAAGCTGGAATTTGTCTTTGAATGTTTGTCTGAGAAATGTTGTTGGCAGATTGAAACATTACCTGAGATGGGCTTTCAGATGCCATCTGGCAAATGTGTTGATGGTTTGTTCATCAGAATGAATCCATTGATTATATCTTGATGAAGGATTTGAAAACCTCTGCATTGACTGTTTCGGAACCGTCCGAGGTTACCGCTTTAAGTCTTGGAGGCTGATCGTTACGGAACTGTCCAAAGTTTTTCCGCTTTAGATTTTGAAAGTTGATCGTTGTGGAACCGTCTGAGGTATCAGCTTTAGATCTTTGATGGTAGATCATTAAGGAACCGTCTGAGGTATCAGCTTTAAATCTTTGATGGTAGATCATTAAGGAACCGTCTGAGGTATCAGCTTTAGATCTTTGATGGTAGATCGTTCTGGAACCGTCTGAGGTATCAGCTTTAGATCTTTGATGGTAGATCGTTCTGGAACCGTCTGAGGTATCAACTTTAGATCTTTGATGGTAGATCATTAAGGAACCGTCTGAGGTATCAGCTTTAGATCTGTGTTGCTTGTTTTTGAGCTTGATAGGTGATTTGGAAAGAGAGATCTCTTTAGAATGAATCTTCGGCTTGATTATATCTGAGAGGACCAATTGCCTGAATAGAATTCAGGGGAACACTGCATGTGATTGAGAATAACTTTTCTGAGGATATTCGTCCACCTGAAAAAATCAAGTTAGTGACATGCAATGTTATGATGCATGTAATGTATGAGATTCTCGATCTAAAGGAGAAATATGCATGTTATGTATGCGTCTGTCATGAAACATTATATGATGTGTATGAATATGCGTATGATGTATGATGTATGATGTATGATGTATGATGATGTATGGCTTATGCAGTCTTGAGCGTATCAAGCTTCTGGTTGGGAAAATAAATCCCCACTAGTCATTTGGAAATGAAGGCATTGTGATCGTTGATGATTTTTTGGCGTCTTGTTTGAGTACCCTCGGCTGGGGACCTTCTTTGAGAACCAGGGTGCTCTGTTGAAGGATCTTTGACTACCGCTCGGGGATGAAAAGTAATTTGAAACTTGTGATTTTGATACCCTTTAAAATGGGAATGATGAAGATGCATAATCCTCTGATGCACTATCTGACCAAGTCCTGGCGTGGAGACCACACTTTCTGGGGATAGCACTCTGGAACAGCCCTGCTGGGGAATAAGATTTCTCGAATCACTTTGTTGGAGAGAAAAATCTCATTGAGGAATTTGCTGAGAAATGCATTTCTGTTGGGGATTTTTCTTCTGATGCTGGTTTCGGGATGATGTCCAAATGATTGGGACATTACCTGAATGCTATTCCTGTTTTTCTAGTAAACATCAATCATATTCAAATGCACATGTTCATTCAAAATTATCATTGGGACGTTTACGTATTCAAAACAGAAAAAGCAAAAATATTGGTTTTGAGCATGAGCTGCATTGATTTTTGAAAAAGAGCCATGATAGGCTGATTAGTACAAGGAGACAAAAATCCTAGTAGTAGGAAATTGTCATAAAGCTTTGAAAAGTATTTATAAAGAGAAATAGCTATGTGAAAACAATCCAGTCAAGTTTCAACTCTGCTATTGCCAATCTGTCTTCGAGCATCTCATCCCTCACTTGTTGGAAGAAAGTAATTGGACTGATCGGTGTCTTTGATGTGTTGAACGTTGAAGGTGAGTAGGCAGCTGAACGGAACATAGTTGTATGCTTTATTCCCTAACTTTTGCCTAGGCTGCCTTTTCAGGTTTTCAGCCTACCGGGATAATATTTATTTAGTCTCTAATCTTTGCCTGGATCACCTTTTCAGGTTTTCAATCCACCGAGACGCTCATTTTTTGCCTAAATTGCTGATGCGTTTGACAACCAAACCACTGGTTTGGTATGCCTGACTCTTGACTTTCTTGTTGAAGGCTTTGATCATACGCTTTTGGTACAACTGACCATGACAAATAGCTGCGAGCCTCTTCTCATCAATCAAGTTTATGTGGTCCAACCGAGTCTGAATCCAATCGTCTTCGTCTAGATCAGCTTCTTTCATAATCCTTAGGGAAGGAATCTGAATTTCAATTGGAAGAACTGCCTCCATACCATAGACTAAGGAGAATGGAGTTGCCCCTGTTGAAGTACGCGCTGATGTGCGATAACCATGAAGAGCAAAAGGTAACATCTCATGCCAGTCTTTGTAGGTTACTGTCATCTTTTGTATGATTTTCTTGATGTTCTTGTTGGCAGCTTCCACCGCGCCATTCATCTTTGGTCGATATGGAGAGGAATTATGATGTTTGATCTTGAATTGTATGCAGAGTTCAGTAATCATTCTGTTGTTTAGATTTGTGCCATTGTCTGTGATGATCCTTTCAGGGATGCCATACCGACAAATGAGATTGTGCTTGATAAAGCGAGCCACAACATTCTTGGTGACAGAAGAAAATGAAGCTGCTTCTACCCATTTTGTGAAGTAATCGATAGCGACTAGGATAAAGCGATGTCCGTTGGAGGCAGTAGGCTTGATTTCTCCGATCATATCAATACCCCACATTGCAAAAGGCCAAGGAGCCGTCAGGATGTTTAACGGAACTGGAGGTACATGTACTTTGTCGGCATATATCTGGCATTTGTGATAGGTTCTGGAATGATGATGGCAGTCTGTCTCCATGGTAGACCAGTAATAACCTGCTCTTAGGATCTTTTTAGCCATTGTATGTCCATTTGAATGAGTACCAATGGCACCATCGTGTATGTCTTCCATAATCTGTTCTGCTTCCTTCTTGTTTACACAACGAAGTAAAGTCGAGTCATGGTTGCGTTTGTATAGGGTTCCATTACTTAGAAAGAATTTGGCAGCAAATCTTCTCAGAAACTTTCTGTCGTTAATGGATGCCCCTTCAGGGTACTCCTGAGCTTCGAGATATCTTTTTACTTCATGGAACCATGGTTTTTCTTCCGTTCCTTCGGCATCGATCTCATTGCAATAGGCTGGTTCATCCTGTCTGTAAATGGTGATCATCGGCGCCTCATTGTCCCACCTGACTTTGAACATGGATGACATGGTAGCTAAGGCATCAGCTAGTTGATTTTCTTCGCGCGGGATATGTTCAAAAGTGATCTCTTCAAAGTAAGGAATCAAACTCAGCACATATTCTTTGTAAGGAATTAGATTCGGGTGCTTCGTATCCCATTCCTCTTTGACTTGATAAATCACAAGCGCCGAGTCTCCGTAGACCTCCAGGAACTTAATTCTTAGATCGATTGCAGCTTTGAGACCTAGAATACATGCTTCGTACTCGGCTATATTGTTAGTGCAATTGAAGCATAATCTGGCAGTGAAAGGTGTATAACCTCCTGCAGGAGAAATGATCACAGCTCCGATGCCATTGCCAAGTGCATTAGAAGCTCCATCAAAAACCATAGTCCATCGGGATCCTGGCTCGGGTCCTTCTTCCGGTCCTGGTTGTTCGTAGTCAGCGACTAGCATAATATCTTCATCTGGGAAGTCAAAGTTCAATGCTTGATAATCATCCACTACTTGATGAGCCAGATGATCAGCTACCACACTTCCTTTGATTGCTTTTTGTGAAGTGTACTGGATGTCATACTCTGTTAAGATCATTTGCCATCTTGCAGGTTTTTCGAACACATACTTGATAGGATCCATTTTGGAGATTAGGAAAGTGGTATGATTTAGCATATACTGTCTTAGTCGGCGAGCCGCCCATGCTAAGGCACAGCAAGTTTTCTCGAGCAGTGAGTATCTTGTTTCACAATTGGTAAACTTTTTGCTAAGATAGTAGATTGCATGCTCCTTTCGGCCGGACTCGTCATGTTGCCCCAGTACACACCCCATTGAATCTTCTAACACAGTTAGGTACATTATCAGAGGTCTTCCTTCCACAGGTGGTAACAAGATTGGCGGTTTTTGGAGATACTCTTTGATCTTATCAAAGGCTAACTGGCATTTGTCATTCCATCTTTCTACTTGATCTTTCTTCAACAGTTTGAAGATCGGCACACAAGTAGTAGTCATATGGGCAATAAATCTGGCGATGTAATTCAAACGTCCCAAGAATCCTCTGACTTGTTTCTCGGTACGGGGTATGGGCATTTCTTGAATGGCTTTGACCTTGGCAGGATCAACCTCAATACCTTTGCTACTGACGATGAAACCTAAGAGTTTGGCGGATCTTACTCCAAAGGTACACTTGTTTGGATTCAGTCGCAACCTGTATTTCTTGAGTCTGTCAAACAGCTTGTGTAGATGACCCAGATGTTCTTCTTCGGTGTTGGACTTTGCAATCATATCATCGACATAAACCTCTATCTCCTAATGAATCATATCATGGAACAGAGCTACCATTGCACGCTGATATGTTGCTCCTGCGTTCTTTAAACCAAAGGGCATTACTTTGTAACAAAAGGTTCCCCAGGGTGTTGTGAAGGTTGTTTTTTCCATGTCTTCGGGTGCCATCTTGATTTGATTGTACCCTGTGAATCCATCCATGAAGGAGAATACCTTGCATTGTGCAGTATTGTCAACTAGTACATCGATGTGAGGTAAAGGGAAATCATCTTTGGGGCTTGCCCGATTCAGATCTCTGTAGTCTACACACATTCTGACTTTCCCGTCTTTTTTAGGCACAGGCACGATGTTAGCTATCCAAGGAGGATAACTTACAACTTTCAGAAAGCCATCATTGAATTGCTTTTCAACCTCGTCTTTGATCTTCTTTGACATATCGGGCCTACTCCTCCGTAGTTTCTGCTTAACTGGAGTGCTACCTTCTTTGATTGGTAGGCGATGAACCACAATGTCCGTGTCAAGGCCAGGCATATCTTCATAGGACCAGGCGAATATCTCAACATAGTCTTGTAACATTTGAATCAGTCTTTGCTTGACACTGTCTTCTAGATCAGCCCCTATCTTGACTTCTTTCTTTTCTTCGTCACTGCCCAAGTTGATAACTTCAATTGGTTCTTCATGTGGCTGTATAGTCTTTTCCTCTTGTTCTAACAGCCTTGCAAGTTATCTTGGTACCTCACAATCTTCCTCACTTTCCTCCTCAGTTTGGTAGATCGGATTTTCAAAGTCATGACTGGCAATAGCAGAATCGTTATCAACAGGATCCAGAGTGAATGTGAATCTGCATTTATTTATGTGGGTGTGTGTAAGAACACATAGCTATTTGAAAAATGAATAAAGCAAAGAAAGAAAAAGGATCACAAAATTTGAATATGCAAACGTCCCATGATTTTATTGAATGAACATGATCATGATATGACAAACCCTTATAAAAGGACCATTGTGCTTCGGGCAAGGCACACGGCTTTCAAGTTCATGGTTCGATAGTACAAGAATCATTTTTATCTTTGAACAATATAAACAACGAAAACAGGAAATTGCATTTACTCCTGATCAAAGGAGATCACATCCTCAGCTTCCCAATTGTTCAATCCATTGTTGTGAGCAGGGAGTATCCAGCTACTCCAGTTGCAGTTGTCTTCTTCATCTTCCACAGCATTGATTTCTTCGGTGGGGAAATGAGCTGATGATCTTTCGGGATAAGTAATATACTCTGCTGGATACGAGAGCCCAGGCTGAGATATCTCTGTTGGCTGAGCGAGATACCCGATAAGATTGTCCTATCCAGTTGGAATGATGTCTTCAAGAGAGACTTGTGCATTCTGGGGAAAAGGGTATTGTGTCAGGAAATCATTCTCATTATCTGGTGTCTCCCCAACTTCTTCAAGAGCGTCAGAGTTTGTGAATGTCATATGTTCTTCGAAATGGTTGTCCCATCCAGTTGGGGTGATGTCTTCAATGGCAATCTGCGAGCTTAGGGGAGCAGAATATTTCACCATAAAGTCATACTTGCCACTTGGTTCTCCCAGTGTATCCCAAACTTCTTTTGGATTAGGTGGACCTTGGTATTGCTCAGTGATGGAACTTGTGAAACTTTTGCTATATTCAAACTGATCACCCTATCCAGTTGGGGTAATGTCTTCCATAGCAATAAAAGAACTCTGAGGTGCAGTATACTTTACTAGAAAATCATACCCGCCGCTTGGTTCTCCCAAAGTATCCCAAACTTCCATGGAAACAGGTGGAACCTCATTTGGATATGGCTGAATGATATGGTTTAAGAACACTCCTTCGTCTTCAATAGCATTCACTCCTTGGCTGATGAAATGTGACATTAGTCCTCCAGAATGAGGACTTTGATTGTTCTTTTGATTTCCATTAGCATAGCCCAGGCCTAGCTTATCGGACTTGTAAGGTACATCAAGGAGCTGTCCCCATACTGTGCAACCGCCTTTTTCGATCACAGCTTTGGCATCTTTGAGAGAAGCCATAGTTGGAGTTATTTTTGTAGCAGGAGTAGCAGAAATATGTTTGGTAGTAGAGACATCTGGAGAGACCACCTCAAAAGATTGGCAGGGAGTTTCGATGAATTCGTCATCCAACTCAACATACTTGGAGTTGCTCAGGTGGCTAACCACATATTCCTCTTCGCCGTAAACTGTGACAATCTTTCCTTTTACTGGATATTTCAACTTCTGATGTAGGGTAGAAGCTACAGCATTTGCCCCATGTATCCAAGGGCGTCCTAGTAAACAAGAATATGCTGGGTGAATTTCCATTACGTAAAAGGTAGAATCAAAGATCTGAGAGCCCACTCTGATTGGGAGATTCACCTTTCCGTACACTGTTCTTGTTGACCCGTCGAAGGCTCTTACCACAACATCGCTTGGTTGTAACACAATTCCTTCGAAGTCAAGCTTTTCCAGTACTGTTTTTGGTAACACGTTCAAAGAGGAACCGTTATCTACCAGTACATGAGATACAGTGGTGCCATTACATTCAATAGAGATGTGTAGGGCTTTATTGTGATTTTTTCCAGCAGGGGTTAGATCAACATCAGAGAAACCGATACCATTATTCACGGTTAGATTGGCAACACAATTTTCAAATTGATCGACTGAAATCTCTTGTGGCACATGTGCAGCTTTTAGGAACTTCATCAGGGCCTTGGCATGAGCTTCGAAATATTTTAGCAGAGATAGCATTGAGATTTTTGAAGCAGTGTGCCCCAGCTGTTCGACAATATTGTAATCACTCTTGCAGATGATTTTCAATATTTCCTCCATTTCTTGCTTTGATGAATCCTCAATAGTGACTTCCACCGGTATTTGAACTGGTTCAACTTGTGACTCTTTGCCTCGAGCGTTGATATCTTGATTAGGAACTGGGACCTGGACTGGATTCGTAGCAACATTCGGAGAAATTTCTGGTGAAAAGATCCTTCCACTTCTCGTAATCTTACTAGTACCCACAATATTATCAACAGTTGGAGTAGTAAAATTCACGGCCTCTTTAGTCAAGGTATCTTGCTTAACTCCATGGACATAAACATTAGTGTCATAACTCCACGGGACAGCTTTGTCTGAGGAGTATGGAAACGGAGTCGGACTGGTAATGATGACAGATGCCACTTTGGGTGCAGCAGAAATTTTGAAAGGAGCTTTGATAGGGATTTTCAATGGTATGTTGGAAACCACTGAGACATCCTCTATTCTCATCCCATTTGAAAAGACTTCGCATAAATCATCCATAGAAGGGAGCCTTTCAAACATAATGATACGGTGATCCATCCACTTTTGAATTCCCATTCTCAGATTTTCACAACCATTGGGTAGGTATGCGCGATAAAAGCAATCAAGGTCACAACCTGGAAAGTAACCAGCTTGGATTAGCTTTCTTTTGACTTCAAGGAGCGGAGTTGACAATTCTCTCACATCATAGATGTAAACAGTGTCTATGATTGCGTTAATGGTTTTGTCGTGCTTCGGCATAGGTGTCGTGATGACATTTGGAGTCTCTGGAGGATCGAACTCAATTTCCCCAGCATCTATCATGTCTTGTATTTTATTTTTCAGGGCCCAACAGTGATCTGCATCATGTCCTGGACAGTTAGAGTGATACGCACATGTTGTATCAGGGCGATAACTCGGAGAGGAAGTGTTGACATTCTTCGGAGGATCTTTTAATGTGATCAGATCTACTTTCAACAAGTGCTGCAATGCTTGAGAGATTGGCATATTGATCCTGGTGAAATTTCTTCTTGGTGCATCTAGTCGACGCGTATATTTTGGCGGTTGATCTTTTTGAGGTGCAGATGCGGAAATCAGAACTGCCCCTACAGATTGGTGCTGCTCATTTTTGCGACCTTTCTGACTGTGCATTGAGTTGACTTCATTTCTCCCACTGATGGGCCTTTTTGTAGTACCAGAGGAAGAGCCTATTTGAATTTTTCCACTTTGAATACCACTTTCGACACGCTCTCCAGTTAATATCAGGTCAGTGAAACCTGATGATGAGCTTCCCAGTAAATGACTATAGAAAGGGCCTGTTAAAGTGCCCATGAACATGTCGACTAGCTCGCGATCAGATAAGGGTGGCTGAACCCTTCCAGCCAGATCTCTCCACTTTTGTGCATAGCCTTTGAAACTTTCTTTTGGTGCCATAGACATGCCCCTTAGTTGAGTACGGGTTGGTGCAAGGTCAACATTGTATTGATATTGTTTGTAAAAAGCAGCAGCTAAATCTTCCCAGGTATGAACTTTTATACTTTCCAGTTGGTAGTACCACTCGAGTTATGTACCCGACAGACTTTCTTGGAAGAAATGAATCCACAATTTGTTATCTGCCGTATGAGGTTGTATCTTCCTTACATAGGACCTCAAATGTAGTTTTGGGCAAGAAACTCCATCATACTTTGCAAAGACAGGAACTTTGAACTTTGGAGGGATAACAATATCTGAAACGAGTCCCAGATCATCGAAATCTAAACCAGGTATTTTTTGTATCTCCATAGCTTTCATGCGTTCTTCCAACTGCTGGTATTTGTCATCATCCTGTTCGTCTCCAGAATGATAATCTTCTTCATTAGAAGAGAGAGAGAGAGAGGGTTTGGCAGAACCCTGGTTGCTGTGATTGTCTCCTTGTTAACCATCACCGACTATTTCAGGGATCGGTGGCTTTTTGGACCTTTTGACTGGGATTTTGATCTTCCTTTTCAGGTGACTCAAGCCTACAGATCCTTTGGGCTTCTTTTTCTTCTTGGTTATCAGGGCTTTCAGTTCTTGTTGCCCCTTTGCTAATTCCAGAATTGCTACCTGAACTTGGGCGTTCTGTGCTTCGAGATTCTTGATGCCTGTTTCGGATTCCATCTCTTCTAACTGAAATAAACAGCGAGGAGATGAGAAACCCATCATGTGAACCTGTTATGCAATGTTTATGAATGAAATGCATATGCAATGTTTTCAAGGATCTTGGAATTTAGATTTGCTTAAAACAAAGGAGAAACAAACATTTATTAGTTAAACAATTTATTTCTTTTTTTTCTTTCTTTCTTTTTTTCTTTGCCTCTTTTGGGCTTACAAAACAGAAAATAAAGAAAATGAAGGATCTGTCAGGTCTCCCATGGACGCTTTCTCTTTGCACCCAGGAATGTGTTGATCTGCTGTTCTTCTTGGAGTTGTCCGGTGAGCTCCAATACTTTCCTCTCATAGTCTTGACAGTGTGCTTTGAAGGTGTCTCTTTCCTCTTTTAGTTGAACCCAAGATTTCTGCAACTCTTCCAGATCAGTTGGCATATCCGGATGTAGAATAACTCGAGGTCCGTCTCCTTCAACTTCTGGCTCAATATTCACAAGTAGAATAGCGGGATATGGCATGATGAACTTCTGAGCATGAGTACGCACCCATCTGAGGTAAGGTTCCATAGGAATAGAGTTCCATTGCCCTAAAGTTTTGCTTTCTATTCTATAGACACTGCCCCACGCATGTATAAACCTTCGTCGATGTCTGTGGGAATCATCCTCGTAATCAAACACAATGCCACGGATAATCATGTCGTGAGGACCGTTTCTTCGTGCATATCCGAATTGGCGCAAAGCTAAAGAGGGGTTGTAAGTGACGCCTCCCTTGATGCCAAGGAGTGGCACATTAGGGTACTCTCCACAATGGTCAATGATAGTAATGTCTCTCTGAAAGAAGTTGTTCCACCGGATATCTGAATGAGACAAAGACATAATCCTGCGAGACCATTGCATCCTTTGTTCATTTCTCAACACTGATCGAGGAAGGTGTAATGTAAACCATCTAGCCAGTAGTGGTACACAGCACATAAGAGTTCCTCGTTTCTTCATGGTACGGGTGTGTAGAGAATGTAGAATGTCTCCCAGCAAGGTTGGTACCGGGTTACGGGTTAAGAAAATGTTGATAATATGCACACTTATGAACTGGTCGGGATTAGGGAATAAAACGAACCCATAGATCAAAAGAGCCACAACCTCCTCAAAAGCTGGGTAACCTTTGTTTTTTAGTAGTAATCGAGCCTTTTCCATTAAGAATTTAGCAAGCAAACCCTTGATTCCACTCTTTGTTTCCCAATTGGACTCGATTTCTGACTTTCGCAGATGTAAGGCAACATCAATGATTTCAGGTTTTGGAATCCTTTCTAAACCAGTGAAAGGTAATTGATCTCGAACAGGTAATCCAATTAGTTCAGAAAACTCTTCCAAGGTGGGCACTAACTGGTAATCAGGAAATGTAAAACAATGATGTTCGGGATCAAAGAACTGGAACAGGACCCGTATCATGTCTTCTTCAAATTTTGAGGTAACCAAATGGAGTAGGTGACCGTGCTTTTCGGTGAATTGAGCATTCCTGGGAAATTCTGATATTAAGTCTTTTAGTTCAGATGGTACTGTTGAGATGTTGATTCGGATGTAATCTCTGGTAGCGGGAGCCATTACCTGCAATAACAGAACAAAGGTAAACTCTTTGATCCTTGAAATGATTAGTGAGAAAATGATATGCTTATGATGCTTATGATGTTATGATGTCAAACATGTGGCAAACACAAACAAATCAAACAATAGCCTTAGGTTTAAAGGCTTGCATGAAGTTCATAGGTGATACCCTCCCCACTGAAGTTAAGTTGGTTAAAACCTGTCCTAAAATAGTATTCGAGTTCTATGATCCTTGGAGACAACATCTCAATACGGCGCTCGGACGGCCGATCAAAATATTCCTCGAGGATAACTAACTTAGATCAATTTCAAAGCTAGCCACTTAATAGGCCACAAGTCAAGTTCAACTAAAGGTTCTAAGACAAATTAGTGTTTAATGACATTTCGGAAGCCTAACATACTCCTTGATCGTTTTCAAGGGATATCAGTATAAACCAAAGTATCGCACTAACGGTGACTACCAGATCAACCGTATCGGTACATGTCGTACAGTTTCCTTGGTCTATTGTCACATACTTAAGGTATCTCAAGATTCGGGTTAGAATCTTTCACACAAGCAAAATACCCAAACAAACCTTTGAGAAATAGAGCAATCAAGTCAAGCAATTGAAAACATCGAAGTGATCTAAACTCTAAAGGTAACCCCTTTTGAAAACATTTTGTTTTTAGAAAGTATTTGTCCCCAGCAGAGTCGCCAGTTCTGTCGCCCTCGGTTTTTTACCATACCTCTCGTGTGAGAGATACACGAACTGACACTCTTCTCTTTTTGCTTTTGTGTTTTTGAAAATCAGAGAGTCGCCACCGACTTTTATTTTATCCAATTAAGGAAAGGTTTATAAAAGAAACAGAAAAAGACCTTTAAGAAATTCTGGGTAAGGGGGTTGGTTATACAAAGGGAAGGTATTAGCACCCTTTGTATCCATGGTTATCCATGGGCTCTTAATTTGCTTAGCTCACTTGTTTTGAATCACTTTTCTCTTGCCTTGACATGCTTGTATGTGGTTTCAAATACTTTTTGCAAATTGACTTTGTAATGATCCTTGTGCGGATGTATACAAAGTGTTTTATCTTTCGAAAGATGTTTTGAAAAAAAGAACGTTAACTTCGTAATGATCCTTGTTTAGATATATACCAAGTATTGTCTTTTTTTTGAAAGTTTTATTTTGAAAAACAACGGTATATGAGACATTTGTTTGTTTTGATTTGAGCAAGCAAATTAGGAGGTCAACCCTAAGTTATAAGGTCTTTTCCTATTTCCTTTAGAAAATTTTCCTTTCACCGGATGTAAACGAAAGTTCGATTTTGCATTTGAAACAGTAGAATTTGATTTTGATTTTGAAAAGAGTAAAAGAGGGATTACCCTAAGAGGTGCAAGTGTGATTGTGTTTTGATTCAGATATTTTATCTTTGAAGTTAGTGACCTAACACTTCAATTTTAATCTTTGACATACACGCAGTTTTATATGTACATAAATTAAAATGCGGAAATGTAAAATGCGGAAAGTAAATCTACGCTATTACATCGATTGTGCGGGAAATGTAAACTATGCTATTTACATGAATTTGACAACCTATACACTTGATCTAGGAATTTAAATTGCAATAAGATAAAAGGAAGTATTTTTGGATTTTTTGATGATTGATTTTAATTAGAATTAATGCATGATTAATTTAATTAAAATGAGAAAAAGGTGGAAATAAAATTTAAACCTAAAAATTAAGTTTAAAATATGTTCAAAATGATTGTTAATTAATTTTAAAATAAAACTAATTTTTTTTTGATTTTCGAAGTTGATTTGAGAACCATTAAGTTAAATAATACACAATTATGCAAATAATTACATAAATAATTAAAACTTAAAGAGAAAATATTCTAAATATGTACAAAATTAGTCTATAATATATAAACTGAATTTAATATAAAGAACAATTTTTTTTATGATTTTTTATTGGTTGAAATAATTAAAAAGCAAATATATAAATTCATACTAATTAATTAAGCAAAATATTTCAATCTTTAAGAAAACTAAAATATTTTTATGGAGAAAATTAATTAAGCATTTTATCAAATTAATGGTAAAAAGAAAATATTTTTTATGTTTTTTAATTGGTTGATTTTAAATTAAATGCAAAAAATTAAAATTATTAGTTAAATAGGCAGGGGGTATATTAAGTAAATTTGGAAAAGAACTGATTTTAGTTCAAAAGATGCGTTTGGGCCAGAAACCAGGGGTGTGGAAACCAATTCGTGCAAGGCCCAGTTCAATTGTTTCTCTTATTTTTTTGTATTCAAGTCTGGTGGGGCCCACGTTCTTAAGTAACAACCAATCAGGTTTTATCATTTTGCCACGCAAGCCTTTGATGTTTTGACTGGCCAATGAGAGAGAGGGAGGAAGCCACGCATGCATTGACTCTCCCCTGGGGTTTTCAAACCACCGCCTGCGGCGGTTTCTTCATCTTCTCCGGCGAGAGGTTTTTTGAAAAACCTGCAAAACGACATTAAAAGAAAAAAGAACCACCCAGACTACCTAAAATGGGGGCTGCGAGTTCATTGGTAGCATCAGTTTTGCTTGAAACGGCATGTAGATAGGAGAACGAAACTTCTCCGATCCAAAGCCTTAACTATGGCAAATCATGTTTTAGTCATTATGAGCTTCATGCGATCGTTAAAACCTGTCCTATGAGATCTCAGGAACACAATGATGGGGTTAGTTCAAGTTAAAACATGATGAAAACAAAAATATGAAATTCAAGAATGTAAGGTGATCGGAGTTTATGATGCCAGTGATTCAAGGTCTTTTATCCATGCATACAGATACCTACTTACTCAATAATCACCCAGGAGCACGATGGGATGTTTGAAATTGATTGTAAATAGCTGCAAGATTGAAAACGAAAATTATATGTATTTGATATTTTTTTGAGAATTTTATGAATTTCTTGACTATGCCTTTGCTATAATTTTGTGTGTGTTACATTGATGAAGCATACCACTTAATTTATAAGCTAAGATGTGCTTAAAATCTAAGCCAAGAAGCATTGATTGCTTTTGTTGAACTTTTGATTTTTAAATATTAAAAATCTTTGAATTTTTGACCAAAGCTTGCTCTTCTTTACTTCTCTTGCTCCAAGCCAACTTTGTACTTCCTTTTGTTGCAAAAAATAAGCTATCTTGATGACTCATGCAAGGGACAAAGCTTTGGATAAGAATCTTGCATCATTTCTTTTTCACTTTAACTTTAAATGTGATAAAATTAAATCAAAAAAGAAACAAAAATGCTATGGGCCTTGGCTTGGTCGTGGGAGGCCCTTCACATTATGGGGAACATGTTTGGATCATGAAAACTTGGCCCCTTTTGGAAAAAAAACATTTTTGATCAATGTTGATTTCATGCATTTTCCCAAAAAATGGTCAACTTCAACAAGGCATAAATCCCTCAATTTTTATCATATGAAGGAGTTCTTGTACTTTTTAGAAACCTCAGAGATTCCTCTAACCAATGTATTTGGTCTCATATCAAAATGATTTTCCATGCTCCTTGTGTGTCCCTTTGAAAAAAGTGACTTTTTGTTGACTTTGAAAATGACCTGTAATGTCTTGGTTCATATTTTTCAAATGGTGAATCTAATGACCATGGGACCAATTGCATTTGAAAGATAATTGAATTTCCTTCAAAATGAGCTTTGGTTTGAATTTATTGGATGAAGGATGAGAGAGTTATGACCAGTCAAAGTTCAGTTGACTTTTTAGGAGAAAACCCTAATTTTGAAACTTAGGGTTTTTGTTGATTTTTGATATTTCCTTGATGAATTATGATCAACCAATGATCAAATGATGAATCTTTTGACAAAATATGGATGTTGACAAAAAATTTCATTTTGACTGTCTGTTGACTTTTTGGTCAAATGGGTCGTCTGTTGACTGTTTGAGCTGCTGACTGTGCGTCTGAGTGAATTGAAGTTTGAAAATTTGTATGGTGGTACTTTGAGATATATGGAGGTCCATGAAATCCATTTGAGGTCTCAAAAACTTGTTCTCCTGAAAAAAACAAGAAACCCTAGTTAGGGACTGTTTGTGTAGGACACAGTTAAGCGTACCTGATTTTTGTGCAGTGCTGAGTCTCTGCTAATCTTGTGATATTCAGAAGACTTCTAGAACAAAAATCTTGGAATTTTGAAATGCAAAAGATTGATTTGATTGATGGTACAAAACACGGAGAATTGCACTGTCAGCGGGTTTGACTGTCAACTGACTGTTCAGGCATTAACGTAGCAGTTAAAGTGAAAATTCAACAGTCCAAGTTAATTTTTTTCTTTTTGTTTTTTGTTGTATTAATGGTGAAAATTTATTTACATGAGTTGTTAGAACAACACAGACATAATAAATAAATAATATATACTGTATGCGAGCAAAATTACCGATAATAACCCTGAAAAACATTTAATGCACAGAAAAATAAATATTTAACTGGCAGAAAACACACAAAATATTATCTTAATAATTAAACAACAGTAAAACAGATAGTACGACATTTAATACTGACAGTACAAATATTACATATTTTAATGAACAGTACGACGAGTAAACGGTACGTTAAAAAATAAAAGATACGACAAACTTTAAGAATGACGATTAATAACCCATGCTACAGATAATAACATATAGATGATTGGGAGTGTAAACAACCCAGGTCCACATTTTTCAGGACTATGCAGACAGAAGAAGGACATGATTACCACCACGACGGTGATGACCATACGAAAACACGTTTCCATCCGCTTCGCCATTTTTGCCGGGGAAGAAGAGAGAATGAATATGAAGTAGAAATTTTGAGAGATGATTTAGAATTTGATGTGAGATTTTATGGAAAAAATAAGAGGTATTTATAGAATGAAAAGAAGGATAGAGACGTTGGGGAATGAAGTGATTCCGTACAAAAAAGGAAAATTTGAGTGGAAGTAGGATTTGAAAGAAAGTGTATGGTAGGGTTTGAAAAAAAAGAGATGTATAGAATAAAGTTAGGATTTGATTTTGAAAGAAAGAGAAAGAAAGAGATTTTGAAAATAATAGAATATAGTACAAAAATTAGTGGGAAACAAAAGTTAATAATAATTTACTTGTTACCAGTACAGTCTGAATCCCCGGACTTTGCGCCTGCAAAAAGATTTAGTTCTGTACCAATTGCGTCAGTACTATTTATCTGTAAATAAATCTCAAATAAATAGCGTGTGTGAAGTAATAAACAGTACTTGGCGTTTGTGTAAGAATAAATTCAACAGCGAGCCAAAATACTGTATAAGAAAAATTCTAAAAACCAAGTATTCATAAACCAGGATATTTATTCATAATTGTTTAAAATGAAATTAAAAATAAAAATCAATTTAATATTTAAAAAATGAAAAATAAAAAAAAATCCAACGTGACAGTCCAGTCACGGTTTAAAACTAGAAAAGAACCGGTTTGAAAAAAATATTAACAGAAGGACTAATATGATCCGGTTAAATTTTATAAGGGATTAAATTGAGTCTATTTTATTGTGAAGGACTAATTTGACTCGTGTAATATTTGCGAGGGACTAAAATGGGTCTTCACTCAAAATATTATTATAAGGACTAAAAATATTTTGCACCAACCAACAATATCTTGAGTATTTTCTAACTTTACATCATAATTATTTTGTTTTAAAAATCAACACATAATCACCTTATATATAAATACAATAATTATACAATTTATGTAATTTATATCAGGTTATAATTATAAAAATTAATTTTAAAAAATAGAATAATAAATGAAAATACAAATTAAAAATAAATAAAAAATAAAAAAAATTATAATCAATTTGCGTTACTATCATTTTCCTCGATTTATACAATAAAGTTGTTATTACACTATTAATAAATTTTATTATTCTTTATGACATTAATTATCTTTTTTAATAAATTTATAATTAAATTACATTAATTTCTTTCCAACAAATAATTAAGAGTGTTATTTATAAAATAATAATATTTTTGCGTTAAACTCTAAAATTGATAATTATTTAAATATTTTATTTTTTAATAAAAAAATAATTAGAAAGAAATAGAGAAAATTTATATTTCAATAACAGAAATGTTATATAAAATAACATGTTTTTCACTATTTCAATATTTATTATATAATATATTGACTTTTATTAAATACATTAATTTGTTTGATGTTTCGAAATTTTTAAGTATTATACTTAAACCACATTTAATTCCTATGTATATCATATTCTTTAGAATAGTCTTAAAATTTTAATTCAACTATTAAATTTAAAGTGTTGCATGAATATTATTTTTATTTTGGATCTTTGATTTTCAATCTTTTGATTTTCGATTTTTGAATATATTTAGACCGATATGATGTGTATATTATTATTTTTTATTTGAAAAAGATTCACATTAAAGTGGAGTCAATCTGATGTCTTTTTTTTTTCTATTTTTATATTAGAGAGGTTTAAAAGATTTAAATTACAGGAATTTTTTACCGGAAGAGAAAAATGAAGGTGACCGACTAGACTATTTTTTGATCTGTGTTAATTTTTTTTAAAAAAATTTAGATTTAAATTATTTATAACTTTTTATTCTTTTTTATTTTTTCAGACTGTAGATCAATTGAAGAGAAGATATGTTGTAGATTATTCTTTTATTATTGTATTAAACTTTAAAAAAATATTATCTACAACTTTGTTGTTAATGTTTTAATAATAATTGTTTATTTTAATTCTACACAATTGATGTAACAATTTAAAAAAGGGTTGAAATACGTGTAAAAGTTCATATATAGCAACAATGACAATATCAAAGCATATCTCTTTATTAGTGTGATTATAATATTATATTAATTACATTGATTTATCTCCCTTTAACAAATAATTAAGAATGATATTTCTAAAATATAATTAATATTTCATTAAATTTAAAAATTGTTAATAATAAAAATAAAACGTAATATATTGCATATTAAAATGTTTTGTTTTAATATTTAACAAAACTTACTTTACCTTCTACAATTAATGATTATTTTAAATTTTTTTATCGTCCACTATCATAATATTCATTTAATGAGTTTGGTAGTGAGTAATATTAAGGCCAATAATTTTTGTGACAGAATAAACTTAGTCAACGTTTTCATTTAAGTAAATGATTTTATAACAGATTATTTTTAATAAATATTTTTTACAGTTTTGGATTTTAAAAAGAAAATAATATTAAAAATTTATGCTTTAAAAATGAAACTAATAATATTTTTTAAATTATTTTTAGTGTATAAAATGTGATGCAAAAATAAGATTATGTTTTACTAAACTTTTTGGTACATGAGAACATAAAGTTATTGATCAAAATATTGATTATTAACAGGACATGAAGTTATTGATCAAAATATTGATTATTAACGGGACATGAAGTTACTGATCAAAATATCTTTAAAGGTACACAGAGACATGAAGTTATTGATCAAAATATTGATTATTAACGGGACATGAAGTTACTGAACAAATTATTTGTTTATTAATTATACCTTAAACTATTATTTTTTTCACGGATAATCAGATACTTTTTTATTAAAAATATACATTTGAAACAAATATGCATCCCGTACCAGAACCCGTGCGAATGCAAGGGTTTGTTACTAGTTATTAAGATATTAAGGAAAAATTATTGTAAATATAACATATTTACTATAGGTTTAGCTGTGATGCAGGTTTAGCTGGAAAAATAGCCTCCTAACCCTTCATATTATTGAAACCCTAATCTCCTTCTCCTTTCTTCATGAATGAGTTTAGCCAGTCTTCAGAATTTCTACTTGTTACACAATTTGCACTTCAAATCATATTTTATGAATTAAAATTTATCAATGATGCAGGTTGGTTCATTTAACTAACTAATAGA
The DNA here is from genome assembly GCF_029867415.1 of Vicia villosa. Lineage (NCBI taxonomy): Eukaryota > Viridiplantae > Streptophyta > Magnoliopsida > Fabales > Fabaceae > Vicia > Vicia villosa. The sequence goes on from NC_081183.1 coordinate 141,634,140, forward strand.
AAACAATATAGGCATAAAAAATACTCATATTATTCAATATTTTATTTTTTGATAAAGAAATTACACTAGAATATTACACTATAAGCTTAAATTCCTCACCTATAAGTTGTTTCAAATTTGTAAGTTCTACAATAATAAACTCAGATGAGTTACTAACATCTGTCTCCAAAACTCTCTCCCTCATTGAAATCTTTCCATTATTCACAACTCTCATCACACTCTTATTCTTAGGCACTCCCAAGAAAGTAACCTTTTCTATGATCCATTTTTTATCCAAAGCAAATTTTCCATTAGTCACATTAGATCTAACAGAAACACTAGTATCATTCCATTCACCATAAAATCTAACAAATGTCCATTGCTCTTTTGCTTCTAGATCAAGCTCCTCGTCATCATCCAAATAAACATGTCCATAACTGTTTCTAGTTCCATTAAAAACAACCACAAGCTGGAATGAGGTGTTACGCGCCGCTTTCGTCGTCATTGCTTCACCTTGTAAGGCCAAAATGTTTCCTTCTCCAACATGCACATTTATGTGATCAGCTGGTGCATCAAGTTTGACAGTTTTTCCGAATTCAGCATTCACTGAGTTTGAGAAGTTAAAGAGATCAAACCAATTTCCTTTAGGAAAGTATGCGTCAACGGTCGTTGCACCAGACTGTAGCACAGGTGAGACTAGAACTCCTTTGCCTAGTAGAAATTGTGAGTTTATATCATATGTTGCAGGATCCTCGGGGAAGGAAAAGAATAGCGGCCGTGCAATTGGTGTTCCGTTTTTACTTGATTCGTACATGAGTGTGTAGAAATATGGAAGAAGGCGGTAACGAAGGGCAAGCACTTTTTTAGCTGATGCTGTAACTGACTCCCATAGGTAAAGCTCTTGCCTGATGGTGTGTATATCTGAATGAGCTCTTGCAAAGGGGTAAAAGGCCCCCAACTACATCAAGAAAAATGAAAAGTAGTATTAGACCTTGTGGTAAATTTATAGATACTAGCAAATTTTATGGATGAATGAATGTTTGTTACCTGGATCCAGCGCTGACAAAGTTCTTCACTTGTGTTACGTTTGAAGCCACATATATCTGCGCCAGTCATTGGAATTCCATAGATTCCAGTGTTTAATATGGATGGAATTGAGTATGCTAAATCATTCCAGGAAGCAGAATTATCTCCAGTCCAATGACCTGTATACCTGCCAGAGCTTACAAAAGTTGACCTCGTCATAAGGAATGGTCTTTTACCAGTTATATTCACTAAGGCCTTGTTTGTTGTTTTGGAAACCAAAAGTCCATACAAATTGTGAGCATCATACACAGGGACATTACCATAATGCATCGCTGATGCTGGCACTGTTCTATGGTTAATCGGACTTTTAGTTAAGTTACTGTTAATTTTGTAGGGAGGGTTGTCAAGAGTAGAATTTTCCATGTCAGGAGATGTTATGAAATTGGTTATTTCATTCATGTCAAGCCAAAGCCCATCAAAAGGGAGCATGTCTCTAAACAATTTGATTTCTTCCTCCCAAAAGCCTTGGCTGTTAGGGTTAAGAAAATCAAGAAAGGAAACTGGTCCAGGCCAAACTACACCTTGATAATTGGTTCCATTTCTCCTTATGTAGATATCAGCTTTCAAGCCTCTATTATAGGTTCCGTGTGTGTCATTTATAGCAATACCTGTGTACAAAATTTCTCTCAAATCAATTACACATGCCACTTGAGTAGATTAAGTTTAGTTTCAAAGATATTTTATGGTGTTAGAATAAAGTACCCGGATCAAGGATAGGCACATATTTTTGACCATTTTTGTGAAGAGCGTCAACAAAAGTCTTCATCTTGTCGAGCGGATAATTAACAGGATCGAGTGTGAACATTTTATAGTTATCCATGTAATCAATATCTGACCACAAACCTTCAAGAGGTATACCAGATTTTGAATAGTTCTGTACCACCTCAGTGATATCATTTACATCCTTGTAGCTATATCGACATTGATGAAAACCTTCACAAAGAGTTAACAATAATGTGTATTAGCATTGGAGTTCGATATAACAAATCAGCGTGAATAGAAGGACAAAAAGGGGTTGAACTTACCAAAAGACCAATAAGGCATAGGAGCAGGTCTACCAACGAATTGAGTGTACTGATCCAAAACCAATTCAGGAGAAGAACCAGCAAAGAAATAGAAATCAAAAACACCACCAATAGCCTTATAAATAAGACGATCACCTTTATAAGCAACATCCATTCCATTACTATTAAGAAGCAAAACACCATGTGTGCTTCCATTTTTAACTTTTCCATCAGATGAACCCTTTCTCACATCCAAATAAAATGGATGAGATCCATAAAGGTTAACATCAACAAAGTAAGCATGAGTATCTGCATTCCAAAGAGTTAAATTATCGCCGGATTGCAACTTTAAGGTACTCTTAGTGCGCTCTCCCAAACCAAACAGAGAAGATCTGTCTGAAGGTAGAGAGGTAGAGAGCTGCAAGTATTGATCTTTAAACACGAGAAAATGTTCGGAGTTTGAAGGGTCTTGTGGTGAAGTGTTAAAGAGTGTGTCATTGGAGGATTTGCGAGTGATGGTGAATCCAAATTGACTCGTGTTGTTGAGTGTGAAGATAAGATCTGAATCTGGATGTGTGAGTGTGTGTGTTGAGTTTTGATCTTTGGATAGAATATGATGAGATAGAGAAGAAGAAGAAGAAGAATAAGATGATGATTCTCTAGGAATCACTTCTTCTGGAACTTCCCATCTTTTATTATTTGAATCAATGATCCTTACTCTTAATCTATCCTTGGTCTCAAAACTGCAATTTAGAATTAAAAAAAGTTAGAAAGCGGGACATAATCATATGATTATGTTTGTTGAAACATGAAAATAACAGTGAACTATGATAGGTTACCTGGCAGTGAGGTTGAGGAGTTGAATGTCTGTTCCAAAAACTGAGGAGGAATTGATGAGTTTAAGGGTAGCACTCAAAGAATTTGCTTTTGTGTTGGTTACATTTGTGACTGTGTAGCCATAACCAACTGGCTCATCAGCTACACTTTGAGATATGACTATGCAAAAAATGAAACAGAAAATTAAGGTTTGAATTCTATGACTTGTAACCATTTTGTTTGTTTTTGATGTGCTTGAGGAAAGGAGGATTGAGAATCTTTATATAGGCAAACAATGATGAGGTTTCATTAAAGTACAATATTTATTCAGTTAATCCAATAAATATTCTACTTTTGAGTTTTTTCCAACTCATTTTTACTTTCCAACTCATTTATTTACTTTTATAATTTTATAATTATCATTTCTAATAAATTATCAATCAAAATATTATAATAAATTATTGTTGGATGATGGAGTTAGTGGAATTACATAAAAAATTATTATGTAAAGAATCTAAAATGTGTTTATGAATCTTCTACATTGTAATTAATCTAATGAACTATTTAAGTCTTGCATACAAGTCAATAAAAATTATTGAATAGAAATTATTTAAGTTGTTAATACATTGAATAATAACAACCCTATGATTTAAAATCAATGCCTCGGATTTCACTTAAATTTTAAGAGACAATGATTAATAGATAGAATCTGGTTTAAATCCATATCACATAAATTCATATTTGAGCATTGATTTTAAATCGTATGGTTGTTATTAAAAGTTCTCAGTTCTCATAATAACAAAAGTTCTCATTTGATATTTTCTCATATATATATATATATATATATATATATATATATATATATATATATATATATATATATATATATATATATATATATATATATATATATATATATATATATAGTCTAAGTACATTAACTATTCAATATATTTAAAAAGTGAAATTTTTCTTATAATAAGGAATGAAGGGAGTAGTATAAAAATTACTTTTAATGAATATACCTTATATAAAAAATATTTTTTAATGGATAAAGTTCATTTCAACTATTGGACAAATCTATAATATAAGAAAAGTTGTTGTTCTGGAATTAAGAAAAATACTCTTTTGTTAGTTTAGTCTAAATTAATATTTTGTGAGCATAAAATTTATTTTTTTAGTTTTTTCCAACTCACTTTCCAACTCATTTTTCACTTTTTCACTTTTTATAACTTTATTATTATTATTTCTAATAAATTATCAATCAAATTATTCCAATAAATTATTTTTTTTTAAATGACTATTATGATCATTTTAAATGATTGTTAATTTACATATAAAGTAGTATTTAATTTTTAAAAATTAAATTTAGTAATTCAATATTAATAACGAAGAAATATAATTTAAAATAATTTTAATTTTTTAAAATACAATACTTTTTAATAAACTAATAATTTTAGTTTCAAAAATACTTGAAAAAGTGTGTTATTGGATAAAATACAAAGATGTGTGTCACTTATTAATAACTTTAATTTATATGATTCAAAATATTATTATATTAATATATGTCATTAATGAAGTTTATATAATTAAAATAATGTTTGCACAATTAAATATTAGAAAAATTATTTATATATGCAGGTAGAGTTGTCAAAACGGGCTGGCCCATGACGGACTTGGGCTTTGTGCGGGCTGAGCTAAAGAGCCTGATTTGTAAACGGGCCACAATTTAATTGACCAAGCCCGGCCCTTTGCGGGCTACGGTTTTTTCGGATTAGCCCGGTTTATATTTAAAATTATATTTTTTAAATTAAAAAGTGATTTTTTATTTAAAAAAATGTATGATACAACACCATACTTTGGTTTTAGCGTATCAATCCATAAATTTAGACAAAATGAACTCTACTGTATTGTACTTCTTTTATAATAATAGTATGTTGTAACATCCTTATTTTCCAGAGTATGAGAATAAAGGATAAGCGTGTTAGTGCATTTACTCTTGTTTGTTCCTTTATACTTATATGAATGCGAAATGTGATGGAACATGAATAGTTACTGATGCCCGTTGTTTCGGTTAAACAATTCTGGATTGATTGCATTGTGCCACTTTTTGCTTGATATGTGCGTGTATGCTTGAATTGAAGTGGACCAGCAACTAGGTTGTTTTTATGACTCGGACTTTGTGATCAATAGGTTGTCCCGGTAACTCACCTCTAGTGATATCATATAGACGAATCACTAGGCTCCCGGCCGATTGGGCTCATGTGTCTTGATGGCATTTTGTACTTGGCGTTAACACCCGTGCGTTATGATGATTAATGGGACGATGACGCCTCCTCGACATAGTTCATCATGCAGCCATATAGGCTTGTGCGACCCTTTCTAATCATCCTTGTCGCATGCTTGTACAAGTCTCTTGACGAATAGACATGGGTGACCCAACAAGGGTGTGATTTGAACCTAGTGGTGGTATTAACATGCTTCTGGATTCCCCGTACACGGGTATGGGACTGCATACTATTTTGTGTAATTGAGGATAGCTTCCGAGAGCATAAAGGGAGGTATACCCGGAAGACCTAACCTCGAAGGTCGCGCCCGACAGAAGGCAGGCAAGTAAACTCGAAAGACCTATTCTGGAGGAAACTGGTACTCATGTTTGTTTGTGATTCCATTGGTTAGTTAAGGGACTTCCAATGTGGATTATATCCTTGTCGTGTTTTTGCACTTGGTTGTGAGGATAAACCCCAGATCAATGGTGGATTCGTTTTGTGATGCATGTACCCTGTAGAATCGAGTGAAACCATAGTATAGGAGGACTCACTAAGATTTAGTAATCTCACCCTAATCATCTTATATTTTTCAGGTGCAGTTTAGAAGCGTCTGATTAGTAGCAGGTTTGAATTGAAGAACAAAAGTGGTGATGGCTCGAAGACCATGTTATATCTCATTTCCGTTGTGCAGATCCATTAAAGACACATGTTTTATAATTCTTAGTATAATTTCATACTGTATTTTATATGGATCATCTTGTAACTTTGGCTTTTGTATGTACTCAATATCAAATTTTAACGTTTCATGCATAATATACTAGTAAGTTATGTATGAGGTGTTACAGTTGGTATCAGAGCAGGTCGATTCTCGGCCGAGCCATGAGACATCACATCAATTATGATGTGTGAGGATAAACCCTAGATCAATGGTGGATTCGGTTTTGTGATGCATGTACCCTGTAGAACCGAGTGAAACTAGAGGATAGGAGGACTCACTGAGATTTAGTAATCTCGCCCCAATCATCTTATATTTTTCAGGTGCAGTTTAGATGCATTTGATTGGTAGCAGGTTTGAATTGAAGAACAAAAGTGGTGATGGCTCGAAGACCTTGTTAGATCTCATTTCCGCTGTGCAGATCCATTGAAGACACATGTTTTATAATTCTTAGTAGAATTTCATACTGTCATACCCCAAAGTTTGCCTTCACATTTCATTCACAATGATTCAAAGCTCAAGAGTTTCATCAAGGCATTCTCCTAAGCAAGGATCTCCTAAAACTAGGGTTTGGTACCTTCCTGAGGAAATCAACAAAATAAGGTCTCCAATGAAGCTCCCCATGGTTCATTATGTTTCAAGGCACCTCCATATCAAAAATCAAGGTTCAATTTCAAAGTTTGCTCATTCAATGGCTCAGATGATCCACAGTTGACTAGGTTAACCTAAAAGTCAACCATGGTCAAAGTACAGTCAAAGCTCCTGACTTTTGGTCAATACCAAGTATGGGAGATTATATCCATCATTTGATCAAGGGTTGATCATGATTCATCAATAAAAACTCAAAAATGAACAAATTCAAAAGGTTCAAATTAGGGTTTTTTATAGGAGAAAGTCAACTCAACTTTGACTGGCCATAACTCTCACATGGAACATCAGAAATTTCTCACTTAAAGCCTATTTGGAAGGAAATTGGATTCTATACAACTTTGTCTCTCATAAGCCAAGGCCAGAAATGCTTCATTTAGGAGATATGGTACAAATGATTATAGGTCCTTTTCAAAAGTCAACCAAAAACAGTTTTTTGTCAAAGGGCATATCATCAAGATAAAATCTCCAAATGAAAAATATGTTCCAAAGTGGCTTATAGAGGACATCTTGAGGTTTCCAAAAAAGTCCTAGAACTCCTTCATATCTTAAAATTAAGAGAGATATGCCTTGTCAAAGTTGGTGAATTTTGGAGGCAAAATGTGAAATAAAAGAGGTTCAAATTGGAATTTTTTGCAAATGGGCCTAACCTTTTATGACTTAATCTTGGTCCACAAGCTACCTAAGTTATCCAAACCTTTGGCCACGAATTTTATCAATTTTATACAATTTTGTTTCCTTTAAAAAATGATTTAAAGTGATATAATTGAAAGGAAAATTAAATATTGGATTAAGGGATTCATATTGATCAATTACAATCAATATTTATTGCAAATTTGCAATATAATTTCGTGCTATAATAAGTGAAACAGATTGGTACAAGATTTGACAAAAATAGAAGGTTTCTATTCAAGTTTCAAATCAAATTTCCATGCTTGGCAAGATTTGATTCAAAAGGCTTTTGAATTGTTTTGGTTGACCTAATTCACTCCCCTATAAATACATAGCATAGAGAAAATGAAGAGGGGTTGAAAATTCTGGTGCGAGCAGAGCATTGAAGAGCACGAAACTCTCCAAGAAACTTGAATTCGGTTTTAAAGAATTAGGGCATTTCAACAGGATTTGAAGATTGCAAAAGCTTCTTCGAGGCATTCTGAAGGTGATTGGATACTTGCATAGCCTCAACACCCCCAGAACAATCTCCAATAAGCCGAGGTAGGTCATTCTAAATCTTGAATCGATTGGCATGATTTATGCATCCTCATGTTAAGTTGTTTGCATATTATGACTTGTATGATCACTGTGAACGTTCTTGAACTTTTAATTGGATTTCTGGGCATGTTTGGTCCTGATCACCATTGATAGACAAATTAGGGTTCTTGATTCTAATTTGGGGTTTTCTGTTAGGGTTAAAATTAGATTAAAACAAGGGCAGGATTGGGTTCGTATGGTTTAGACGAAGAGAATAGGGGGTCGCGAAAGATTTATTTGTGTATATTGTGTTATTCGTTGTGAACAGGTTTAATGGCTACAAAGAGGATTCCTAGGGAATTCGTAGCTAAATGTTACAGTTTTTTACAGGTTGGTTTGAGGAAGATGATGAGCTGTCCTCATCTGATTTGTTTATCTGAATTTCGTGCGCGCGCTTTCATTTCTTCGCTTGTTTTTTTATTTGTTTCATTATGCGCGTTGCTTAAACGACATAAGTGTTTGGTTGGATTGGTTAATGGAGATGGTTGTGAGGGGGAGGTCATGGGTTCGAGCCTCCCCTCTAACATATATTTTTTTTACAAAAGTCCTTTCTCTGATCACATGCGCATATAGCATCATGGTATACCATGCACCCCTCAGATCTGGCCCTTTAGTTCACTAACCCCTTAGATCCAACGCCCAAAGCTTGATCCCTATACCATGAGCCCTAATGACTGCCATACTGAATCAAAATCCTAAAAATTCTTATTTACTTCAATTATTCTAATATTTACTTAATTAACTTTTAAAAATTTATTTATATAATAAATTCAAATTCTTTTTATTAAATTAGAATATAGTAAATGTTAAATTTTAATTTATTGTTCGTTCCGATTAAATCTATTAATCGTGATGGGTAATAATCGATTTCTTGAATATTCGATTAATTAAAATAAAAATAAGTTTTATTTGGCTAAAGGGTTTCAACCATCTTATTGGTTGCGATGATTAGCCTATTTTCCTCTAAAAGTTCATTATTATTTATAATCGAATCTATCGATTACGAGTGATAATGATAAAAATTAAATAATTAATTGTATAAAACATATTCATTTGTTATTAGTGATAATTGAACCTATCGATTAGAATTGGTAATAATACACTACTAATCAATTAATTATGGTGGTCAAATCTATTGATCATTGCGATTAATAGTACATAATAAAATCAGGGTTGTACGCCCAAATCTTAAAACAATTTTCAAAATCACGAATATCAAACTACGAACTATCATAACTACGATAAGGCAATTCAAAAAGCCTTTAAACCACTTCATATCAAATTCTAAGGCGTACAACCCTTCCCTGAACTATGTTGACTCTGATTCTCCCTAAGGAGATACGTAGGCACTTGGCAACAAGGCGAGTCCCCCTCCTTCAAACTCTAATCATGTTCAAATATTTGCCTTTAACCCTATTAACTTTCTGTCACCTTTCTTTTTTTTAGCCATAAATCTTAATCTTATAATGCAAACCTTAGAAAAGGGTTGAGGGTGCCTAACACCTTCCCTCGACCTGAATATAGTATCTTACCCTGATCTCTATAACTTTGAGGGGTTTCCTATTCGCCCTGGTAGAATAGGTGGCGACTCTAAATAAATTTAATTTTTAGGGCAGGTTGCTACAGCTGGCGACTCTGCTGGGGAGTACAAAATTGTAAATTATTATGCTCCTATAGCTTTTGGCAGAGTTTAGGTTTTTGGCGAATTTTTTTTAGGGTTTGGCTAATTCGCCATTTTAGGGTTTATTTATTTTTTGTAAATATTTAAATTTTTATTTTATTTATTTATTTACAATTTCGTCTATTTACATCAGTTTAAGTAAATATTTGTTGTTTTACTACATTTTTGAACTATAAACAGCTGAATTTTGAGGTTAGTTTTTTTAAATATTTAAATTTAATTTTATTTATTTATTTACAGTCTTAAATTACCGTAATTTTTTTTACAGTAATTTAAATATTTATTTAATTGCTTATTTGTTTTACTGTATTTCTGGGTTACATATAAATTGTGATAAAATTTAAGTGTGGGAATTATCCTTAAGACCAGGGGGGACTTGAATCGCCTACGAGTCTTATTGATAACTCCACTCGGAGTGGGTTGAATATTCAGAAATGTCTAAAACGAGGCTTGACTTTGTTGAGGGCAGGACTGGGTATTTAGCTGATCTCTCCGAGAACCTACCCCAAAAATTCGAACCTCATGGATAAAATGAGTTGTTCTAAAATCCAAAGAGACAAAAGTCTCGGAGGCTACGAACTGCCCCATGAGACCTTCTAGAACAAACCCATGAGAAGGGTAGGCTCCCTAGAGCCGTTACGTCGAACCTATGAACCTAGGGCCAATGTGATTATGTGCTAAATATATGTGTTGTCTATTATTTGTTTATTTTTTTTATGTTTGCATGCATCATCCATCATATGCATTTTTATCAGGTCTTATCCATAAAAAAAATATATATAAAAATATATATATATTCTATACCATTGGAGAGAGAAAATTATTACTTATTATATTTAACCATTAGATTGAGAAGAATCAATGGTCTAGATTTGGAGTAAGTTATAATAACTTACTCCTGGAGTAAATATAACCCTCCTCAAATATATATATATATATATATATATATATATATATATATATATATATATATATATATATATATATATATATATATATATATATATTCTATTGGTGAATGTTCAGGAAAGATGAGTACTAAGAAGCCCATTATCTACTTTGCTGTTTCTACTCCAGACATCTAAAAACTGAAAATAATCAAGGAAAAATTACCATCAAGTGCTTTGGATAGGTTTATGATCCGCTATGGAAATATCTTGGATTTGCTGAGGGTAAAAGTTCAAGAGGAAGCTATCACCGCTTTGGTTCAATTCTATGATCCGCCGCTTAGATGTTTCACTTTTCAGGATTTTCAGTTGGCTCCAACTTTGGAGGAGATGGATGCTATGTTAGGATTTTCAAGGACTAAAAAGGAATTTTACACAGGGGTTGGTAAAGAAGTTGACTTTTCAGATTTGGCAAAAGCTTTGGGAGTATCCGCTACAGATTTGAAATCTAATTATAAAACTGATGGTGATGTACATGGGATCAAAAGATCTTACTTAGAAACTCAAGCTTTGAGTTATGCTCAAAAGAAACAATGGGACACTTGTGGACATTTATTGGCTCTCTTAATTTTTGGTGTTGTTTTATTGCCTAAAAATATTGATTACGTTGATCCGCTGCAATTCATGCTTTCACTTCATGTGCTGGTTTTATAGTTCTTCGCAGATCTCAATGTGGTTGTTTCTGAATTCTTCCTAGCTATATACATATGTTGCAGGAATGAAAAAGGAATTGGAGAAAAAGATTATGGAGCTCTTGGAGATAACTTAATGATTTATAATGATTGTGATTGGTTGTGTTATAATATTTAAAATATACTTGATGTATTAAATTAGAGCAAATATTTATAGGCTAAGAAACTAATATTTATATGCTTTTATATGGCTCTTGGATAAATCTACTTTTAATATAATAAAGTACAATACATATGAAATCCTATAATTATCCTTATAATCACCAATTTGAGGGTGATAATCGGGAACATAATGGTAATTGCATCTCCTTTATTATTTTAATTAATAAATAAATATTATAATTATTTAGTAACAATAATTACACCCCTTAACCAATTAAATTACACAAACCCTAATTATTACTAATTGTTACATTGGAACACGCTTTGTAACCAAATTCACACGGTTTTGTTTTTCCATGCATTGAAAAATACACCAGTTTTAATTTTTAGTCCATTCCAATTCTTTCTCACCAATTATAAATTAAGGCTGTTTTTCACTCACTATTACTCCTCTTTCAATGCTGCAAAACCCTTCAATTGCCTCCATTATTGTTCTTTACTCCTCTCATAAGTCTATATATTATGACATTTTATGTCCACCGATTCACACTTCCTACTCAACCAAAAAAGCATTACGGTAATGTTGTTCTGCATCTTCAATATGTTCCATACCCATCCAGAAAACTAACCGACATAAAATACAAATCAATTTTTTCCGCCCCATGCATAACAGAGTTTTTCATTTTAGATGTAGACTGTTTTAGATTAGTCATATGTTTTTAAATTAGTTAGATGCAGACTGTTTTCAGATTTCTTCTTGAACTTTGGTTTATTATGAGCAAAATTTCTGAAAGGGAAGATGTAATGTGTGTTATTTTTTGTGTAGGTAAGTTTTGGTTGTTTGAGTTTTTCTGGGCAAAAGAAATAATGACATTTGAAATGAAGAAATGAAAATATATATTTTTTCTTTTGTATTTTATTTAATTTTGATTCTTTCAAATTACTTTTTTTTTCTTCTAAAAAATAGGTTAAGGGAGTGGGGCAGTTACCATCCTCCACTTTTACTGTTTCTTAGTTTTTTTTCCATTTTATTTATTATTATTATTATTATTATTATTATTATTATTTTTATTTTATTTATTTTAAAACCGTAATTTTAATTCTAAAATAATTGTCTTATTTGTAAAAGTACCACATAATTTGAAATAATCTCATAATTTGTTATTAACTATATTATTATTTTTTATCAGATAACGAATTAATTATTGCATATTTACTGTCCTGATGTTTTGCCCACTTTATTATCTCAAAATACCCCTTATAAGAAAATAGGATCGCAATAAATTTTTCCATTTCATTGCACGTTATTCCACCCAGCCATTATCCATGGTAATGATGGCCTGGACTATAGCGTGCATATATCACTAGGTTGGTAATAAACTCTTCATATAATGGTTAACTCTTCCTTTTTCTACCCATTAAATAAAGTTACTTTTTTTTAATTTTATTTAATGTAAAAAACTTCTCTAAATATAATTTGAGTTGAGTATGTGGGCTAAACCGCAGTGTTTCAACACAACTCTCTAAACTATAAAACAACAACATTTTGAGATTATGGTATAATCAAATCGATCATCAATAATAATAATAATAACTAATAAATTATAAAACAGTATTTTGTAATTTGACATAGTGAATATTTTTTTGAAGATTGGAAATGCATAATTGAACCATGAAACAAATCAAATGGGTATGGAAGAATATGCAAGTGATTATATGATATCTAATGGTTTGTTCAAAAACATTATAATACAGACATATGAATTGTGTTTATATGATAGATGATTTTTTTAATCTTATTTTAAAAAAAATTAAATTTAAATAAATTAATTTTTTATAATTATACATACATATATAATTCTAAAACTAAAGAGATTCAATTTTAAAAAATAATTTTAAAGAATTTTCACAAATTAAAATTAAGTGTAATATTTAAAATAGTATTTATTTTTAAATTAATGATAATATATTGTATTAAAACAATATTAATGCTATAGTTTTTTTCTTGGCTACAAAGCTATAGCATTTTTGAACCATGATTTTAAAGAATTAAAAAATCAAAAGTATTCACCAAGGATAGAAATAATTTATTTTGACGGTAACATTTTTAAGATTATAAAATCGTATCATTTGAATCATTAAAAATATGTAAAATCATATTAAATAATAATAAATGTTCTATGTTTTTGTGACAATTTAGTTTTAAAAATGAAAAAAATCAAATGATCAATAATAAATCTTCATATTTGTATGTATTTCGGTTTAAAACCATTTAACATAGATCGATTTAAGACAATGTATAAATATATAAAAAAGTTTATGTTTGTGTATATTAAGAGAGCATATTGCATATTTTAAAACCGTATTCTTAATTCTAAAATAATTTTGTTATTCACATAATTTGAAATAATCTCATAATTTGATCCATTAATTTGTTATTAACAATATTATTATTTTTTATCAGATAACGAATTAATTATTGCATATTTACTGTCATGATATTTTGCCCACTTTATTATCTCAAAATACCTCTTTTTGTAGTCTAATTTGTTAATATCTTTCGCTTTTTAATTGTCCAATTCATGCTCAGGGTAATAATGATGAAATTAAATTGCATAAGAAAATAGGTTGCAATAAATTTTTCCTTTTTCATTGTAAGTTATTCCACCCAACCATTATCTATAGTAACTATGGCTATCCATACCATAGTAATGATGACCTATAGCGTGCATGTGTCACTAGGGTGGTAATAAACTCTTCATACAATGTTTAACTCTTTGTTTTTCTTCCCATTAAATAAAACTATTTCTTTGTTTATTTTATTTCATATAAAAAGTTTCTCTAAATATAATTTGAGTTGAGTATGTGGGCTAAACCGCCCTGTTTAACTTAATCCACATAAATCCGTAAATTAACCGAATTTAGCTTTATTTATCTGCAATTATTAACGTTTTCTAAGTAGCAATTAAAAAATAGGAGAAATTTGTCTATAACGCAACACAAAATATTTATTCTACTTCTCTAATTATAATGGATTAATTATGATAAATGCTAACTATAATAATAATATTTAATTTTAAAAATTATTTTATTATTTTAATTTAACTTGAATAATAATTAGAGCTAAGTATGCAAACCGACCCGTCCGTTTAACTCGATCTGCATAAATCCGCAAATTAAACGGTACAAATTAGTATGTTCATAATTATTAACAAGTTGTGATACGCGATAACATTTCAAAAAAAAAAATAGAATAAAATGTTCAACATAAAATATTTATTCAAATTCTTTAACTATAATGGATTAATTACAATAAATACTAATTATAATAATCGTGTTATAATTAATATTATAAAGTTAAATATATAATTGTATGTTTCTTTATTCCTAAACTCCACATTCAAATACAAAAACAAAAAGCTAATAATTTCAAACAAAAAATAAATACACATTGTGCGATGTGCGAACGTGTGAAATATAAAGTATTTAATTATCTAGGTTTTATAGTCTCTTAACAATTGAAATAAATGTGTGAGATATTGATTAAATATTATTATTGGTTTCTTTTATATATTTTTTATTATGAAATTATTTGCTCATGAGTTTTATATATGATTGTGAGAATAAAATGTATACGATAACAATTAAATTGACTCCTGAATTTTTTTTTCAAGTTCATTTAAACCATTCAGATTTTTTAATCCATATATCAAATTTCTATACTCATGTTGTCATTATATCTATAAAAAAAATTAGGAGAATGAAACTTCATTCCAATATTTGTGTTCTAAAATTTACATTCGAAGATTTGATGTATTTTTTAATCCATATATTTAAAGTTTTGATTTTTTCAAAGGTTTATTTTAATTTATTTATAATTCAAAATCAAAATTTAATTAACAAATAACTTTATAAAATAAAATACAAGAATAATAAATCATTAAGGAATATTTAAAAAACATAAGAAATTAATTTATTCAGTAATGTAATATTTAAACATTTTTATAATGAATTTTTTATATATTAATTATAATTAAAGATACTATTAAAGTATAATAAAGGATATTAAAAATTTCAATTATAAAAAATTGTTAGTAATTTTTTATGATAAAATGTTAACATTTATACTAAAGAAATTGCTACAAATATTTGTTTTTTTATAAAAAAAACATGATAAAATTATGATTGTAAATACATCAATTTTTTTATGAAAAACATACATTTTCGACGGGCCGAAACTTCTTATAAAATTAAATTTAACATGAGACAATTATGATTGATGAATACATAATTTCTTATATTTGTTTATTATTTATAACATTGTGCTATCCGTGCGAACGCACGGGTAGATGACTAATCATGATAGATTTATAACGATATTGTATGATGCATGCGAACGCACGGATAAATGACTACTTAATTATTATTTATTTTTTTACTAAAGTATATAACTCTAAGTAGATTAAATTAATATTTATATGACAATTATAATTTCAAATGTTTTTTCATTTTAATTTGCGTATCTTTTATATATATTTATTAACAATTGTAATATATTTATTTATTATTTATATCGACTTTGTATGACCCGTGCGAACGCACGGGTCCTTTCCTAGTTATGCTATATAGTAAAACTCTAATAGATTGTGTTGAAGCTATTTAGTTTTTTTTTTATAAAAACAATCAAGTATTTAGTATGAATTTTTAATTTATTTTTTTTGGAAAGTCCAATATTAATATTAGGTTGTGTCGAAGTTATTTTTTTGAAATTTTTTTATTCAATAATATGCATTCAATTCAAAATTTAAACAATAAATAAATTGAACAAACAATATATATAAAATAAAATATAACAAACAACAACGTTATTAGGGTGAAATATTAAGTGCATTCAAATTCAAATCAAAGAAAATAAATAAATAAATCATTGAACATTATTAGGGATAGAATTATTAAATGCATTCAAATTCAAATCAAAGAAAATAAATAAATAAATCAAAATTAAAAAATAATATAAAAATGTAACAAGAAGGGTGGGTGTGACAACTCAGCAGCATTAAATGCTAAAACAATATGGTGATAACATTTGTATAAAAAGACAATGGTGTCCTCTAATTCAATTAAAATGTGAATTGAATAAGTGAGGATAAACTTGGTTTTTAATAGATATATGATTTTTATAGATAGATAATAGAATAGATGGGTTACTTTGTTTATTTAATTATTTTAAATAAATGATGATTAAATTGAAATTGTTTCAACAATCTTACTGTTTGGCCTAACTTTTTGTTGACTTATATTCTACTTTAAAGGAGAAGTAGGGCCAAACAATATTTAGAAAAATTCCTTATAAAAAACTGACTTTTATTTTATGAATAAAAATATAATTTAAAGAGTTTTTATTAAAGCAGTTGAAAGTAACTTTATAATAATTTTTCGAAACATTTACTCGTACATAATTATATATTTTCGAATCTCAATGAATACAATTTATACTATCACATTATTGTAAATTATTTTTTAATTCTTCATTCCAACATACATTTTCATAAATCTTCCATTTTATTTTATTTTATCGAATTCAAAAAGAATATATTATTCATTCACATGCAAACATAATCTTCACATATTTTTAAATATTTATAAAAAAATACTCATTTAATTTTGTTAACATATTTCATATCATTTAGTATTATAGTAGTCCTTTATTTTAATTTGTATCCATTTTTTTAATCAAGGGATTATATTAATTCAAAAAACAGGTAATACAAGGGGATCGCTAGGATCCAGCCCTCAAATATATCAAAAGATAAAACCTACCGTTTAAGGCAACATTAAAATAGCTATATGTGGTCTAAGAAAATTATTAGTCTACCCTCTATAAACAATCAACTCAATGATTTTTTATCTATATTCATATTATTCACACTATGCCCAAAACAAATATCATTACGATATTTCTAAATCTCGTATATGGTCTTTGTAAATGCAAGCTTCATCAGGCTTTCCCTCCAACCTTTACCTTTATAATGTTGTAAGATCCAATTGAGTTAATCTTTTCATTCCATCGCGTCATGTTGTATCCTTATCCAATTCAACACTTTAGCCAAAACATCCTTCAATTCCAAGCAACCAAAGAAAAGGTGGTTAATAGTTTCATCTTGTACAACTAGAGCTGTCAAAATGGGCTACCCGGCCCTAAACGGGTCGGCCCTGGACTTTTCAGTGCGGGGACAAAAAGACCCTATTTAATATGGGCTTCGGGCAACCGGACCCTAAATGGGATTTTTTATTTAAAATAATTAAATAAAAACTCCATAATAATTATTATTAATAAAATTAAAAAATATGTTATTTTAAACACAATACATTTTAAGTACTATATTATCTTTTATAAATACTATAATGTGTTTCTAAATATAATATATATCTAAATTATATAAAATAATACTTGAATATTTATTTTATATAATTTAGATATATATTGTATTTAGAAACACATTATAGTATTTATAAAAGATAATATAGTGCTTAAAAATGTATTATATTTAAAATAACATAATTTTTAATTTTATTAATAATAAATATTAGTGAAAATAAAATATTAGTGAAAATACTGAATTTTGTTCATATTTTATTAATAATAAATATTAGTGAAAATACTGATTTTTGTTCATATTTTTATTGATAATAAATATTAGTGAAGATAAAATATTAGTGAAAATACTGATTTTTGTTCATATTCTATTATTTTTTCACTTTTTTTAGATTATTTCATCTATATATATATTAAATAAAATATTTTCATAGATATATATCAAACGATTTAGTTTAATTCTTTTTAAAGTTGAAAAATTATAAATATTATAAAAAAAACTTTAAGTTTATTTATAAAAATCTTTTTTTCAACTTCTATTTAATAATTGATTTTCTTTTAATACGTTTTTTATTGCCATATTATAACTTATTGAATTGTGATAAAAATAATTATTGAATTGTGATAAAAATAATTATTAAGATTTTATTAAAAATTATTGTAAATATAACATATTTACTATAGGTTTAGAATTTCTACTGGTTACACAGTTTGCACTTCAAATCATATTTTATGAATTAAAATTTATCAATGATGCAGGTTGGTTCATTTAACTAACTAACAGAAAACAATATAGGCATAAAAAATACTCATATTATTCAATATTTTATTTTCTAATAAAGAAATTACACTAGAATATTACACTACTAAAGTTCCCTTCTACTTTCTTGCAGTATCAAGCTTAAATTCCTCACCTATAAGTTGTTTCAAATTTGTAAGATCTACAATAACAAACTCAGATGAGTTATTAACATCTGTCTCCAAAACTCTCTCCCTCATTGAAATCTTTCCATTATTCACAACTCTCACCACACTCTTATTCTTAGGCACTCCCAAGAAAGTAACCTTTTCTATGATCCATTTTTTATCCAAAGCAAATTTTCCGTTAGTCACATTAGATCTAACAGAAACACTAGTATCATTCCATTCACCATAAAATCTAACAAATGTCCATTGCTCTTTCGCTTCTAGATCAACCGCCTCGCCATCATCCAAATAAACATGTCCATAACTGTTTCCAGTTCCATTGAAAACAACCACAAGCTGGAATGAGGTGTTTCGCGCCGCTTCCGTTGTCATTGCTTCCCCTTGTAAGGCCAAAATGTTACCTTCTCCAACATGCACATTTATGTGATCAGATGGTGCATCAAGTTTGACAGTTTTTCCGGATTCAGCATTCACTGAGTTTGACAAGTTAAAGAGATCAAACCAATTTCCTTTGGGAAAGTATGCATCAACGGTCGTTGCACCGGATTGTAGTACAGGTGAGACTAGAACTCCTTTGCCTAGTAGAAACTGTGAATTTATTTCATACGTTGCAGAATCCTCGGGGAATGAAAAGAATAGCGGCCGCGCAATTGGTGTCCCGTTTTTACTTGATTCGTACATCAGTGTGTAGAAATACGGAAGAAGGCGATAACGAAGGCCGAGCACTTTTTTAGCAGATGCTGTAACTGATTCCCATAGGTAAAGCTCTTGCCTGTTGGAGTTTTTATCTGAATGATCTCTTGCAAAGGGGTAAAATGCCCCCAACTACATCAAGAAAAATAAAAAGTAATATTAAACCTTATGGTAAATTTACGGATACTAGCAAATTTTGTGGATGATGAATGCTTGTTACCTGGATCCAGCGCTGACAAAGTTCTTCATTTGTGTTACCTTGGAAGCCACATATATCTGCACCAACCATTGGAACTCCAAAGATTCCAAAGTTCAATATTGTTGGAATTGAGTATGCTAAATCATTCCAGTTAGCAGCATTATCTCCTGTCCAATGAGCTGTATACCTGCCAGAGCTTATAAAAGTTGACCTCGTCAAAATGAACGGCCTTTTACCAGTTAC
The DNA here is from genome assembly GCF_029867415.1 of Vicia villosa. Taxonomy (NCBI): domain Eukaryota; kingdom Viridiplantae; phylum Streptophyta; class Magnoliopsida; order Fabales; family Fabaceae; genus Vicia; species Vicia villosa. The sequence goes on from NC_081183.1 coordinate 141,653,769, forward strand.
ATTTACCAAGGCCTTGTTTGTTGTTTTGGAATTCAAAAGTCCGTACAAATTGTGAGCATCATACTCAGTGACATTACCATAATGGATGGCTGTTGCTGGCACTGTTCTATCGTTAATCGGTCTTTGACCTCCGTTACTGTTAATTTTGTAGGGAGGGTTGTCAAGAGTAGAATTTTCGAAGCTAGGAGAAGTCATGAAATTAGCTAACTCATTCATGTCAAGCCAAAGACCATCAAAAGGGAGCTTTTCTCTAAACAGTTTAATTTCTTCCTCCCAAAAGCCTTGGCTGTTAGGATTAAGAAAATCAGGAAAGAAAACTTGTCCAGGCCAAACTTGACCTTGATAATTGGTTCCATTTCTCTTTATGTAGATATCAGCTTTCAAGCCTCTATTATAGGTATCATATGTGTCATTTATACCAATACCTGTGTACAAAATTGTCTCAAATCAATTACATATGCCACTATAGCTGTAGTCTACAACATTGAGTAGAGTAAGTTTAGTTTCAAAGATGTTTTATGGTGTTAGAATAAAGTACCTGGATCTATAATAGGCACATATTTTTGACCATTTTTGTGAAGAGTATCAACGAAAGCCTTCATCTTATCGAGCGGATAATTAACAGGATCGAGTGTGAAAATTTTATATTTATCCATGTAATCAATATCTGTCCACATAACTTCAAGAGGTATACCAGATTTTGAATAGTTCTGTACCACCTCAGTGATATCATTTACATCCTTGTAGCCATATCGACACTGATGAAAACCTTCACAAAGAGTTAACAATAATGTGGATTAGCATAGAAGTTTGATATAACGAATCAGCATGAGTAGAAGGACAAAAAAGGAATGAAACCATGTTGAACTAACTTACCAAAAGACCAATAAGGCATAGGAGCAGGCCTACCAATGAGTTGAGTGTACTGATCCAAAACCAATTCAGGAGAAGAGCCAGCAAAGAAATAGAAATCAAAAACACCACCAATCGCCTTATAAGTAAGACGATCACCATTATAAGCAACATCCATTCCATTACTATTAAGAAACAAAACACCATGCGTGGTTCCGTTTTTCACTTTTCCGTCCGATGAACCCTTTCTCACGTCCAAATAAAATGGATGAGAGCCATAAAGGTTAACATTAACACTGGAACTAGGAATATCTGCATTCCAGAAAGTGAAATTATTGCCTGCTTGCAACTTAAAGGTACTCTTAGTGTGCTCTCCAAAACCAAACAGAGAAGATCTGTCTGAAGGTAGAGAGGTAGAAAGCTGCAAGTATTGATCTTTAAACACCAGAAACTGTTCCGAGTTTGAAGGGTCTTGTGGTGAAGTGTTGAAGAGTGTGTCATTCGAGGATTTGCGAGTGATGGTGAATCCAAATGGACTAGTGTTGTTGAGTGTGAAGATAAGGTCTGAATCTGGATGTGTAAGTGTGTGTGTTGAGTTTTGATCTTCGGCTAGAATATGATGAGATAGAGAAAAAGAAGAAGATGATGATTCTCTAGGAATCACTTCTTGTGGAATTTCCCATCTTTTATTATTTGAATCAATGATTCTTACTCTTAATCTATCCTTGGTCTCAAAACTGCAATGCAGAATTAAAAAAAAAAAAAGTTAGAAAGATGGACATAATCATATAATTATATTTGTTGGGACATGAAAATAACAGTAAATTATGATTGGTTACCTGACAGTGAGGTTGAGGAGTTGAATGTCTGTTCCAAAAACTGAGGAGGAATTGATGAGTTTAAGAGTAGCACTCAAAGAATTTGCTGTCGTGTTGGTTACATTTGTGATTGTGTACCCATAACCAACCTGTTCATCAGCTACACTTTGAAATATGACTATGCAGAAAATGAAACATAAAGTAAAGGTTTGAATTCTAACCATTTTGGTTGTTTTGATGTGTTTGAGGAATAGAGGATAGAAAATCTTTATATAAGCAAACAATGATGAGATGGCATTAAAATTCATTAAGACAATATTTATTTCGTTAATCCAATAAATATTTTATTTTAATTCATCAGTTATATAAAAATTACTTTTAATGAATATTCCTTATATGAAAAAGATTATTTGACGAATTAAGTTCATTTTAGCTTTGACCAATTCTAACCATATGGATGGATACCATCTCTCTAACCATATGGATGGATACCATCTCTCTAATTTAGAATAAATTATTTTATTTAATTAATATTTTTATATATTATTCTTTTTTATTTTCAAATTTGTAAAAAATTATTTTTAAATTTCTTATCTTTTACAAAATTTTATTTTAAAAATAAAAAAAATATTTTTTTATCACATCTGACGTGGTTGTTGATTTCATATACTCAATTTCATTAATGGTATTCTTTTGTTGGACTTTCTTTTGAACCACTTTTAATATATCATTTATCATTTATTTCAATTACGGAATGAATTTTTTTTTTTTTTTATGTTTAGTTTTAATGTATTTGAGGAAAAGAGGATAGAAAATTTTCTTTTATAAGTAAGGAATAATGAGATTGCAATAAAATCCATTAAAGACAATATTTATTTAGTTAACCCAATAAACATTTTATTTAATTCATCAGTTACATAAAAATTACTTTTAATGGATATTCCTTATATAAAAAAATTATTTAATGGATAAAGTTTATTTCATCTTTTTAACCAATTCTTACCATATAGATTGATATAGTCTCTTATTTTATAAATTCAATAAATTATATATTATTTTTAAAATCTTATATATTTTTGAAATTTCTAACTAATCTTAAGAAGAATTTATTTTATTTAATTAATTTTTTTTACAAGTAGATATTTTTAATTTTTAAATTCACAAAAAAAACTATTTAAAATTTTTTCTTTCTTAAATAATTTTATTTTTAAATCATATAAATACACAACTTATGTGGCTGTCGATTTGGGACACTAGCTACTATTAGTGCAATCAATTTCATTAATGATATGTTCTGTCGGAGTTTATCTTCAACCATTTTTTTAGCGCGTTGTTTTCCACTAGGGGAAGAAACAATGTATTTTTTATGTTTAGTTTTGAATTTTTGATGTGTTTCAGGAAAAGAGGATAAAAAATCTTTTATACTATAAGAAAAGAATAATTAGGTGGCAATAAAATCCATTGCAAAAATATTTATTCAGTCAGTCAATCCAATAACTAATCCATTTAAGTTATCAGTTACATAAAAAAAATTATTTAATGGATTTGATCCCATTCATCAGTTTCATAAAAATTATGAGACCTACACCCGTGCGCACGGATAAGTTTTGAATAGTTATTATATACAATTTTTAATAAAATTTATAAATAATTTATAATCTTATTAATTAAAAGTGGAAGCAATAGAAAGTATTTATTGTCATGTGTACGCGGTTTTTTTCTATTTGTCTTAATGGATTATGATAATTTATTTAGTTTTAATTAATTTATTAATCATTTATCTTTTTTATATAAATTTTAAAAAATTTAGAATTAGGAAATTCAAAAGTCCTTATTTTTCATGTGTGCGCGGTTTCTTTCTATTTGTCTTAATGGATTATTATAGTTTATTTAATTTTAATTAATTAATTAATCATTTATCTTTTTTATATAAATTTAAAAAAATTTAGATTAGAAAATAAGAGACTTAACAACTTTAATATATAAGATAAATAAAACAAATAAGAATCAAGTGAAAAATCATTTATGGAGATAATTAAATAAAATAAATAATAAATTAATTATAATTTATGAAATTAAAAAATTATCCTTCATTTTGGTGTCATATTTTTGTTTAAGAAATCATTTATAAAATAAAAGTATTATTAAAACAAAAAGATGTAGAATTATAAAATAAATAAAATTTCATATTAGTCTAAATTATTAAAATTAAATGCATCTTGTAATATCAAAGTACGTAAGACATTTACCAATGGCATAAAAAGTAAAATATTGTAGTTGAGATTAAATAGCATAATAAGATAGTTAAGTGTAAGATTGAGTGACATGAGAAAATAAAAAATTGTCATTGAGATGAAATATGAATAACTTATACACGAAGATACATGGGTGAGATTCAAATGGAGTATAATGGAGAATGATATCAATGAGATTAAAATGGATTTCATTAAAGAAATTGTGCAGTTATTTATGAGTGGAGTGAGTAGGAGTAATTTAGAGTCCAATTTTTTCAACCATTTTTTAAATTGATAATAATTAATGATAATTAATGATAATAACAACAATAATAATAATAATAATTAATAATTAATAATTAATGATATTTAATTTTTTATTTAATTAATTACTTAATTATTTATTAAAAATTTTGGCGGAAAATTTAGATGGAAAGAACTTCTAGAATCATAATTTAGTATGAAGATAATTTAGTATGAGATCGAAGTTAAAAATTAAAACTCATAAACTCCATTTCAATCAACTTCACATTTTAGATAACAAATTATATTATTTAAATAAGGGTAATGCTAACGAGTGCCCCCGGGACACTGGTTAAGAGATTAAAAAAGTAAGTTAAGCATCATTTAATAAAGTAAAAAGATATATTTTTACCTAAAATATATGTATTCAATGCATTGAAAACATAAATGTTTAACTTTTTTAAAGAATATTCTGTGTATTCAATATATTGAACCTTGAATATTTTCTTTATTTAGAATGTTTAACCAGTGCCCCTGAGGCACTCGTTAGCATGACCCCTTTAAATAATTAGTATCAACCAAAACTAAAATATCTAAAAGTTTTGTGAAATACATAAAGACTTAGGTTAAATATCTAATAGTATAGTTACATGCTTGTTTTGGCGACGCTTCTTTATTAAACAATTAAAAATAAATATGAGAAATTATTAAGTTAGTGGGAAAAATTAATTATTTTAAATAATATAAAATTAAAAATAAATTATTACTTAGTGGAAGAAAATTTAATTTTATTAAACAATTAAAAATAAATATGAGAAATTATTAAGTTAGTTGGAGAAATATTAGTTATTTTAAATAATATAAAATTAAAAATAAATTATTACTTATTGGAAGAAAAGTTAATTTTATTAAACAATTAAAAATTAATATGAGAAATTATTAAGTTAGTGGGAGAAAAAATTAGTTATTTTAAATAATATAAAATTAATTAATTAATTAATTAATTAATATGATAAATTACTAAAATAAATAAGTAATAATGAAATTACTCAAATAACCCTAATTTTGGTTCCAAAATATACTGAATGACTTAACAACTTTAATTAAGAAGATTTAATGGATTTATCAAATCCATCTCTTTTATAAGTTTGATGATACATATTTTATTTTTAAAATTTTACAAAAATAAATTTACTTTTAACTCATTTTAAGAAAAATATTCTATTTAATTAATTTTTTCAATCAATTAATTTTTTTTAACCAAATCAATTAATTTTCTTTTAAAATTCATAAAAAATATTATTTTAAAAATCATATAAATATTCTCTCTCTTCACAACTGATGTTGTTGTCGAACTCAGACAACGGGAATTCTTAGTGCAATAAATTTTATTGATGGTGTTTTGGACCGACCACGAGTGAAATATACCAGAGGCCCGTTTACCATTCCCGAAGGACTAAGCCAAGACGAAAAAAGTTCACACACTTTTCATATTTCGCTCTATACATTTTTTAACCCTTGCCACTTAAGACCTAATTACTAGCATGTCATCCTTATCCAAGTATGGAAAATAGGTTTTACTAATCCAATTAATCTCAATGATAAAACACTCATTAAGGACTTAGAGCATGATTAAGAAATGAGGGTGTTACAAGTACCTTTAATATATCACAATAATTATTTGATTAATATCCTAACATATGCATCAATTAGAACAGGAGAATGTGGGATGTTACATTTTCTCCCATTAACTAATTGTGTCCTCGAAGCGAGTCTCCTATGTGTTTATTCCCTTGAGAATTTTGTGTTCCCTAGAGGTCAACCTTCAGTTAGAGGCGATTAAGTTTGATCATCTAATATAGTTGTTGAAATTATAGTATTAACCCTTTGGTTAGTATAAACCTTTCATATCCCCAGCAAGAGAACTCTCCATAAACTCATAACATAACATATCATTTCATCAAAGGAACAAAATTTGGGTCTGTTTTTTTGTATTTAACAGTCTTCCACCATGATAATTTGAAGAATGACATCCCCCATATTCTTCGGTTAAAGATATTTAAATAGGGACAACTGTCATACCCTAATTTTACCCCAACCTATTCATTCATTGAATCCTTTGTGTCATTGTTCAGTCATTCATGCATTATTTCAGTAAATGTTATCATTAGTGTTAGATTCGTGATTTTGTGGTTGACATTAATTTTGCTAAAACATGGTTCTTATCTGATGTTGTAACATCTTGACCAACTACCATGACACGTTCTGCTGTCATGAGCTTTGACAGATGTTCTACCAGATGTTGTGACATGCTATACCAAAACATCATGACAGTTCAGACTGGTTTTAAATCATTGAAGATTTGATTGAAAATTATGAGATTCTGGAAGGTTCTAGTGCTCATACAGGCACAATTAATCAAGGATATTTTAAAGACAATGCATATTTGATTTAGTTTCATAAGAAGGATCTTTGATACTTTTTTAGAAACTTGGATTTAATTTTATTTGAATTGTTCCTATTTTGTGTAAATATCTTGCAGCTAATTGAAAAAGGAGAAGATTGAATTTGATTCAAGAGTCCAAGCCCATACTGCAGAAGTCTATAAATAAGGACTTGTTAAACCTAGTATAGCAAGCATTCACAACAAAAAGAATGGATGCAAAATAAGGGTTTAGGTTTTGAGAGGAGTTCGAGTTATTTGTGTTTTTCTTTGTATGTCACTAATGTATATTTTGATGCATTGAGTTTGACTGATTGTTACTAGATTATATATCAAGTTATTATTCTTGGTTGAAGCTTTTAAGCAAGACCAAGTCTTATTCTTAGTTAAGGTTCTTGACTAAGTATTGTTTATTGGAAGTGTAATCTTCTATTTGGTTCTTTGGTATTATTGTTGGGATTGTAAATGTTTTTATCATTGAGGTGATAGTGGAAAGTCAGATGGGGTTCTCATATCTAGGAGGTTCATAGGTAGAAATTGCATATAAGTAATGATTAAGTGATAAATTATAAACTGGGATTGTTTAGGCTTTAAACTACTAATATTATAGTAGATTTCTTTCCTGGCTTGGTAGCTCCCAGGGTAGGTGACGTTGCATTGAACTGGGTTGACAATTATCTATGTTATTTATCATTCTTTAATTTATTACAGTTTTGATGTACCTGTTCTGTCAGTCAACATATGTTATAACATTTTTCTTGAATTGTATCAGTTTTGACATCTGTATTGTAAGTGCCAGAATTTCAATTGGCGTCCGAGCAGGCACTCTGTTATGTTTATTGGGTGAGCTACATAGAGAATATTTTTTGGCACTATGGATAAGGAAGGAAGATACAAAAATAAACCACCTTTGTTAGATGGTTCAAATTATGACTGGTGGAAGGTCAGAATGGATGCTTTTCTGAAATCCATAGACGATAAGGCTTGGAATGTTGTTTTGAAATGATGGAAGCATCCTGTTGAAAAGGACAAACAAGGGAACGTGTCCTTAAAACCTGGAGAAGATTGGTCTGATGAGGATGATAAATTAGCTCTTAGAAATTACAAGGCTTTAAATGCTCTATTCAATGGAGTAGACACGAATGTTTTCAGGGTGATCAATACATGTATTGTAGCCAAGGATGCCTGGGAAATCCTCATAACAACTCATGAAGGTACATCTAAATTGAAGATGTCTAGACTTCAGCTTCTCACTTCTAAATTTGAAAATCTGAAGATGAATAATGATGAGACTATCCAGGAATATAATATGAAGATTCTTGAAATAGCAAATGCATCTAGTGCCTTGGGAGAAAAGATGTCATAAGAAAAGTTTGTAAGAAAGATTTTTAGGTCTCTACCTAGGAAATTTGACATGAACCTGACAACCATTGAAGAAGCTCATGACCTCAGCACTATGAGGGTTGATGAACTTGTTGACTCACTTCAAATTTTTGAATTGACTATTAGTGACAAGTCTGAGAAAAAGAACAAAAGCATAGCTCCTGAAATGTTACCATTGTAAAAAATATGGTCACATAATACCCTTCTGCTACAAGTTGTATGGATATCCTAAACAAGCAAATAAAATTAGTAGAAAGTTAAATTCTAAAATTAAGAAAACTTGTCTCATTGCTCATATCTCTTACAAGACTTCAACAAGAAAAGATGTGTACTATGGCTATAACTGATGGAAATTGCAATATATGGAAACCACAAGAAATTCCAACACTTGCGTAATTCAAGTTGAAGGAAATTTCTTTAAAAATTACAATGTCAAAAGGGATGTCATGACATTGGAATGTGATCATTTTAGTAGCACTAATATAGTAAAATTCCTACTCAATATGACATTACAAAACAAAGTTGCAGTCCCTATCATTTTATCTACTATCTGACAAAGGAGAAAGCAGTGTCTAGTTAAGATGCTATGCAGGGCCGGTTTTGGGCCCGTGCAAGCTGGGCTGTCGCACAGGGCCTCCGAAAAATTGGGGCCTCGATTTTAGTTTTTTGGGCTTCAAAATTATAAACTTAAAATACATATATAAACATGTCGCAGATAGTTAATAAGTATTGTTAGTGGCCCAGCGGAGCAATGAGACTCCTATGATCCTTGCATCCTGGCTTCGACTCTTGCTGGCTGATGTTTTTCCCCATATTTTTGTATTTTATTCATTAACGAAATATTACTGCTCATGTCATTTGCATCCTGGGTATTAACTAAATGCTACTACTCATTTAGACTTTTTGTTTTCGCCTAATTTTTAGTATTTCATTTATGAGCCAAAGTTTTATTTCCTTTTGAAACCACTTGATATAATTTTGTTTATTAATCATATTTTATTTTTTATAGAAAACAATTTATATAATTTTATTTTTATAAACAACTTTTAAATACAAAATAAATTTTTTCATCTTCATAATTTTATTTCATGTATTAAATAAAATTTAAATATTATTTATATGTCAAAATTAAATGTTTAAAATTTTATCATATAGTAAATTAATTTATTATCAATTTTTTTTGGATGAAATAAAATACGTTATTATTTTTTACTTGATCTATTATTTTTCTTTTTATTGTAGAAAGATATATTGTTAACATTTATTTTGTAATAATATATTAAAAAGTTAGTAAAATTAATATTATTTTTAATTAAGTCATCCTAATTAAATAGAAAATAAAATTATTAAGTTTAAAATATTTTTGAACAATCTAAGTTAAGTTACTAATATATATATATATATATATATATATATATATATATATATATATATATATATATATATATATATATATATATATATATACTAGAGTTTGTTGTTTTTGAAATAATTTTGTAAGATTTTAGTGGTACGATTTTAGATTTTAACCTTATTATAGATTTTTAACCTTAAAAATTTCACTAGCAAGGAAATCTTCCCTAAAGCCAACATATTTTTTCAAATTTCTTATTTAGTAAAAGTGTTCGAGACATGAAAATAAATCTTGATATTGCCTTAAGATAGAAAGTAGTTTTTGAGTGTTTTCAATTAGCACATACTTTCAATTTTCTCCTAATTATTTCCATTGATGAGTCAAATTAATATATCTAACTCATAAAGTATCCTATTATTATTATTATTATTAGTATAGGGCCTCCAAATATTTATTAGGTGTCAGATTTTAAAATTAGAACAGGGCCTCCAAATTATTTGAGATGGCCCTGATGCTATGACATGGAAAAATCTTGCCAAATTTTTTATCAAGGTCATGGTGATAAATAAACTTGAAAAGCAAATAGGTAAAGTTGGTATTTACGTTGCAAAAAAATGGCAATTAGTATGGTCAAGTCATGCAACAGATAGTTTTTCTCTTCCCTATTTATTGGCGTATGAAAATTTAAAAACATCATTACAAAGCTTTGATATTTCCAAATTTACAAGTCATTTAAATCCCATCACCTACTGCACTATTCAAAACTCTTGCTTATTCATTTCTCAACCCAAATGTCACTTCACTCACTCTTAAGAAATTTTTCAAGACTAAACTTGATCCTTAATTATGAAGAGAGTATGAAAAACACAAACTCTATGTATATGTCCTCCTCTGATCATCATTCTACAAGGGATTCAGAAGATTTGTCAAATGTTATAACAAATTACGTTCCTCTTACAATCATCCATGGTGATACTCCGAAGAGAAGTAGAACAAAGACTCTAGTTGGAAGAAAGACTCACTCACGAGTAAGTATATCTTCTAACCTATTTGTTATTATTGAAAAGACATCCTCATGTGATACATCTGTAGGCATGAATGTTGATCCTGAAACGAATACTATAAATGCTAAAAACCCTAACATGGCTAAAAATGTTGACACATCTCATAAGGGCAGTCTTAAAAATGCTGACATGGTGAAAAATGATAAACAATCTAGCCATAGAGACATTACTGTGGACAGAAGCATTCATAGCTTGCTTTCATATATTTCTAGGGGTAAAGTTACTCCTGATGATGCACCAAATGTTCTAACATATGAAAAAGATACAGAGTTAAATGTTCTTGAACATGGGCATGAAGTAGCCACAGAAACAAGTGAAAAGGAAGATGTAAATAAAAAATTCTACAGTTATGATTGGGAGTACTCCCTCAAAAATTCCCAAGAGAAGCATTGTTGTGGGACCAACCAAAGGTTGGAGCAAAGTTCTATCTCCAAGCCAAAAGAAGAGAAACCTAAAGAGGAAGGATGCTACTTCAAGTGATTTTGAATTTGATGTTGATGCTGAAGTTTAGGACATCCTGCATGACACCAAGAGAGAGTCGGTGATAAAGAAGAGTCTTGCAAATATTCCAGATATCCCTCTAGATAATGTGTCTTTTCATCTTGAAAAAATGGTGAAAAGTGGAAGTATATCCACTAGAGACGTATTTCTCTAGAAAGGGAATTAGGGAAATATGCATTAGAGTGCAAGGAAATCATTGATCTCATCAATTATTCTGAATTAATGAAGTATGTGTCCAAGTTGGGTCAGTTCTATGAGAAATTGGTGAAGTAGTTTGTTGTTAACATAAATCAAGAATGTAGTGACAAGAAAAGCAAGGAAAGTTTTTGTGAGACGTAAGTATGTGGAATTTTCTCCAACTGCGATAAATAGGTTTCTAGAAAGGAGTGGGGAAGAAAAACTCGAGGTTTAGGTGTCTGATAAGACCATTTATAGAGAAATCACTAGAAAGAAGGTTAATAATTAGACTAGAAAGGAAAAGTTGTCAGTAAGCAATCTGAGTGTGTAGTATGCTGTTCTTCACAAAATTGGAGTTGTGAACTGGGTACCCACTAATTATATCTCTTATGTAGCTACTAATCTGGGAAGGTTCATCTACATTGTTGGGACCAAAATAAATTATGACTTTGAAACCTATATCTTTGAGAAAATAATGAAGCAAGGTACCTCTTATGTAGTAAAAATGCCAATTGCTTTCCCTACCTTGATTTGTGGAAAGGAAAATGCTACTTCCACCTCCAAGGCTAACATAATAGTTGAGTTTAAAGCAACTTGTAAAGGAATCACTGAAGAAGAAGGGATTCACCTATATTTGCATAGTCAGTGGTCATGTTTATACATATTTCACTAGTGCCATCATGTTTGATAAGCTTGGCGATGTCTTCTTTAATAATACATATGTTTTCCCCAAGAATTTATAGAAAATCATATCACTTGAAAATACATAAGCATGCACCCAGAAATCCTTAACCAATTTAGGATACACTGTTCCCTTAAGGCGATCAAAGTAGGTTTACCATTGTTGAGTCTTCAACACATAAGTGAAGTCAAACCTATTTTCATTTAGATCTTCAAAGTCTACAAGAAGTTTAACAAGAATATTTAACTTGTCAACTGGAGCAGAAAGATGAAGATCCGAGTTTCGTTGAGGATGTTGTTAAGATGATGATGATGATTATTGAGCAGTTGGTTGAGCAGTTGAAACTTGTTGTTGAGCGTCTGTTTGTTGTTGTTAACGATCCACTGTTGAAGACGAACACGAACAAGGGTTTTGGTTTTAGAGATTTTTTAAGGATTCAAAGAGTGAAAGTGTAGGATAGTGGTGGTGAAAGTGTGTGAAGTGGGAGTGAGTGTTTTTTAAATAGATTTTTCAATGAAGAAAAATAACTTGAATAATGCAAAAAGTTATGACAATGGATAAAGCGAAAAGATTTTAACCAAATCCCAAAAAAAAAACTCTTCTCCCAAAGTGTCACATAAAGTGTAAGCATGCTTCTCGACAAGACAAATGTCTTTCGTTGAATCACTATCCTTTTATTATCCTTACAACTCATTAATTAAGTAAACTATTCAGTTTCCAGAGGACATAAGTTTTCAAAAGAAAAGATTCTAACCTGGGATGTTTCTGATACATGAGAAATTCACTCTTCAGAAGCCTCACAGTCCAGAAGCGAACAAAACAAATAAATAAATACCTCAAAGTCTCATTTTCTCATTCTGAGAAGTTGAACATTGTGAAATTACATCTTTTTCATTTTGGACAAGACACCATGTTAATGTTCTTCAGAATGAAAACAAATCTATCTTTAGCTATGGGTTTTGTAAAAATATCAACTCATTGATGGTATATATATATATATATATATATATATATATATATATATATATATATATTAAAGATAAAATTCCCTTTTGAACATGATCTCGTATAAAGTGATGTTTAATCCTAATATGTTTAGCCATGTAATTTAAAATGGGATTCTTGGATAAACACATTGCAGAAGTGTTATCACAGAAGATGGGAATATTACTCTCATATTTTTGGAAGTCTTCTAGATGAATTTTCATCAAGAGGATCTGAGTGCTACATCCAGAAGCAGAAATGTACTCAGCGTCTGCATTTGAGAGTGCTATTGTAGATTGCCTCTAGCTGGACCACGAGATTAAATTATCTTCCAGAAACTGGCAGCTTCCCGAAGTACTCTTTCTCTCTAATTTGTCTCCAACATAATCAGCATCACAATAACCTATTATCTTGTATTCACTTGATTTTCTAAAAAATAACCAAGGTTAGCAGTACCTTTCAAATACTTAAAAATCCTTTTAACAATTGTTAAGTTAGTTATCTAGGATATGATTGGAAGCGAGCACACAAGCATACACTAAATAATATGTCAGATCTAAAAGCAATCAAATATAATAGAGAACCTATCATACCTCTGTACAGCTTCTGATCAACCCTACCACTTACCTTGTTTTTCTCAAGAATGCAGCTAGGGTGCATGAGGGTCTTTGTCGTCTTACATTCTGACAAGTCAAACTTCTTTAGAAGTTCCTTGGTGTTCTTGCTATAGTGAACGAAATTCTCTTCTCAACCTTGATTGATTTGGATTCCCAGAAAGAACTTGAGTTCTCCCATCAGGCTCATCTTGAATTTTGCCTGCATAGACTTAGAGAATTCCTTGCACAAAATGGCATTAGCATAACCAAATATAATATTGATAAGTGCCAGAATGTGGTTATCTTGAGCATTAATTTGTGGCACTTATTGACTTATTTTATTGGAATATAGTAAATAACCCTCAACTTATATGTAAATATGTTTATATTTCATTATTGTGTATAGTTGCATTATCGTATAAATACCATTGAGTTTGATTGATTTTTATCTCAATTTTTGTATTTAATAAAGCAATTATATTATGTCATTTTTAGATAGAGTATTGAACAATCTTTTCAATGCTTCAAACCGTGCGTGAATCGGAGTTACGGTTCAAAAGTTATGACAAAAAGAAGTATTGAATTTTTCTAAACACAACAGGTTTGGGGCTAAGCACGGTCTGTGATTTTCACTTTTTATAAATTCTATTAAATAAGATATTTTAGGTTATGGTTTGGGTATTTTTGAGCCCCAACTCCATCACCTTCATTATTTGGTAGAGAGGCTTAGAAAACAACATTAGAGCTTGCATCTTGATGATCCATAGCGGATTTCTCATCAATCAGAGCTAACAACCCGTGAGATGTTTGGTTCAATTCTCTTCTTCTCTATGGATTTCTCTATTTGTTGGGTTATGTTTGCATGCTTACTTTTAACCTATGTATATTTGTCAATCATGGTGTTGTATAATATATGCTTTACAAATCCTTATTGTTATCTTCCTAGATCTTTTTGCGTTTATGTTTGGATTTGTGTTGCTATAGACATATACCTCACAAATCTTGATTGATTATGAATATATATTAGTTTCTAGATTCTAGAGATAGATTTAGAGCTAATATTCACTATGGGTATCGAAGCTTATTTCCTTTGTGTTGTTTGAGTTGCACGAGACATCGCCGATGAGAGTAATATGGTTGTTCTCGCAAATTTGCATTACACATAACCTTTGTTGTGGTGTATCTCGTAGGTATTTCAGAAATGCACACTGATGTGAGAGATATGTGATGATAATGACAAGTATTGTATGTTGAGTGCAACTGATCGATATGTTTAAGTGTGTGACGAGTAAATTAAATTCATGCTAGATAGTTCTCTCCTCTCCAAAGAATGCATTTATTTTCTTGTTCACATTTTTACCTTTCATACCTTATAAACCCATTTTAACACAAGCTCAGAAACGGAGAAACTGTTGAACGAGATTCTTTCCCTTGCACTAATCCCTGTGGAGACGATAAAACAAAAATACTTACTTTTGCTTGTTGCTTTATCGCATCAACAAATATCATCAACATATATTTGAACTACCAGAATGTCATTTTTGAAGGACTTACAGAATAAGGTGGTATCAATCTTTCCTCTGGTGAAATCATTTTCTAAAAGAAAATTGCTTAATATTTCATTCCAAGCTCTAAAAGATTGTTTCAGACCATATAATGATTTCTTGAGTTTAAAAACAAAATATGGGTTTTTAAGATTTTCAAAACTAGGAGGTTGGTGTACATATACTTCCTCTGTTATGTATCCATTCAGAAATGAACTCTTAACATCCATCTGATACAAGAAGATGTTATGACTTACAAATAAAATTAAGAGACGAATAGACTATAACTTGGAAACTGGTGCAAAGGTTTATGTATAGTCAATCCCTTCTTGCTGACTATATAGCCTTGTACAACCAGTCGAGCCTGATTTCTTACCACTTCTCCTTTTTCGTTGAGCTTATCTCTGAAGACCCTCTTGGTTCCAATCACATGAGTTCCTTTGCGACTAGGCACAACACATCATTAATTGAGAAATTATTGAGTTCCTCTTGCATTGCCAAAATCCACTCAATGTCTAGAAGTGCTTAATCAACATATGTAAGTTATATGAGGGAAACCAAACCCAAAAGAGTCTTTTTAGAAGGTTTGATGGAGGATCTAGTTTTGAATGTTTCAGTCTTGTCACCTAGAATCAATTCTTAAGTATGCGAAGATCTTTGTCTGTGCTTTCTCAGAGGAGTCTGAGCTTCAACAGCTTCTAGTTGAACATCTTCAGAGTCCTTTATCTCTTGTTCTTCTGCAGTAGCTTCATTACCTTCAGAGCCTAAATAATTAATCTCCAGATCTACAAACTTTTTAACTAGCTTTGACTTTCTAGGGTCAAGCTGATCATTGAATCTTACATTAATTGATTAGTGTTGTACAAAACGACGGTCCTCATATTTCAGACCCTAAATAGTTTAGCCAGACATATTCATAGTATTAATCATGACGTTATTAATATACATACTAAATAAATTTCTAAACATGTTAATATAATAATAATAAATACAATACAATACTCCCCCATAGAGTTGGAAACTAGTGAAATCGCCCAAAAATTGTGTTGTTGCCGTTGTAAAAAAAACAGCTAAAACGGGGGAGGACTTGGTCCTTCTATTGCTATTTTTTAGGCCTCAAAGCCCATGGCGAACGCCATGAGTACAACGAGAAAATGTGGCTTTCAGGTCCATGGCGAACACCATGGCCTCATGGTGAACGCCACCCTATTTTGCCATTTCTAAGATTTTCTTGTTGTATTTGGTGGCACCACATGGCTACCATATCATGGAAAACGCAATGGACGTCGCCCCCAGTGCATTTTCTTCACTAAAGCTTCATTCTTCACCATTTTCTTTTTGTTTTCTAACGCACTGACTCCTACCTGCAAAGTACCTGAAATCCAGACACACTACTAGTATAACATTGCAAAAAGGCGATGAACAACTTCAAACATTAAGTGAATCGAGTCAGAAAATACGGTAAATTATATGGTTAATATCATTTCTCTTATATTTACTATTATATATTTTACCAATTACTAATTATGCTCGTGTTCATTCAGTGATCACTGATAATTGACTATTATTTGTCCTTAATGAAGTATGATAATAGTGTTATGTTCCTTAGACAAATAACTTGAAAGATGAAACATATATTTTTTACATAAGTTTATATTTTATGAGACTTAGTAATGTTATTTAATATATTAAGCTGTGGAGGGAACCATTATGTTTAAAGGACTTATAAAAAAGCCCAAACTTTATACCCATTTTGTAAGTATATTATTTATGACATTCATTCATCAATAATTACATGTGCTTTTTTGTGTATTATTCATTATATATAATAAATTTGTAGAAGAGGAAACAACCAAAAGGATACAAGTGTGTGTATTATATCATGAAACACATGATAAACATTGTCTCTGCCGATATTGTTGATTCTTGGGAGCAGATAATATATATTTACAATAACATATTAATGATTTTTACCACATAAAAGTTTGTTACTATTTAAAATAAAGTGATGTTACATTTTCTTCAAATTTGTATAAATATTTAACGAAATTACATCATTCATACCAGAAGACTATAAAGACGCTCTCTCGTACATGTTGGGTATCTCTTTCAATGAGATTTATAGGCCAAAGTGATACTGATTTTGTAATATATGTTTGTAATATATTGGTTTTGATATAAATAATGTTTAAGTTTGTTTAAAATTTTGGTATTAGATGGAAGCCCCTAATGCTTATACATATAACATAATATATAGTTTTGTTATATGTAACATTTTGTGTATATGTTGGTGCATATATAAGTTTTCTTCTAGTAGAAAATCCTGTATAGAATACAAGAATTACAAAAATATGTTGGTGCATATATATGTTTTTGTTTTAGTAGAAAATCTCGTATAAAATACACACACATGCATATGGGCGTGTCCACGCACACATACACACACATATAACATTCAAGTCAGTGAGATCAATGAGGTCAGAGAGATAAAACTTTGTAAGAGTGAATGAAATTGTACCTATTATGATTTGTAGACGAGTTTATATATGAAGGGAGATTAAAACTGCTATTGATTAGCAAGATGTAGAATGCTAAAGATTGTAGAAACGGATTCAATGTACAATGAGCAAGTAGTTTGGATATGATGTGCAACCTTCTAAACTAGGCGGTCTTCATCAAATGTGAGAGAAATGATACATCTAAAAATATAGTTGATTAGAAATTAGACTAGGGGTGTAATCGGGTCGATTTGGAATAATTTTTGGTTAAAAAAAGGTTTGAACCGATGATATCTCATATATCCATCGGTTTAGATTGGTTTGGTTTTTAACATTTTCAAAAAATGGAACCAAACCAAACTAACTAGTTTGGTTCGATTTGGTTTGGTTGATCAATTTACAATATTTTTTAAATATTAAATTCATTAGTGTATTCTTCACTATCATGTTTTTCAGTATATTTTATACTATTATTTTTTAAATTAATACATCTAGTGTAATGTATTTCATGCTCTATTTTTTCAAACAAATTACGAGTTGCTCTTAATCCATACGAAATAGTGACATCATTTTCATTGTATCATGAAATAAGTTCACTATGAAATATAAAAGTTAACACTTGATATCAAAGGGTTGGGAAGAAATTTGAAAGATTAAAAGATAGAACACAATAAGACACACATATATTAATATGTTTCACACTTCAAACGCACATCAAAACTATTTTGTAACAAGACTAGAAGGAGTTTTGTTGAAGAAGAAGAAACAAAAAAGCTTTAAAAAAATTAAAATTAACGAAGAGAACTTGAACACAAAAAATGCGACCATAATATATCATAATAACGATAGAGAGAGCAACAATAATGGCAGGCAACGAAAACAGCAGTTCAGTGAAAGAAAGTTTTTGTAATTTATGATGTCTATTTTCTATGTTTAAGAATTTGATTATGAATGCATATTTTGCTTAAAGGAATGAAGTGTAAATAAAGATGAAAAATAGTTTGATCGATATAAAATTTAGACTTAATGATGAGAAAATAAAAAAATTTAAAACATAATTATATTCATTCGTTTATGGTGTAGTTTGATTTAAATTATTGATTTAATTGATTTTTTTTCCCGCTTACAGAGACTAAGAACGAATCATTGTGAATTAGTGGAATCTCAAACCTTAAAATCCAAGCTATATCATATATATCTGGATAGTTCAAACCAGTGTTTTAAAAACCGGACCGATCATCGAACCGGTGAGGGTACTGGGTCACTGGTTTATCGGTCGAACCACTGGGTCACTGGTCGAACCGCACGACCAAACCGGACTAAATCGGATAACTCGGTTGAATAGACTTGTCATTATATAGGTATAAAACCGGTCGAACCAGATGATTCAGTCTCTAAAAAAAATATAACTAGCTTTTAAATTTTTTAAAAATATCATATCATAAATTCACAATTTCATAACTTAAATTCAAATTTTAATCAAAGGTATCACACATAACAAAATAGTAAAAAATTACAAAGTCTAATTGCAAACAAAGTCTAATTATAACATAATCTAATTGAATAGTTTATAACAAAATAACTCTAATGTGTACCAAATTTAATTCAAAATAGGATCCTCCTAAAAAGAAAATCAAATAAATTCAATATGTTTATGCTATTTAAGAAAATTTATTAGCAAAGATAACAAATAGACAATAAAGTTTTTAATTTGTCACTAACAAAAAAAACTATGTGAGAATGCTATTTAAATAATACACTACTAAATATATTAAAAAAAAAAGTTTAAAAGAAATATTAAAAAAAAGTTAAAAAAAAATTTAAAAAAAGTTTTAAAAAAAGTTTAAAAAAAAAAGCAATTAAACCGCCGGTTTTCCGGTTTTTCCGGTTTGATGGCATACCCAATCTGACTATTGAACCAGACCGGTTATCTGGCCGGTTCCCGATTCGACCGGTCCGGTCCGATTTTTTAAACACTGGTTCAAACCATTACAATCACATTGTCAATCTAAAAAATGTCATTGCTTTTAGAGCACAACGATTTGGTTGTGAAGAAAATTTAAGTGGAATCCCATATTATAATTCGGGTTACCATAATTTCCCTTCCATTAAATATTTAATTAAATAGTATTGTTGATCAATAGGTCAATAAAAAAAATCATTTAAAATCATACAAAATTAGCAATATCAAAATTTTTAAATAATAACTGTTTTTAAATTAGATTAAGAGATGTTTTTTTTAAACAGAAAAGATTAAGAGATGTTTTTTTTTAAAACAGAAAAGATTAAGAGATGTTTTTGAGATTTAAATATCTCCAATTTAAGATGATAGTGGTATTACTTTATTCTGATTGCATATCAATAATATTTAAAATAAATATTACTCAAAAGTGCATTGATCTTACATGTTTATCATGTGTTAATAACTTAATATGTTTGGTCTCACAAAAAAGGAGTATTCGTATTCATTCTTCTAACTTTGTTGTCTTTCTTTGTGTCAATCATTGAAGACAAAACTCATATGTAGCCAAACTTTATGACAAGATAAGATTGTGGTCCGCCCATAAGATACGATGTTGCTGTCGAACGGTATTGAACGATGCAAATGCTGCCATCAGCCAGCCACGTGTCATGAGTTGATTGGACTGGATAAACCTTATACTCTTTAAATTTATCAAATAATATATCTAATTAATATAATAGATTAGATAAATATATTAATTATTTAATGATTTAAAAAAATAAATATGATTAAAAATTAGAAAGAGTAATATTTAGCTAATGTTGGAAATATAATATTAGAAATGCAATAATTCATGTTTGTTTTAAGTTTTTGAAATTATTTTGGTATTTTTTATTTTTAGAAATTTATTTTACACATGATTTCTTCCTTATTTATTTTCATGTTAAAGTGTGGAAATTCAACATTCCTATGAGAATAAGGTCCCTAACTTTTCACTAACACTCACCCTTAATTTAATTTATTTATTTTTTATTTTTTAATTAAATTAAATTTGTAAAAATCTAACTTTTGACTAAACACATGCATAGAAATATTATTCCCAAAAGTAATAATTTCAGGATTATGATTCTAAAGAATATAATTTTATAACTTGAAACAAACACACCCGAAGTAGATTGATTATGTAAAGTTGATTTTACTTAGAGACATGGTAATTAAAATTGAATTGGATTGCCCGATTTAATTGATTGAAGAGGAAATCAAAACCCTAGCCAATCTATATTAACATGCAAAAGAACTGAGATTTAAATCGAAAAATTGAGAATTTAGATGACTTTTAATGTCAGACTGAATTTTATTTTTAATTACTAAAAAAATATGATAAAGAATTTCGTTTTAAATCAAAATGTTCCTTGATTTAATTTATTTCTTTTTTTTTTTCTAATCAGTTTAGTTTTGTACACAATAACATAGAAAAACCAAATAGAAAAACTAAATTAAAAACTATTTTCAATTTTTTTGTTCTTCTATATCCATTTGATAAAATAAAAATGAATTATATATAATAATACATATGAAGATTGTTAATTATAATTATTATTATTATTATTATTATTATTATTATTATTATTATTATTAAAATAAAATTCTCATTCTACCTGGCCTATAACTCATTACTTTTTCAATTCTACATTAAATAGAGATGGTTTTATATAAAGTCTAATGTGAAAATTTATAGAAGTCTTTTATTAAAATATTACAAATATTTTTATTTAAAGAAACTATACATATATAAAAAGGAGTTTTATAATTAAGCACAGAGATACCAACTTATTGTTAGATAAAATTCATCACAAGGAACTGTTCAAGGAAGTAAAACTAGTAAGAAAGCATAGATTGCATTCTCAATTTTCTTTTCTATCTTATTTTTGTTTGCAGCTTAAATTCTTCACCAATAAGCTGTTTCATATTAGAAACTTCCACAGTAAGCAGCTCAAATGACCTATCAAATTTTGTCTTCAACACTCTTTTCTTCATTGAATTCATTCCATTCAAAACATTCAACTCAC
Organism: Vicia villosa; assembly: GCF_029867415.1. Classification (NCBI taxonomy): domain Eukaryota; kingdom Viridiplantae; phylum Streptophyta; class Magnoliopsida; order Fabales; family Fabaceae; genus Vicia; species Vicia villosa. The sequence goes on from NC_081183.1 coordinate 141,675,174, forward strand.
TCTCACTCTCACTCTCAGCCAAATCAATTCTCTTTAACCTCTCATTCTTTGGTATCCCCAAGAAAGTAACCTTTTCAATGACCCAGTTTTTATCCAAAGCAAATTTTCCATTAGTAACATTTGATCTAACAGAAACACTATTGTTATGCAATTCACCATAAAATCTAACAAATGTCCAGTGCTCTTTCTCTTCTATATCAACAGCCTCACCATCATCCAAATAAACTTGTCCATAACTATTTCCATTTCCATTAAAAACAATCACAAGTTCGAATGCGGTTTTCCTGGCCGTTTCGGTCGTCATTGCTTCACCTTGTAAGGCCAAAATGTTACCTTCTCCAACATGCACATTTATGTGATCAGATGGTGCATCAAGTGTGACATGTTTACCTGATTCCGCATTCACCGAGTTTGAGAAGTTAAAGAGATCAAACCAATTTCCTTTAGGAAAGTATGCATCAACTGTCACTGCACTGGATTGTAGCACAGGTGAGACTAGAACTCCTTTGCCTAGTAGAAACTGTGAGTTTATTTCATATGTTGCACTATCCTCAGGGAATGAAAAGAATAATGGTCGCGCTATAGGTGTGCCTTTTGTGTTTGATTCGTACATTAGTGTGTAGAAATAAGGAAGAAGGCGATAGCGAAGGCCAAGCACTTTTCGAGCTGATGCTGCAACTGAATCCCAAATGTAAAGCTCCTGACTGATGGCATGGTTATCTGAGTGATCTCTTGCAAACGGGTAAAAGGCTCCTAACTACACATTAAAGAAAATAAAAAGTATTAGATATGCATAAATCATAATACAATTTTGATGAGGAATGAATGTTTGTTACCTGGATCCAGCGACGACAAAGTTCTTCATTAGTGTCGCCTGAGAAGCCGCATATATCTGCGCCAGCCATTGGAATTCCAGAGATTCCAGAGTTCAATATTGATGGAATTGAGTATGCTAAATCATTCCATGTTGCAGCATTATCTCCTGTCCAATGAGCTGTATACTTTCCCGAGCTTACGAAAGTTGATCTACTCAAAATGAATGGCCTTTTACCAGTTATACTCACCAAAGCCTTGTTTGTTGCTTTGCATTCAAGTAATCCATACAAATTGTGTGAATCATACTCGGTGATATTACCATAATGTAAAGATGTTGCTGGAACTGTTTTGTTGTTAATCGGTCGTTGAGTTCCACTACTGTTAATTTTGTAGGGAGGATTGTCCAGATTAGAATGTGGAGTGGCATCAGAAGTTATGAAATTTGATAACTCATTCATGTCAAGCCAAAGACCGTCAAAAGGAAGAAGTTCCCTAAACGATTTGATTTCATCACCCCAAAATTCTTGACTATGAGGGTTAAGAAAATCAGGATAGTAAACTGGTCCAGGCCAAACTTCACCTAGATAGTTGGTTCCATTTCTCTTTATATAAATATCAGCTTTTAAACCTCTAACATAGGTTGCATATGTGCTATTCACATTGATACCTGTGTGCAAAATTTGCCTCAAATCAATGGAATATGTATAAATGCCAAAAATACACTATGGTCTTAAAATTAGGTACCTGGATCCAAGATAAGTACATATTTCTGACCATATTTGTGAAGTGTATTGACAAAATTTCTCATCTTTTCTACCGGAAAATTAACAGGATCGAGTGTGAAATCCTTATATGCATCCATGTAATCAATATCCGTCCACATAACTTCAAGAGGTATACCGGCTTTTGCATAGTTGGTTACCACACCTTGGAGATCACTTACATTCTTGTAGCCCCATCGACATTGATGAAAACCTTTACAACCAGTTAACAACGATGTGGATTAGCAAAAGAATTCGATATAACGAATCAGCATGAATAGAAGGACAAAAAAGGAATGAAGCCATGTTGAACTTACCAAAAGACCAATAAGGCATAGGAGCAGGCCTACCAATGAGTTGAGTGTACTGATCCAAAACCAATTCAGGAGAAGAACCAGCAAAGAAATAGAAATCAAAAACACCACCGATCACCTTATAAGTAACACGATCGCCGCTATAAACAACATCCATTCCATTACTGTTAAGAAGCAAAACACCATGTGTGCTTCCACTTTTCACTCTACCATCAGATGAACCCTTTCTCACATCCAAATAAAAAGGGTGAGAGCCATAAAGGTTCACATCAGGATTGGAACTACCAATATCTTCATTCCAAAGAGTGAAAGTTTGGTTTGGTTGTAACTTGAAGGAACTCTTAGTGTGCTCTCCAAAACCATACAGAGAAGCTCTCTTTGATGGCAGAGAGGAAGAAAGTTGCAAGTATTGATCTTTAAACACTAGAAACGTTTCAGGGTTTAAAGGGTGTTCTGGTAGAGTGTTAAAGATTATATCTTTGTTGGATTTGCGTGAGATGGTGAAACCAAATGGAATTGTGTCGTGAAGTATGAAGATAAGGTCTGAATTTGGATGTGTGAGTATGCGTTTTGAGTTTTCAGGATTTTGGAAGAGAATAGAGTGAGATAGAGAAGAAGATGAAGATGATGATGAGTCTCTTGGAATCAGTTCTTGTGGAATTTCCCATCTTTTGTTATGTGAATCAGTGATCCTTACTCTTAATCTATCTTTGGTCTCAAAACTGCAATTCAGAGTTGAAAAAAACAGTAAATATATGATTATGTCTGCTGAGACAAGAAAATAGCATAAAACTATGATTGGTTACCTGGCAGTGAGGTTGAGGAAAGGAATGTCTGTTCCAAAAACAGAAGAGGGTTTGATGAGTTTAAGGTTAGCCGTCAAAGAACTTGCTGTGGGATTATTGGTTACAGTTGTGATTATGTAGCCATAACCAACTTGTGAATCTGCCACAGTTTGAAATATAATTATGCAAATAATGAAACAGAAGAATAAGGTTTGTAGTTGAGTAGTTTGAGGTCTGCAATTTGTAACCATTTTGGTTGTTTTGATGAGTTTATGGGAGAGCATAGAAACTCTCTTATATAATAATTGAAAGTTTGAAACACTTGACAAGGAGTACCATGTATGGAGTCTCAGTCTATATTAAATTCAATTATTTTGAAGGGTTAGTCAAGTTCTACTAGAAGGAAATGAAAAATGGTCGAGGCAAGTCATGTTCACTTGGAGACAGGACCACCATTGTTTCTTGCAACCGACAGCCACTTTCCACATACAATAGGTTTTTAGGCTAAATAGAATGTTTAAAGATAAATTTTTATTGTCTATTTTCTTAAAGAAGTATTAAGCATAAGTATACTTACCTAAAATCAGGTCTACTAAAATGACACTCAGTTTCTTTTTTAGGTTTGAGTTTATATATATCAACGAAATGTATGTTTTAATGACAGATAAAAAATCATTTAGATAAATATCATCTATATCTAAAGTTTCGATTATCACTAAAAAAAAAAAATTGGGGTGGGGGTGGGTATTATTCTTTTGACCTCAAAATAGATTATTCTAAATTAGAAGGAGTGTCAATGCACTTTTTATATTTATTAGTGGAAGAATTAACATGTCACCTCCAAATTAAAAATGTAACCCCCAAATCTATAAAAAGATTAAAATGTCCAATCATTTTTTATCATCACATTTTATCAAATTTATGCGAGTAACTGGACTTCTTAAATTTTTGGATGATATTGAAAATTCTGCAAAAACATGTAACTTTTACGGTATTTTTAGTGAAATTTCAAGTATTTTCTACCGGAAATTTTAAAATTTACGGTATTTATTATTGGAAATTTTATTTACTATTTTTATACCGAAATTTTGAAATTTTTGGTGCACCAGAAATTTTAAATTTCTAGTATTTCTTTTTTTTTTTTAAAATGCTTTTTTCCTGAATTTTTAAATTTTGCAGTGAGGACTAAAGGCAAGGATGATTCTATTGCGAGACCGGCCACAAATAGAGCAGGTGTTATTGCTCGAGCTGCTGATGAGGCGCAAGCGTCTCAATTACGTGTTGGGCGTCTTCCTCCGATCAGTTCTAACTAGAAATTGACGGCGGAGCAGTAGGCGGTGAAGGGGTTTCGCGCACCTCACCGCCGAATTGGTAGAATATCCACTGCCGTGGAGGAGTCGTGGTTTAGGTGAGGGAGCCAGTGACTGGGGTTGAGGATCATATAGGTCAGGAGCGGGTGGTGCATGATATAGACACCACCACCGGTGCATCTACAGAGCCATTAATACACACTGATAGAGCTTTTCACGGAGGACCTTCTGACCGGTCCATGTTGACAAGATATGTAACACCCCAATTCTACCATCGCTAATTAAATCAAATAATCAAAGTTATAAAATAAATAAACAAACGTGATGTCACACTTCACATTAAATCATACAACATAAAATAACCTGCTCGATTTAATTAAATAGATACATAACACATCACGTTCGGATGAACCGAAATAAACTTCCTTAAATATCAAACTTCACATTTTAATGCACATCGGAAAATATTTGTATTAATGTTATCAAAACATTTTACATCTAATCATAACAACCAAACATTCATCTCTTCCCCAATGTTACATATCAGAGCATGACCTGACTCGAAGTAAAATAGCGAAAGATTAACATCTTCCAAGCCACTCCGAAAGCGCACTAATCTTCGTAACCTGCACGTTACTAACATGGGGGTAACATTCAAATAAAAGAGGTGAGATATCGAACTATATAAACAAGTGTATGATAAACAATATACATATTCGGATTCGGGTAATTAAATTCACCACTTCACAACACCAACATCACAATTCACTCCACGTCATTATATTCAACAACCGGTTCAATTCACGATTCAAGTCACAACACTTCACAATTCAAATCATAATTCAAGTCACATCACTTCACCATTAAATCACACTTATGCAATATAAAATGCGACACTAACAATGCACATGCATGTGGTACCCAGAACTTCAACCCC